>NW_008794093.1:2351031-2354207 GCF_000699145.1 Aptenodytes forsteri
GTTGGAAGGGACCTTTAAAGGTCATCTAGCCCAACCCCCCTGCTGTGGGCAGGGACATCTTCAACTAGATCAGGTTGCTCAGAGCCCCGTCCAACCTGACCTTGAATGTTTCCAGGGATGGGGCATCCACCACCTCTCTGGGCAACCTGTGCCAGTGTTTCACCACCCTCAGCATGAAAAAATTCTTCCTTATAGCTAGTCTAAATCTACCCCCCTTTAGTTTAAAGCCATTACCCCTTGTCCTATCAGAACAGGTCCTACTAAAAAGTTTGTCCCCATTTCCCTTCCAAACTCTCACCCTTACATACGCTCCTTACCCAACAGCTCCAAAACTCAGTCTGATGAGTTTAATGCTATCTCTGCACTTGTGGTGCAGTTCTTTCATCATTTTGTTACCCAACAGGGATGATCCAAAAGCACTGACCTCCAAATTCAGAGTTAGTCTTAATCAATAGGCTCAAAAATGTCACAAAACAAAATGTGAAACTGCAGCCTGACCTATTCTGCTGCTTCCACAAGCCAAGATTTCAGTTCCCAAGTCAGCTTAGGAAGTGACAGCACTTTGCTGGTGTAGGAATTAACCTGTTATGCTGGTTTCGGCTGGGATAGAGTTAATTTCCTTCCTAGTAGCTGGTACAGTGCTGTGTTTTGGATTTAGGGTGAGAACAATGTTGATAACGCACTGATGTTTTAGTTGTTGCTATGTAGTGTTTACACTAGTCAAGGACTTTTTAGCTTCCCATGCTCTACCGACTGAGAAGGCTGGAGGTGCACAAGAAGCTGGGAGGGGGCACAGCCAGGACAGCTGACCCCAACTGGCCAAAGGCATATTCCATACCATGTGACGTCATGCTCAGTATATTATTACTATTATTATTATTAGGATTTTCTTTTATTTCAATTATTAAACTGTTTTTATCTCAACCCATGAGTTTTCTTCACTTTTACCTTCCAATTCTCTCCCCCATCCCACCAGGGTGTGGGGGAGGAGTGAGCGAGCGGCTGTGTGGTGCTCAGTTGCCAACTGAGGTTAAACCATGACAGCTGTCCGTCTCCAGAGTTCCCACAGAAACAACCTTACTGAGCTTACACAAAGAGCTGTGTAACTCTTCAATCTTCCATTCAGGAGCTGAGCAAAAATATACTTTAAAAATTTAGAGTGAGGATAATACCAAATTTAATTTATTGTTGTCTTCTCCTCTGAAATAAAATACCCCAAGGGCAGAAAATGACAAGTAAAGCATTCCCTTTAAGTTCATACACAACATTTTGTGTTTCTTGTAAGGGAAAAAATGGAAATGAAGAGTTGAGGGCAGATTCCCAGACCTGAAGGGGAACGAAGAGGACATGCCAAAATTTTATCTGTTACATGGAGGTAAAAAAAAATACATTGAATCTTCCTCTGCCCAGGTCTGAATCCTGTCTCCTTTAAAAGCATAAACCCTTTGGCATAGTCTCAGATGCATTTGTATGTAAGGAGGCTACTGCTAACACTGTTTAACTGTACATAAAGAAAGAAACATCTATTGCAGGGAGGAACTAGAATATGGGCAAGTATTCCTCCTCCTCTAGGCAAGAAAATCAGCATTTCAGCTACATTTTTAGTACATCTTCAAGCCTTCAAAATTGAAATGTTCAATTTTCCACAGTCGTGGAGCTGGGATGAGGCATCCCCCAGTAACTCTACCTCTTCCCATCTCACCTGGGAGCACAATGGGGCCTTTCTATCTTGTTCATAAACTGTGGGCAGGAACTTCATGAAGATGAAAAAGGTAATTAGAAAGTTTTATTGCCCTTTACATTATTTTCACAGCTGACACATATATATATTAAACCAGCTGTTAGGGACTTAATTTACTCACAAAGAGAATAATCTCTTCTTTTTGTCAGAAAACTTACCAATCTTGCTGGAAGTCTTGTTTCCACTTGATTACAAATTTCCCACCAACTTCCCTGGGATCTGGAGTTCTTCTCTGCTTTTAGGGAAACTGAAAATGATCATTACCAAGCAGAGCAAGATGGTATTTTGAATGAATTACAGTGAGTGCCACATTCATTTTGACAGATGACAAGGAAGTATCACTTTAGGAGTGAAACATTAATCTGTGCATAGTTTTAATGTAAAAACCCATAGCTTTTGAGATTAATTTGGTAGGAAACAAATCTGGTAGGAAAAATGAGCTAATCCTAATATTAAGACGTGACTAATCTTCAGAAATGTATCTGCATATATGGTAGCAGGGCAGGCTGGGAAGACTGAATACCTTAGGAAACTGTTTCGTAACATGGTGAAATTGGATATGAGGTAGAGGCTAGAAGAACGAACACAAAATAACAGATTTTAGTTTTCAAATAATTCTGGCATTTGTGACTGCAATAAAGAGTAAATACTTTTTTTTTTCTTTCAATCTAGGTAAGGCCATCTGAAGCAGTAGACCCCAGTCAGGCTGTAGATTTCCACTTAGATCCAATTCCAAACTCCAGACTCAAGGCAGGTCCCAACCTAAGGTTCAGTTTCACCCATTACAAAGCTAAAGAGAATGTGCCAAAAAGAAATCACAGGTCATAATCAGCTGTGTGAAAACGACATTATTCCATGCCCTTTGATCAAAATTTGGTGAGGCTCAGAGGTGAGCACAGAAAGAGAGAGAATGAGAGAGAGAGAGATTTAGGATATCTCTGTGAAATGAAATCAAAGGAAATCAAGAACAATAAATACACCTTATACACCTTTGTACTATATGTGAATATTACCCTACTCTTGGGATTTTTTTGGTTCAATAATGCAGGTTTATTCAGGTTTATTCTTTAACAGCATGTCATCAGAAGAAAATCTGTGTTTTAATTTGTGTCTATGCCTGTGCTTTTTACAGGTAGCTTATAATGCTGGAAACAGGCTCCTAGATTTGTTTTCAAGGAAGATCACATCCTCTCCAGGAGTTTGAAACTGCTGAGTCCAAATTTTGGCAATTCATAACCTCAGAGTAAGATGGATGCTGAGCCTGGGAAGAGCCTTTGCCTGCTTTTCATGCCAACCAGGGCCCAAACATCTAGTGGCTCCTTCAGGAATTTACTTGACCTTCAAATACTTTATTTCCCATAGTGGAACTGAAGATGGAAAGGGGAAGGGGAAGGAGAAGGGAAGGGAAGGGAAGGGAAGGGAAGGGAAGGGAAGG
>NW_008794093.1:2354296-2368997 GCF_000699145.1 Aptenodytes forsteri
GAAGGGAAGGGAAGGGAAGGGAAGGGAAGGGAAAGGAATCATGCACCGTGAACTAGGAGTTGCTAATTTAGAAGTAATGGATTTGCTACATTTCTGTCTCTCAAAGTTTTGCAGTCTTATTATGTTCAGAGTCCAATTCTCTGATGTTACTTATATGCAATAAAATCCAACAAAGAGATGATTTTTTGTTGTTGTTAAACATAGGATTTTTTTTTTTTTTTGCTTTATTTTTCCCTTCTTATTACCACTCTCCACTCTGAGAGTGTCCCAGAAGCTTAAAAAAAAATAAGTTACAGAAAGGACAGGAATACTCTTTAACATCTGTTCTTGCCCAAATTGGAGATTTTATCTAAGACAAAGGCAAGATAAAGTCTACCATTTTTTTTTTCCATTTGAAAAAGAGTTTCTGCAGATCCCAGATTCTGCACTTGTTTGTAACTCTCCTATTTCCCAAGAAATCCCTTGTTCTGTATTTCTTTGGAATTGACTTTTCTCTTTCTTACTCTTCAAAACACCTCTCCTTATACACTCTCTACAATAAATGGAGCTTAGCTTAAAATTCAGGTCATACAGTTGAAGCAAAACCTGTGGTATGAATTCCAAACTTTTTGAATAACATTCCTTAATATATATATATAAAAAAAAAAAAAATAGAGGTGGGGGTCGAGGGGAACCTCTCTATCTACTCCAAGTCCTAAAAGCCGCCCTCATGCCAAAAAAGCAGCTCTTCATTTTCCTGTCCTTTCCCTGCAAGCCTTTAATTTCTTTTCCTTAGTATATCACACAGTGATTAGAGAAGCTACAGCAATTGATGCCCTTCAGTGGCCTGTGTCTTCTCTGCACTTGTTAGATGGGCTCTCCTTCATGTCAGTGGGTTGTGTTATATTACGAACTAATAAAAGCATCACCACCAGGAAGCCAGGCTCCCTTCCGGGAGTGATGGCTCTCCACATGTGTTGCTTTCATATATAGCTGAAAAAGTGTCTGCTAGGTTTGACCTCACCTCTGCTTTTGCATTTTATTCTCTCTTCATAGCCTCCTGTAGCACAAAAAATATGTCTTCCCCTACCTTTTCACCCACAGTGAAAAGCCAGGTGTTTTCTTCCACTTTTAAAAAGTTGATTATAAGTATATTCTGGGAAAATTTTGCACGCTTGGCTAGCAAAGGGTTTCATTTGGCTCTGCATCCTTTGCTATTGATTGTTTGCTTCTTTCTTTGGTTTTTGACAAAATGCTGGTGCTGGATGATTCAAATGCCAGGGGCTAACTCCCACTCCATTTGGTTCAGCTGTTGCTCTGTTGATCCACGTTGCAGCTTTCACTTCAACCCTGCCTCTGTGTGTTTCTCACTAGTCACCTCCTGCATACCCCTTTGTTTTCCGAGTCCTTTACTGGAATCCATAGTCCTCTTCCCATCCCAACCCATACATTGCAGCACCACATTAGGAAACTTTCTTATTCAGGGAAGAACTGGAGCATGTTCGATTTTACCACGAGGGTTTGTTTTTGGGTTTTTTTACAGGCTCTCTTGAACCACAGCCTCTAGTTAATCCACTTAGAGTTTTGTTATTGATGAGCACCACTGCCCACAGGCTCAAGTCAGCAAACTATTTATGCATATTTAACTTCTATTGACTCCCATGGATTGCTTAGAATTAAGCACGTGCTTAAACGCTTTTCTAAATTGGAGCCATGACTTTTTGTTTTCTTCCACACGGGCACAGCAGTAGAGCTATGATCCTAATTTCTCAGAGCCTAAAGAGGAACGGACTGTTTTCCAATTAAACCACTTTACCAGGTAGTTCAAGTCTTAAAAGATTCAATGATACCACTAACCAGTTTCACAAGTACAAAACCAACATCATTGCTTTGCCCTACATTCTACAGATAATAACAAGACATGATGTAGTACTAAGAGAGATGCCGTTTGAAATGGCCACAAATCACAAATGTGGAACCATACTCTGGATAAGTCTTGTCCATTATTTTTTCCACTTGACATCATCTTTCTAGACTTTGTTAGAGGCATTTATGTTAAATGTCTGTCCTGGTTTTTGCTGGGCTAGAGTTAATTTTCTTCCTAATAGCTGGTATAGTGTTGTGTTTTGGATTTAGGATGAGAATAATGTTGATAACACACTGATGGTTTAGTTGTTGCTAAGTAGTCAAGGACCTTTCAGCTTCTCATGCCCTGCCAGCTGGGAGAGGGCACAGCCAGGACAGCTGACCCAAACTGGCCAAAGGCATATTCCATACCACATGACGTCATGCTCAGTATATAAACTGGAGGGACTTAGCGGGGGGGGACTGCTGCTCGGGGACTGGCTGTGCATTGGTTGGCAGGTGGTGAGCAATTGCATTATGCATCACTTGCTTTGTTTATTCTTTTATCATTATTATTATTTTCCCTTCCTTTTCTGTCCTAAACCCATGAATTTTGCTTTTTTTTCCCAATTCTCTCCCCCATCCCACTGGGCAGGGGGGAGTGAGCAAACAGCTGTGTGGTGTTTAGCTGCCTGCTGTGTTAAACCACAATAGCGTCTTTCTGAAATGATATTTTTCAACCTCATATAATTAATAAGAAGTTAGAATACTGATTGTTTTTGAGGTACAACATAAACTTTTACATTTATTTCCTTTTGATACTACTCCAAAATTAAATCCCTGGAATTAGAGCGACAAACACTACTATCAAAGTTCTCTCGCAGAAAAATAAGTTGATACAAATAACCACCTTTTCTGCAAAGTGGAAAGATTTCACATTTACATGCAACTAGTTTGAAGTAAATGCTGATCACTTTATACACATAAGCAAAACCTCCACGCTGGTATTGCAGAAAACAAGGTTCTTCAGGGAAACTCTTAAGCATGCACGTAAAGCAAAACACATGAAAAAGCAGCTATGGCTCTGTTATAGGAGTTCCCAGTTAAGTGAAAATTTGCCCAGTCCATGTTCCCCAAACTAGAAAAACCACATAGACACTTACTCAGTGCTAAGCATCTCAGTAGCCTCAGTAAAACCCAGAGGAATTCTTATATTCTCCAAGACTTTTGCACAACAAAAAACTCCATGGCTAAAATGGATTATTTTCAGTAAATGGATCATATTAGAACTGGTGTCTTAGAAATTAGAAGGTTTATAGTGCTTTATGAACTTGTTCCCTCACTCCACAATTGTTCTTTCATTATCCTTCAATTCCTGCTGTATTGACTAACAACTGTGCTTCCTATAAAATGAACTGTATTTCCACACTATTAGAAGTGCCCTGGAAATAGCACTTCAGACTTTCTAAAATGTCTCCCATAAATGATCTGCTATGCTAAAGTCATTGCACAGATAGCTTGAGAAGGTTATTCTCTCATCAGTGCCTAACATAATCACCTTAATAGGAAATACAGTAAAAGAAGTAAGTAATGAAAGTTTTTATTCAAAGGATTTGCACCTGAAGTAGGCAAGCTGGCTTTGAATGCAGCGTTACATAGCACTCAGCATTTCCAACACCCAACTATAAATGACATATCAGATTTTAATAGGGCAGTACTGATAGGTCTGTAGCAGGGATTATTTACTTGTCCCTTGCCCACGATGAGAAAGTCAGGAACTGCCCTTTATTTCAGCCCATATTTCATCTTCTGCTCTCTTTCATCTTACCTGAAGAAGACGAGTGAGAAGAGGAGCTGGCTTGCGGGGAGAGTGCAGAAATGGTTCGACTTCAGAGAAAGGACGATGACAGCAGTTTGTCGCCTTTGTGTCGTAAGTGTTCAAGACTGCTGCAAGGAGGGAACCAGCACCACAAAGGAGAGAGCAGTTTTTACTGAACTGTGGCCTCTAATATGCTGGATTTACCCTTAGTCCTCATAAATGATTTAACCAGGGGACTACACAAGGACAATTTGACTTAGCCAAACACTTTGACCCCTTATCTGGATACCTTCATTTAGGCATATGAAATCTCCCCATTGTTCACACTGCTTTCCCCTTTCTATGTCTGCTGTTTATATATTTTCTTCTCCTACATCATAAGCTGAAGAAAAAGTCATTGAAATACTTTGTTCCCTAATATCACCTTCCTACTGCATGTAACTCATGAGAGGGAGGTTGTGAAACTGCCGTCAGAGTCATGTCAACAAGCATCCACTGAGGTGAACCACATTTGCAGTTTTTCTGCTGCTTCTCTAGAAGGGATATATAATACAACACTGAAGAAGGAGAACATAATAAAGAGTCAGGAAAGGGGAATGTAACATACATAGGAAAATAATGCTGGTGCTAAAGAGAATGTGCAAAAAACAATTTCTATGATTCTTTGTAATTCTAAAGAAAATACACTACATTTACTTGAAACAATAAAATACAAGAAGAAACCGTCAAACACAACTGAGTATTACAGAGTTTATGGGTCCTTAGTTCATCCTCACTGTAAGATCTGTGACCATGACACACCAGTGCTTCCTCACTGAAAATTACTGGGGAGGGGGAGCACAATTTAAAAAAAAAACTTACTGTTTTAAAAAACGTAGAACTAACTTTTTTCTCATTCCAATGTTTCACAGAAACATATGCCAAGGCCAGATAGACCCATTAAAAAACCGTTAGTTGGCTTGAGATTGGAGATTTTGTTGTCAGCTCAAAGCTCAATTCAGATTTCCTAAGGAGTTTACAGTACATCTATGAAAAGCCTAACTGCACTACCAAAATTTCCTGTTCAAGACCCCCAAGAACCCAAGGTTGGTATACTCTTTACCAAACTCATGAAAAAATAGTAGAGAGTATGTAGTTCTTTGGATGTTCACCAGACATCTAATCTGTCCCCATCCCACAGCAGGGTGAGTTCAATTCAATTTTGGAGGCCGTATAAGAAATCAGAGCAAGTCATAAGAAGTGGAAATCACATGCAGGTTACCCCCTTGCTACTAGGTTTCTGCATGGGGTATCTCCACACCTAAGGACCGCAAAAAAACCTAATGTCTCAATGGTTCTGCTATTAAGAACTGCAAGAAGTTGGCTGTTTTGATTGTTCTTTGTTAAAGACACAGGAAAAGAAATCTAAGCCAGAAAGCAGTGCAGCACAAAGGTCAAACTATCTTCCTTCTTCTAGAATTTACATGGAATATTAAACAATGAAAAAATTTGATAATTTATGTTCATGACAAAGGTTGTAACAAGAACAAGAAATGGAAGAAACTAATTCTTCATATGGGAACCAGTAAAATTATAATTCACTGTGATTGCTGCCTTAGATTTTAATTTTCTGGTTCCCTTGGGCTCCACAGCAGGAGAAACTGAAGGACCTCGCAGAAGGATTAAAAAGAAATTTATATAAGTGAAAGAAATTAACTCATAAATACTTATAGATTATATCATAAGTTTTCAGCAGACCTGTTAAAACCAAACAGAAAGCCTTATCTAGCTTGTCAGAGGTTTTTAATAATGGTCCTTTCAAATAAAAATCCAATAAACACATAATTGAAAACTTACATTGTTTTTAGTAAACAAAATTGTGAAAAAGGCCAATGGAAAACAACATGCCAAACAAAACTCTTCTTCCCTCCTATCTGTTTAACTCTCCAATTTTACTTAGCTTTGATCTGGTCTTTAGCTAAAACACGGAAATAGAAAGCATCACAAACCCACCATTAGCCTAGAAAGTGCAGCTCATCATGTGAAATCTGACTCCCTGCCTCCACATAATAGGAACATTGCCCTGTCAATGGCCAGCAGTGACAGCAACAGAAAGCTTATATATTCTACCTTTTATTTCAAAAATGTGGTCCACAATGATGACAACAGAGACGGCAGAGCTGGGAAGCTGTTTGAACTAGGCGCTTGCTATTAGGACAGCATTTTTGTGCTCACACGTGCACAGGTCTCACTTGGTCTGCCATCAATGGATGTGGATGAAGGGAGGGGAGTGAAAAGAAATCAGTAAGACAACACCCAGACTGAGATAACAGCTTTATATTCCTAAAAGTCAAAAAGCCTCAGCTTTTTCATCCTCTTCCCCACACCAAAAAACCCACACACCTCCCAAAAAAAAACCCTGTTTGACAAAAGCTGTTAGGGTTGTTCAAGTCCCTTTCCCAAATACAGTTTGCAATTTTCAAGTCAAATGAAGCATCACCCACCTCAAGGAGTTCTCCTTCCATTTGCAGGGCTGTCTTTCAAAGAGCATCTTGGCAGTATCCCAAAGAAATTCAAAGTAGACACATCTCACTATGGGGCACATTTCACAAGTGCTCTGCCATGAAATGCTGCTTTGCCCACTTCTCAGGGGACTTGATTTCATCAGAAAGCAAAAATAAAAAATAAAAAAAGGAAGCCATAACTGACAAATGCGGAAGTTCTGCTTTGTTCTTATAAGGAACAGGATTTGTTAGCATTTTTAGCAAGAAATAATTTTATTTTAGTGCAAATTCATTCAGTGTATCTATTCATTACCAAAGCACATAGATTAGATACGTATTCAGTCCTGGAGAAAAACACAGAAGCTACTTGGCCTGAAAGGTCTGGCATCTCTAAGTAAAGCAATGTCAATGAGATCAGAGATGCTCATCTTTTGAGAGATGAGCACTCTCAAAAGTCTCCTAACCCTAAACTGCCTTGAATATTTCTCTCTCCTCCTCCCTTACTGAAAGAGGTGCATGAAATGGAGGGAGAACAGCCTTCACTGTGGGCACTATCAGCCTCAGAGAAGGGATAGGGTCTCTTAAACAGATGGAGCATTACCTATATTGAGACCAGAGGGAGCAGCACCCAAGTACTTCTTATTCTAAGTCATAGAATGAGTCAAATTTGCAATTAAGACATATTTCTGTTGTGCAACCCAAATCTCACCAAAGATAATATGACCCTTTACCTCCATCCAGTTTTAAACACTCCTGAAAAAAAGGCAATACTTAGGGATAGCGAGTGCTGCTTTTACAGGATGCCAGAACACAGGTTTAACAGCACCTCTGCCATTTCAGAGCTGCACATACTCAATCCCATTATGAACAGTGGGAGCTATTGCTCTCGCAGTACGAGTAGCTGAAAGGAAAAATGCATCCTTAAGTGCTAGGATGTAGGAAGGCTTCCTATTCTCCCCATCCTTTTCATTGCAGTCCATCTGAGTTTGTCTCTAGCTGTGAGACAGACACCTGTTGCACCCATGGTACTGGCTGATGAAAACAAACCCATGCAGAAGCACTGGAGTGCTTGAGAAAGTATATAAAAATGTTTTATTTCCTACACAAAGAGAATGAAGATTTTTGGTGGGAGGGCAGATTTCTGGATAAAAATGTGTTTTTCTCTCACGCTTGAGCTAGCTGGGAAAATGGAAAAAGAGAATCATTTAGCTCTATCCTTACTGATTTTTTTTGTTTTCACCTGAGGTTCTTGATCGTGCCTTGCTCAATCTCTGTTTTTTGCATGCCTTTCTAATAAACCAGCATAGTTTACATTGTCTGTATTTTTTGTGTGTGTTGGATAAACCCATAGTTTATGAGGTTTCAAACTACTTCACGCAGCTGAACCCATATTTCTGTACTTTTATTATGTAACATCTTAGTGCTGTACATAGCTAACTGTCTTGGTAATACAAAATCAGGTGGTTTTCCCATGCCTTAGCGCAGGCATAGCTGGGCTAAGCAGACCAAATGGGGTTTGGCCACAGTAGTTCCCTGCAGCTTTCTCTGTCACTCTCCAGGAAAATACAGAGCTCAGTTCCCTTTCCCTACCAACAACTGCAGCAAATCATAATTTGCAATCAAAGAGTCCAGCTGAAAAATGTGTGTTCTGCAATACTGTTTCACTTAAAAGATATGAAGAATCAATCTAAGTATAATAGAATAAAAAAGGGGCATCAATATAAAGCTAAGAAAGTAAATCCACACTCTTTTCCAAAACATTATGGCATGTTTATCTCAGTCAAAACATTGTACTGTTATGGTCAGTTCCTCACCTGCAAAGTTGTCTCTTCCCCAGCTGCAAAGTATATGAGTGTTACCTGAAAAGCTGTAGGTAATTTTTTTTTATTATTTTATTTTTTATTACAGAGAGGATGGTTTGCATTCAGCTGTGGACTTCTAGATACTTCATCCTCAAAGCTAAATATTAGTACCAAAGAAAAGAATGAAACTGATATACAAGACTATACACCTTTTTGTAAGAATTGGCCTGATTAGGTTATTATTTACTACTGCATGTAGATAGATTGGAATTATTTTCTGAAATACTTTAAAAAAAAAAAAGTTCTTTTTCATGTTTCAATTTGCACTGATACAAGGATACATCTTTTTAAAAAAAAAAATTAAAGTATTTTCCTACTTCAGACAAATCCTTTTATCTAAGGGTGAAACCAGGTTGTTACTTGAGATTGTTTGCATAAAATCTCATTAGCCTATTGATTCTACTGCTAACACCTTAGGTAGTACTTCATTACCATGCAAATAAAGACACATTTTTTGCATGTGCCTTAATGCAGGACTGATTATTCTCTTTTACATAGCATGACAACAATGCACTATTAATGAAAGTCATCAATAATTTTTCAACAGGTGAAAAAGATTAGAATCAAACAGAGCCTTTCTTATCAGCAGGAACCTCCTTTTTCCCTCCCAAACACAAATTTTGTTGATTACCACCCTCAGGAAACTTCATGACACCGAGTTTCATCTTTCTCTCTTACAGATGGACACATTGTGCTAGCAGAGTAAATTATTCTGAAATTCACGAAGTGAAATCCCGACCCCAATGAAAGTAGTAGGGCTTTCAGCGCTATCTTGTTCCCCAAAAATCCCAGCACTGTGCCTTTCAGCTCATTCTAGTGATGGCTCTGAAGTGGGCACCACCTCTGCTTTTAATTTAAACACTTCTGATGTGGAAGGTCACTGCTTTAATGTGGCACACAGTCTGTGAGAAAGAATAGTATCTCCTGTGAACTTGCACTGTCTTTATGATTTAGACTATAATAACAATAGCCAACTAGCCTGTTGCTATACAGATTTTAAGAGGAAGTCCTCATAAATAAAATTGCTATGCAGTTCAGAGGGGATAATATATCCAGAGAAACAAGAAGAGACCGAGATTTCAGATAGCCTGCTAGAAATCTTATTTTATATAGGAAGTCCTCAGATGCTCTAGATGCAGCTCCTTAAACAATGTTACATATTTACTCTTTTTATGTATTTACTCTTTTTGCCCTAGCAACTCCAGGTGGTAAATGCTGAGGAGAAGGCAAAGCCTGTAACAGATCATTGCTTCTCTTCTGAGAGGAGATGGGCTGGAAGGCAGGTGCAAAATATGGAAGTTTTAGGAGTTTTAACCACCAAAACCTGCATGCGTGTGAACCTAAAAACTGGTTTAAACAGCATAGGCCTTGGCAAAGATCTTGCACTGCCCTCGTCCTGTAAAGTGGTATTTGCAATACAGTAGGCTCCAAAGCTACTTTAAATTTAACCACAACTGCCGTCCAGGAGGTAAGCAAAATGTCACTGTGACTCCCCTTGGGACAAAGATTGCAAGTGCAGAAGCTCCAGCAGGGAACAGTTGTTCGCAAAACAACCTCCACCGGGATAATGAAGGTATCCCTGCAAGCAGGCTTGCCCGGAGTAACTGTTTCTTTTCAGACAGCCCTCAGCATAGATCTGGCAGGTAGCAGGAAAGAAACCAGACAAGGAAAGGAAAAAAAAATTAAAAATCCCCAAAACAGATTTGAAAGACAGCAAAATGCAACTGGGTTCACTGGAGCAAAAATGTCTTGACAGAAAACCCAGCATGAAGTATGTAACCTGCTAAGCCTGATCGAGCGGTGATTTTATTGCTTCTCCTTTTGTGTGATCGCACACATGAGAAGCATGCTGCCATTTCAGATACCACAGACATGATTAATAGGGGCAGGCACTATTAAGGGGATGAAATTTGTGTAAAGCCTTGCTGAAACCAAAAATCTCCTCTTCTTCAACTCACAATCTGCAAAAGGAATCGAGGGCAGCTGGCTACAAAAACCTGCTCTAGTAATGCAAAACTTACACATGGACAAGGTCAACCAGAAGCAGAGGTGTGCAGAGAAGAAAAACAGGGGCACAATAAAAATGCTAGAAGTAGCTTCCAGCACTTTTTCCATAACATGTACAAACGCAGGCACAAAGCAGCAGACAGAAAGCAGCAGTAACAGCACTGCAAATGTGGCTGTGAGAGACAGTAAGAGACGCCCCTTTTTGAGCAGAGTGCTAACTGGAAAAAAAAGGAAAAAAAAAAAAAGACCTAGGATTTTAAGTGAAGAAAACACTCCCTATCTGTTTTTCGTAAAGTTAAGGGCAATGGGGCTTCCCATGTAAACTGGCAGGACTTGGCTATTAATTTCTCCTGCAAAAGAGAGCCTGCAAGAAAGAAAGCATCAAGCAACTGGCCAAATCAAAATGAGAAAACGGTTTTGGCCTCATAGTAAAAAGTAAGACCTAGGTTTTAAGTGAAGAAAACACTCCCTATCTGTTTTTCGTAAAGTTAAGGGCAATGGGGCTTCCCATGTAAACTGGCAGGACTTGGCTATTAATTTCTCCTGCAAAAGAGAGCCTGCAAGAAAGAAAGCATCAAGCAACTGGCCAAATCAAAATGAGAAAACGGTTTTGGCCTCATAGTAAAAAGTATAACCACTGTATTTTTGGGTATTTTTTTTTCCTAACAGCTCTAACAAGTCCAAGGTATTGTTCCCTATGCCTGCTTCTTGTTAGTAGTGAAAATATGAGGAAGAGCAGCAAGATGCGTGTGCCTATTGCATTTATTAGTGTTTTCATCTAGTTCTTCTGCAATCTTCTGCAGCCCAGCAGAAATTCTGGTAATTACTTGAGTTTCAGGTTGAGCTTTCCGCTTAGTTAAGGACAAGAGATACACAGTATTTTGGGAACATGTTTACAAAAAAAAGAAAGAAATTTCAATTACATGTGCATACAGTATATAATGAATTGGGCCCAATTTCTATAGCAATTGCTAGCTGAAAGCCAGAGCTTTGCTATAATTCAGTGTGATTACGGTTGTTGATTTCCTTTTCATTACTTTTTCCAAAAGAGACAGCTTCTATTTAGAAGCAGTAGGAGAAGCTAAGAATCAATTATCAAGAAGTACAGCAAAGGGGGAAGAAGGACTGAATACATGAAATAACAAAAAGTTAGGTGTTTTGAGCAGAATCTCCTGCTTAAAAGAAAAGGATTTTGCTGCACAGGCAAATGTTGTTTAATTGCCAAGAAATAACAAGCAAAAGGGTAAAAAAGAAATACGTAAGAAATTCTGTTCTGTGTAGTTAAAAGCAAAGTAAATGAATTGTGTAAGTATACATAAAATACGAATGATATTATACAACTCAAGCAAAAACAGCTAATGAATCCCATTGACTAAAAATGCCTAGTTCAGTTATTAGCATTCCAGTCACAACTGCCACTACTTCCACTTCTGCTGTGAGAAGACAGAGAAGGCATAAAAAAAAAAAAGCAAAATCTATGCATGTATAATATTTACTAATCACTACTAATTCAGAAAGATTTAAGAATTCATATGCCTTGCACTGCCAAATATCATCTGAAATGTTTTAATACTCTTTAAGACCCTTATTGTCCTTTCACTTGCAAATTTTATAGACAGGATTACATTTTCCTGGTTGGTTTTTTTGCACAAAAATTGTACTCTATGCAAGTAATCAGCATTATATGATTAACAGAGATAAGAGACAAACAATGTTGGTACTGCAAAAGCAGCACTCAAGTCGTATGTAAGATAGGAAAGAAATGCCACATACCTGGCACTATTAGGTGAACGATTCCAACTCATCGATACACATCATACAAAACACGTCAGTCAGAAAACTTGATGTCTTTAATAGAAAAGATACCAATGCTTTTATCATAAACAGGTCCTGGCACAAGATCATCCAAATTTGCTCCGCTGCTATTCAGACAGATGCTGCTATTGATCTCAGACAACTTTCTCCATGCTCTCTTCTTTGATGCATTTTAGAAAACAAGAAAAATTAAGTAAGCTGATGAAAAATGCAGTCCCAGAGCTTACGCAAAAAGATGTGGGGCTTTTGTTGGGTTTTTTTGTTTCTTTTCTGGTTTTTAAGCACTATAACCCTCATATCAAAATTTGGGTATTCCAATATTCCAATAATCAAAATTTGTATTTGATTAGCCAAACCAAATGCATATTTTGTGAATACAGTTAGCAAAGGACCTTTCTGATGGGAAGAAAGAAAGAAGCAGCCCACCAGTTCTGAAGGCTGACGTTATTGGAAAGGATTAGTATTAATAAACATAAATACTACCTGGTTCACCCTTGATACTGAGGCAATATATATTAATACACAACTAGGTATATGGCTAGGTGAGTTGTTTCTATTACAATTCACTTCGAAAGCTATTAGGTTAAAATGGACCACTGCAAATTGCGAGACAATTTGCATTCCTGTTTAAAAATCTATAGTCTGAGTAAATCACCATCAAAGCTTTATCTCAGTTAAACTAAAATATAAGACTCAATATTAAAGAGCAAAACTTACCAGTTGACAGTAATGATGGACTATCTTTGCTTAAAAGACATTGCTTAATTAAAAACAAATGGAATTAACATGAACTAAAGCTACTAGCTCAAGTGCAATCAACTGTCAAGTCAATCTAAGAGTGGTGTGACCTTTAAAGAAGAATATTTTCACTCATTAGGAACATTGCTGACTTTTTGGAAAGAAATATAAAGTTTAAAAAAAGATAAGGGGATGTTAATAGGCTGTGAAAAAAGAATCTAAAGAAAAGCAATCTTACATCTTGCTCTTCTGTGGCAAGTAAGGCAAAGACCTATATTTTTAATGAATATTTTCTGTACACTTTCATTTATCTCCTCTCTATTGTTCTCCCTAGCTGCCTACAGTTAAATCAAAAGAGATACTAAGGAAAAATAACCCAAACAAGCCTAACAACAACACAAAGTACTATTATCTGCAGGAATAACACAACTTCTAAGAAAAAAGAAAATCAGGGAGCCATTAAGCAGAAAATTAGTTCCAACCAAGCTAGCAAGGTTTATTTCTATGTGTAAAATGGGAATGCTGTTGCCTGCATCTCTCAGAGGCCTTTTGTGATACTGACTGTGAAGAATGTTAGAAAGGCTTAAAGATCAAGGATTTTTCCACACTTCAAGGCTCAATGGCAGACGAATCAACAAATGACCTCTGGTCTTCTCCACCCGCACACGAACGATGCCACAGAGCGAAGCTGCGGCATTGGGGAATAGGGCAGGAGACTGTTCCTGAAACCAGGTGATTCAAGAGCATCCTGCAGACCAACACTGGCACCTCACCACCATCAGAGAGATCAGAGATTGACCGACAGTGTAATGCCCTGCTGGTGACAGCCTCCTTGGCTTGGCAGGAGATGGAGTTGATTTGAAATGGAGCAGCAAGCACTAACCCAGTTTAGACATACAGGGCTGCTCCTTTTTTATGTTATTTTATTTGTAAGTCATGGCAAGTGGGTAGAAGAGAAGTGGTAAAGTATCGTGAGTTTTCACACCATTTCATCTAATCTCTATTTTTAATTGGCAACATATAAAATTAATTTTTGCCAAGTCGAGTCTGTTTTGCCTGTGACAGTAACTGGTAAGTGTCTTTATTTTTTTTTTTAATCTAATTTTCTCCCCATGATCTGTTGAGGAGTGGGGAGTGAGAGAGCAGCTGGGTGGGCATCTGGCAGCCAGCCAGGGTCACCCCAACCCACTGTTTACCCACAAAGATTCCTAAATGCTTGGGAGAAGGTTATTTCCCTCCCTTCTGAAAATTCCTAATAAAAGAGTCTTTGGAGGATGCCATACTGCCAACAGAGCCCCAGTCCTGTCCATTTGGGAATTTCCATTAGGACAGAAACACAGGCCTGTGAGGAATTTCCCATGCAATGAATGAATTATAAGTTATATAGCATAGTTACCTGCAGAAAAGTTATTTTGTCTTTTACAACTTGCTTGATTGCTTTTTCCATTATTATTGGAAAGTCATTCCAGAACCTAATCTCCTCTGTCTGTGAGCAAACTTCTGAAGTCCAGCCTGAATTTATGAGCAGACTATTTGAAACTACTCATTCTTATGCTAACATTTTCCTATAACTTTCTCCATTGATTACTTTTCTCTCTCAAGTGCTTCTAAAGAGAAAGTCTATCACCTGTCTTCACAAGGTATCATCATATAAAACAGATCTCTATTTCTTTAGTCAGTCTAACCATTTTAGAAAAATATGAGACATTTTGCAAGATAAATGTTAGAGAGTTAGGATTTAACATGAATAATAGGACTTTGGGTCAGAGAGAGCTTTGAGGAGGGAGGCCTTTCTGTTCTCCATCCCTCCTGCTCCCTTTAAAGTGACACCTCCAAAAGATGCTTTAATGAGTCTGAACTATGCAATAAAATTTTACAAATACATATGTCCTGGTTTCGGTAGGGATAGAGTTAATTTCCTTCCTAGCAGCTGGTACAGTGCTGTGTTTTGGATTTAGGGTGAGAACAATGTTGATAACGCACCGATGTTTTAGTTGTTGCTAGGTAATGCTTACACTAGTCAAGGACTTTTCAGCTTCCCATGCTCTACCGACTGAGAAGGCTGGAGGTGCACAAGAAGCTGGGAGGGGGCACAGCCAGGACAGCTGACCCCAACTGGCCAAAGGCATATTCCATACCATGTGACGTCATGC
>NW_008794093.1:2372899-2391379 GCF_000699145.1 Aptenodytes forsteri
ACTGAGCATGACGTCACATGGTATGGAATATGCCTTTGGCCAGTTGGGGTCAGCTGTCCTGGCTGTGCCCCCTCCCAGCTTCTTGTGCACCTCCAGCCTTCTCAGTCGGTAGAGCATGGGAAGCTGAAAAGTCCTTGACTAGTGTAAGCACTACCTAGCAATAACTAAAACATCGGTGTGTTATCAACATTGTTCTCACCCTAAATCCAAAACACAGCACTGTACCAGCTACTAGGAAGGAAATTAACTCTATCCCTGCTGAAACCAGAACAGTATATCATCTACAAATAAAATAAACTAGGAGTTGTCCTCAATAATGCAGCAGTTTTCAGGGATTGAAGCATACAATTCTTCCCTTTCTTTGCAAAACAAGGATATATGCACATCTTTCTTTTTTCAGTTAAAAACCAATTTAAGGCGCTCTTCCAAGGAATATAAAAAGCTACAAGAGACTAACAGTCTCACAATTCATTTTATCAGGAAAGTTCCCAATGTCCCAGGCTGAAGATTAAATGGGCTAGATCACGTTGATCACGCACAGTTCCCAAAGCCAGGAGAAGAACAAGCAGGAGTGCTCTGTCTGCATGCTGTAGAAGGAAAATACAGTCCTTCTTTTATGCATAACTTCAGAAAACTAGGACCAGGAGCTAGGGATTTAAGACAAACTACCAAAAGGGATAAATGAGCCCCAAATACCCCTGTCTGGAGTCAGATGTGAAATAAGGCGTTTGAAAGAAGCACTTGCTGCTGACGGATCCACAAATCTGGCAAATCAGCTCTTCTGTACCTGGGGCTCGGGTAGACTTCAGGGAGCCAAGACGAAAGTCCAAGCTTTTAAAGCCAACCTGTCCATCTCCACCCCGAACCCTTCCTCCCTCAAGTGTTTTGAGAGCATTTACTTCACTGAGGATGTCTGGCTCTGAACTGCCACCCGACCAACCCCTTCCCACAGCTTTGGGAGTACTTTGGCAGTTTTTGAGAGTATTTCCGTGGTTAGCACAGGAGCTCATTAACCTTCTCCCTGTCAGGAGAGGAGGAGGAGAACAAGCTGCCTTTGAGGGTGATCTTTAGTACAGTCATCTTGTTAAACTGATATCTGGCAAGACGGGAGAGGACGTCCCACCTTCACACAGAGAGGGTTGAGGAAGATCGTCCTTAGAATCCACTGCAGGGATGTTTTGCAGGTCACATGTATGCTGTGATCCCCGCTAAGGACTGATAGCATCAGCGACAGCAGCATCTCCTGTAACACTCTCATAACAAAGAAAATGTTATATGATTTACTGGCATTATTGCTTTTGCCCTGGGCACTGATAAAAAAGTTGTTTT
This sequence comes from Aptenodytes forsteri, assembly GCF_000699145.1. Classification (NCBI taxonomy): domain Eukaryota; kingdom Metazoa; phylum Chordata; class Aves; order Sphenisciformes; family Spheniscidae; genus Aptenodytes; species Aptenodytes forsteri. The sequence goes on from NW_008794093.1 coordinate 2,374,229, forward strand.
GGACAACGTAGCAGTAAATGAAACATAAGAGAAATAATTTTTTTTATTTTTATTATCATTGCTGTTCTCATTTCAGAAGGGAGTCAGGAGAGGGATTTCCTATGAAACACTGGTTTTCTTAAAGACCTGCTAATATCAGATTGAAACCACAGCCAGTCATCACCACTATGGGACTAAAAAGAAAACAAAAGGTATAAGGAAATTGCAGCATTCAAGAACACTTCAGTTTTATCACCAGACAGGAGGGAAATGCCTGGTTTTCTGGTAGCTGCTCTCTCAGCATGATCACAGTGCAGGAGAGACTCGCCCTGCTAAACATCCCTTTTCACTCACCCTTTCCAACTATTAGCAAATCTTTAGGGAGCGTTGACTGCTAGTGGCAATAGTGCACCAAGACGATTACCTGCTGCTGCTGGCTAATGCCAGACTAGCTGCCATTGACAACACTGAGACACCACAAAATTTCGGGAGCATTAGATGTCTAGGATTTTATTGGGACCAAAAAATGCTTTAGAGCTAGTGCCTTGTCTATTGTATGATGATACCTTTGTTCTTTGGCAACTTTTAATGTCCAGTAGCTTGTTCTGATTCTGGAAGAATACGTACCTGGCACCTCAGCTCTGCCAATCTGTGTTTTAGTGTATTAGCTTAATTTATCAGTAATACCAGAGTGTGAATCAAAATAGCCAGGGCACAAATGCTCATTCCCTCCTGCCACTCAATAACAGAGTTAATAAAATCCATTAAAGGGGTAAAGTGGACAGCTAAACACTAAAATCTTAATGTTACACTAAGAGGTCTTGAAGCCCTCCCTAATGCAAAACTCTTCCAAAAATATTCTTCACCAGAGAAAAATACAATAGAATTTCAAATAAGATGGGAAACACTAAGTTTAAAGCACAATAATGGATTGGTAACATGGTTTTGTGATGGAGTAGCCATAGCAACATAATGTACTAGTGGCTTTAAAAGAAAAACAGCAACATGAAAACCCACACAAGCCTAGATAAAGTCCGGCACTCTTTTACAAGACGGGACTGTCAAGGGGCTCTGGATTCACTCACTGAGTATATCCCATTTGAAAAGTCCAAACATACACATATGTGTATCTGTTCAAATGCATATTTTACTTCCTATTTAAAATACTCAAAGAATAGTTTGATCTGATGGTTGCAAATGTGCAAATACCAATTTAATGCATGTAAAGCAATTAAAATTCAACTCACCGTCCTGTACATAGAGTAAGCATTATCTGTCTCATATATGAGCAAATAGTTGACAAGCTACTTACTTTTTGTAAAAAATAATGTTTATCACAGTGCTTCCCAAATCAATAGTAGGAAAGAGTAACCAAATTAGAGGCCTGTGATACTTATACATTATAAATTTACCACTCAGGATGTAATTACTATTAGCCCAGATATAACTAATATTAGCTTGCCTTGAATCCAGAAATAAGCATACTAAACTAGTGTAACTGTCTGTGGTATACATGTGTTTTATAATACTGTGATAACATAGACAGGCATAATTTTTAAGTATGCAAGCAATGTGACCGCCAAAAGGATAAAGACAGATGTGTGTAGGAGGCACCCAAAAAACTTTTCAGAAAAAGGACAAGAGAAGGGGACTACTTATAGACTGCCAAATACACAAGAAGGATGGGGATGGCTGGCAAGACAAAAGAAAACAAGATAAGCAGCAACATGTTCTCCTTTTTGGGAGGAGGACAATAGCATAATAATGTCAGGCATCAGCAAGGAAAATGGGAGAACAAAGATGACAACCCACTTCAGCTTGGCCTTTTCTTATTGATGAGCTCTCAAGCTTGTTCACCTGGGCCTTAGCCTCTCGGACCACCAGGGGCCATGGCCACCAGGACAAGATGGCATTGTCTCCCTGGTCCTGTGTACTCACAGCTAATTTAGAACATTAGTGGTAAAGAATAATGGGTTTGTGTACATAGCACTGATGTTTAATATTGTCTAAGAACTGACTACTAGCCAGGAGCATGTTGTTAATGAATGGATTTAGTACTGTCCTGCTTTTTCAGTCTTTGAAGCACCCCATCACAGCAATCTCCAATTCCCTAATTGATATGTATATATGTATAACATATATTCAGTTCCAACAAAAGCTGTTGATCTTTTTATCAAAATATTATACTCAGGAAACTTGTCTTCAGTTTTGAAGCTCATCTCTCCAGAGATTTGTCATGTCACTCAGTCCCTCCCTACTACCTCCTTCCTCCTCTGCAACATAGGGAATAAAGAAGCTCCATTTTCCCACTCCTTGTACATCTCATCCATTTTGATTTAAACAGTTCCTTACAAGCTGTATAGCTCATTCTTTGTATACCAAAACTTGCAAATGAAGTAAGATATCCAACACAAATACAGATGGGTCCCCCCCTCTGTCTCAACATGATTCAGGGTAGCAGATATTTTTCGAAGGGTGTTATGTGATGGAGCTGCAGAGCTCCTGCTCCCATCTCCAAACATATTGTTCCTGTGCACCCACAGCACTCTCCAGCTGGATATCCATAAGCCCCAAACTGAAACAGCAGCCCAATGTAATTTCAGTATAGCACTGAAATTAGAGCTAACAGACAGTAGGAGTCTTCCTCAGGCGTCTTTGAAACTCCCTATAAGGAAAGACAATGGGATATTGTGAATACATTATCTCTTAGTAAAGATAAAAGCTGGAGTCATGCTGTGGTCATCATAAAAACTTTCTCTCTTTTGGTTTCTGATTTTATTTTGCATTTTTCAAAAAGGAAGTTTCTAACAGTTTGTCATTTCTCAATCTCTTCTTCAGTTTCCTCTCCAAGTTTTATTTATCTAAATTTTATCAGAGGCATGAATGACATTTCAACCTGACTAGCAATCTTTCTGGATACGTGCTGCCAGATAAATGAACACATAAATGTGTTTTCTGAAGCTGCTGAAAATCAGAGTGAATTCCTCACAGATAATTTGTACATGTATCATACAGTGACACACTGGAGGTACAGCTACAGCAGTGTTTAGGAATGAGAAAGGAGGTGGTAGCCCATTTGCACAAACAAACAGTAGCATCTTCTCTGAAGACAAGCAAAGCTTGTTTCTAAATACCCATGTCGACAGCTTGTTGAGGAAAAGTTTGATTAAAACAAACACAATAAAATGGACATTCTTTATTTCAAGACTAAATAACACGTAGTACCTAGATTTCCAAAGTCAGCTGAAGGATGTAGACCCATGTCTTCTGTTTCTTTCAATGGAAAAGATGTGTCTGTATTTGCCAGCATAATCTGAAAATCTATAGTGGTGTGACACCAGCTCACTAGAAAAACTCATAGTCCAGAAGTCCATCCATGAAATGGATAGCAATTTGCATAAAACAGCATATAAATTTAAAAACCCTCGTACAGAAAATAGTTGAGACATCATGTTTGAAGGCCACCACATGTCTTGCACCAAAACTCTGAAATCCTACCTGCTTTGTGAGTATATTTATTTTGGCTGCAGCACCTCACTCTCCAATTCTCTCTGCATGTTCTGGAGGGAAACATCCCTTCTGTGCAAGCCAGAGAAAGCTCAAATCAACTCCTGTATATGAAGTTACGCTTATAATCACTTTTTTTTTAAGGAGCTGGAAGTCTGGGGAGCAGATTCTGGTCAAAGACAAACCCGCTTGACAAGGTCAAGTAATTTGTGAAGAGAAAATTGTTGCCTGTGTAAATGTAATTAGGTTGCACTAAAGAGAAGCTGCCAAAGTCACAGCACCCTCCATTGGGGTAAACCGCAGTAATTACAGCAGTTTTAATGCCTATTTACACCAGCAAAGAATCTGGCTCTAACACTTGCTGTCAAAATAAGAAAGGTGGAGGTGGTGAAATTACGTCATTTCATTAAAAGCTATTACTAAATAGTGAGGTGCTGGTGCTGAAATATCTAGTTATCCATCAGTATATTAACCTCTTTGCTCACCAATGTCAAAGTGTAAGATGGAAACAGTGCATTCAGTGCAGTTACACGTTCCCCAAGTTCCTACCAACATGTAAAATCATGAGCCACTGCCAGCAGATGCGATCACATTTTAATTTGCTGTGAAGGTTCAGATCATGTGTTCTGCTCTGCAAAACCCCAAAAAAAGGGTTAGCCAAAGCTTTCTGCAGAAAAAATGTATTGACAGAAAGCCATTGGAGCAAAGGAAAAGCAGAAAGAGCTTTAACTGCTTGAGCACAAGTTGGATAACCCAAAACACAAGTTACCCAGGCTGCTGAGTTGAGGAAGCCCTACCGCAACTCAGCTCTCCCATGTCCAGACTATAACATTCTTGATCTTAAGTACTGTTTCTCTTGCTATATTTCCTGGGAAAAAAATTGCAGTTAAGATCTAAATACCATCCAGGGGAATCTAAGATAACCTTAACTGGTGAAGAGATAAGGCTTAATAATTTCTTAGCTATTATCAATGTTTCTATAATTCCCATATGTTATTGAGATTTGAGGGGCAGGGGTTGTTTTGCCTTTTTTTTTTTTTTAATTAAACTAAGCAGACAATTTGTACTTACTCTGTAATTTTCCCCTCACCAACAGAAGACCTTTTAAGAACAATTGCTTCTTCCAGTTCTCTCCATTTTACCTACAAACTCAAAGCTGGCTTTCCTCTACTGCTGACAAAGTGAACTTGAGCAGTGGGAACCCAGTAAAACTCAAACAGCAGTGATGCTTTATGTACCTTAAGTACTGTAAGATTAAAAATGTGGTTTTATCACAGTGTGATACCAACGTTAATAACTAGTCCCGAGCAAGAATTCAAAGCTTTCAGTATTCTATAATTGAAAGTAGCCCAATCACACATGGACTCATCTAGCAACAGAGGAGCTCAGATCATCTCAGTCAGTATTTCACTCACATAGGAAAGCCTGAGAAGGGCAGTGAAGCATCACTCAGTCATGTATTATCAACAGTGGTGCACCAAACATGGGGTTTGCATTAGCAAATGAAGCTACATGCAAGTAACAACCTGACACCATCTGATTACAAAGGTCAGGCGTGAAAAAAAATTCATTCATCGCTGTGAGAAAAGAGAGAATAAGCAAATGAAGCTACATGCAAGTAACAACCTGACACCATCTGATTACAAAGAAGGTCAGGCGTGCAGAAAAATTCATTCATGGCACTTGGTGAAAGCAGAGTGAACATTAAAATTTTAGATTTTCAGCCCACCAACAGTAAATTTACCTGCAGCTACATCTTCAGTTCTCAAAGCACCAAGCAATTCTTTTTCTTTCAGCTTTTTATTATTGCTTCTCTTTTTAACTAACCTTTTGTAAGACAATTATTTCATAAAACTTAATTCTGTTTCATTTTATATTTTGACTGAACTCAATAGCTAATAACTACATCATGTAACAAACCAGCTGTCCCTCACAAGCATAGAAACAGATACTGCATATCACACTACAGAACTGGCATTCAGCTGAAGTCATCACATATCAAAAGGATGCAGAGCAACAGGAGCAAGAGAGACTTGAGGAATTACAGAGCAGGGCAAAGGGCCACCTGCCTCAAGTATGCATACACAGATGCACACAGCATGGGAAGCCAGCAGGAGGAACCGCAGCTCCATGTGTGGTCACCAAGCTACAGCATCGTTGGAGTAACAGAGACAGGGTGGGACACTGCACGACTGGAGTGAGGGATGGACACAAGCTCGTCAGGAAAGAGAGGCAGGAATGATGAGGAGGGCAGTTGGCCTCCACATGAGGGAGCAGATTGGATGTCACAGCTCTGCTAAGGGTTGGAGGATGGCTGGGTGAGAGCTGTGGGTCAGAGGCAGAGGAGAGGCCAGTGAGGGTGACACTGTGGTGGGACCACCCAATCAGGGTGAGGAAATGAAAGAAGTCTTCCTTAAATAACTTGAAGAAGTTTTGACCCTGGTTCTTGTAGGGGACTTTAAATTCTCTGACATCTGCTGGAAAGCCAACATTGTGGGACACAAGCGGTCAAGAAGATTTGTAGAGGGTGTTGGGTATAACTTCTTGTGATACTGGTCCTGGAGCGGCCAGCGGGGCTGGTGCACAACTGGGTTTGCTATTCAAAAACAAGGAAGTTCTGTTTGGGAATATGATAATCCAAGGCAGCCTTGGCTGTAGTGACCATGAAACAGTGGGGATCATGATCAAGAGGGGAGAGAGAGGAAGGAGAGTAGCAGAGCACAGACTGGGCTTCAGGAGAGCAGACTTTGGGTTATTCAAGGAACTGGTATCTTGGATACCACAGGAGGCAGCTCTGAAGGGAGAAAGCAAGCTCAGGAAATCTGGCAGAGCTTTAAGGTCAGCTTCCTCCAAGTGTGAGAATGGTCCATCCCAAAACTCAGGAAAACATGTGGATCTAACAGGAGACTGGTTTGGCTAAACTGGGAATTCACAATGGGGCTCCTACACTAAAAGACAGCATGCAGGAGCTGGGAGCAGGGACAGGCTACAAAGAAGGACATCATGAACGTTGCCCAGGCATGCAGGGATGGTGTTAGCGACATCAAAGCTCACCTTTAGCTTGGACTGCCTGGCTCCCCCATCCTGCTCCCTGGCTGGGATGATGGACAGGCTCTGGCGAGGCAGCCACGTTGTCCCCCTTGGCTCCCTGGAGAGGTGCTGGCCCTCACTGCACCCTGAGAGACACTTGGGGTGAAGACAAGAGGCAACGGACCTCAGCTGAAACAAGAGAGGTTCAGGTTGGAGGTAAGGAACAGCTTTTCCTCCATGAGCCATGACACAGGCTGCCCAGAGAGGCTGCACCACCTCCATTCTTGGAGGTTTTCAAGTCCCATCTGGATCAAGCCCTGAGCAGCCTGGTCTGACCCCAGAGGTGACCTGCTTTGAGCAGGAGGTTGGACAGGGAATTCCTGAGGTCCCCTTCAGCCTGAATTATCCTGTGATCTACATTCAAGTTTATCATACCATAGAATATACTCCAGAATACAAGCCTAAATTGGACATATCCTATAAAGCAGAAACTATAGAGATGCTTTTTAAAGTTGATCATAAAGTTTGCTCTGGGCTTTCACACACCAGTAGAAAGTAAACTACATAACACATGAGAAAGGTCTATATCATCATCCTAAGACACACACACACAAAGCAGCAGAAGTGTCATACCTTTCTCTCTTGTTTTCCCAGGAAAATCACCTCTTGCATAGAAAACCCAAGATGTGGAAATTAACTTTACACATTAAAAAGCTTTTTTTCAAACTTTATCCTGGATTAACCCATCTTATCTTCTCAAATATGAAGTCTCCCACCAGATCTGTGATAACGCCCTGCATACATATCTACTAAATCTCCTGGCATGACATGCATACAACTTTGCTGGCCTGCCTTGACTGTACACTTGTTTTCGCAAACCTTTGGGCTTTGTCACTGTGTTCTCATGCCAGGTCTGATACAGCACTTTGAATTGAGTAGCTCCACTCAAAGGTTGGTCACAATAGTCCACATCAACCCTTCTGCAAATAAGGGCACATCAGTCTGAGATATACATACTTAATTTTAAATTGAAGATGTTTCTTCAGCCTTGTAAATGAATATTATATCATCAACGAATACCTTCCCTCATGTATCTTCTTTCCAGTGAGCTCTACTAGTAGGGTGGGGAGGACAAACCTACCCAGTTTGCTAAGCAGAACAAACATTTGAATTCCAATAATTCCCTTAAAATCTCTACACTGCATATAATTCACTTAAGAATATGGAGATGCACAACAGAAAAAGAGCAGGAGAAGCCAAACAACCACAAGCAAGAGCAATTTCAAAACTACACAACATCCATCTGGATGGCAACACTATTTTCACATCTCCTTTTTAGCTGTTGCTACTATTAAACTTAGCACAAAAGAGAATCTCAAATGATTTCAAATAAAAGCAACACTTTAATATGTACTCTGGAGTTCCATTAAACTGGGGCCACTTTCAGTGATGGGACTGCAAGTTCATTTATTCTATTTTCCTTAATTTCTTAATTGATTGCAGCTAGAAGACAAGCTCTTTTCGGCACGCCTTGCACATCATGCTCCAGCAGCAGGCAATGCATCCCACTGTTCACACCACTACTCCAAAAACACTATCTCGCTCCAACACATGCTTCTTCCCCAGACTTTTCTGCGACTCGCACTGCTGCTGCATACTTTGCTGCTCCCTTATTCTCTAGTTCTTGTACTATATCAGAAGTGCATCTCCTTTTACTTTTAAGGATTAACTAAAACATAAAACAATCAGAAATGTAAATGCTGCTCTTTCACAGCTGCAACCAGCTGGAAGTTGTTGATTCTGTTCATAAAGACCATGTGTCCACAGTTGCCTGGTACACATAACAGCTGATTTTGTCTATTAGAAGACATCAGAAAGCAGAACAGCAATGAACTGTGAATAATATGGTATTATATAAGGTGCACTAATTCTCAGGAGAAATGGACATATTTGGATCTAACAAAAATGTCAGAATGTCATTTTAACACATTTTGGTTACTATTTCATCCCCCTCTCTTTCAGTACACGCATCTGCACCTGACCTTAAAAAATCATAAAAATGTCAAGGACACAAAAATTCTCTCTCTCTGTGTTCACAGGTATGGGTCTAAATCAATTCTACAGTTACAATTACTTCTGAACAACAACAACAACAGTCTTTTGACACGAACTGTCACCATTTTTATTTTCTAAATCAGCTTAAATACAATCTAATATATAGTACTCAATGCTACCTATAAGCCTGTGCAAATGGCTCTCTGTGCGTATACATTGCTCATTTCCCACATGGCTTTTCTGGTACTCCGTTTCATTTGTGCAAAGCAGACCAAGCACATGTTTCTGTTCCAGATCAGTCTGCAGAGGAGCAGGATGCAGCGAGGAGACCTTCAGCAAATTCACTCCTCCGTCATAAATCATAATGAAACTAGGTAAGCATAACACAACATAAACTCGGGCAAATTCCAAAATTTCTGATGAAAGAAACCTAAGGGTATCAACCAGAAACTTGCCAGAGACCCACAGTAATTAAAAAAAAAAAAAAAAAAACCCCACAAAAAAAAAAAAAAAAAAAAAAAATCAACTTATGCAGACAATTATACTTTTTTAAAGGGTAAGAATATTTAAATGAAGTCGGTAAATATCTTAAGGTGGAAATGCAGGAGTATTATTCAGCCATAATTTCCTTCGAAAAGTCCAATTATACCTCTTGATTTAAATTCTTCATATCATTCTGCTTTCTTTTTGCAGTTGCTGGAAATACCATCATAAGAAAATACTACACGCTATTAGACAATTATACTTTTTTAAAGGGTAAGAATATTTAAATGAAGTCGGTAAATATCTTAAGGTGGAAATGCAGGAGTATTATTCAGCCATAATTTCCTTCGAAAAGTCCAATTATACCTCTTGATTTAAATTCTTCATATCATTCTGCTTTCTTTTTGCAGTTGCTGGAAATACCATCATAAGAAAATACTACACGCTATTTGTAGTAGAGTGTGTTTATGGTTTATGGTTTCTTTATCTTAACGAAATGTCATATATGTAAAGAAAATCAATCTTCAATTTCTAAACTGTTTAAGAATTTATGTTCATTTTTTATTATAAGCATTTGACTTGGCCTATGAAAAGTCAGATGGAAAAGTTTCTACATTTTACAGTCAGGAAAAATATGCTCTGGAGTATTTTTAGACTCTGCAATATACAAGTTTTAAAGCCCGAGATATCCCTTCACGTTTTCTTTTCTGATGCTTAATATCTTTTCTGTTGCCTTTTTGTGATAACAATTCCTCTGGGGGATAATGAGGAAAAGCAAACATTTTTTCTGCACAAATTTTTTCTTCCATTAGTAACACTGACAGGGATATAGATTTTAAATACAGTTTCTGTGCATTCAAGAAAAACCTGATATGAAACTGTAGAAGCATTTTTAGTTATATTTATCACCAGATGTTACATTTAAAGATTGACATGTTTGCAAAGTAAACAAAACAGAAATAACAATCATGGGCACACCTGCAGAAAGAAAGTAAAAAGCAAGGTGTAAAACTATAACCCCCTGAACCTTGTCAGCTTGGCTTAACACACAGATTTGCAGGAAAATATAGGCACATGATATATATTTGAATTTAGGTCAAATGTAGCAATTAGCTATTTTGCTAAATACATAGAACTTCTGCTCTTAGTGTAGGTCAGGAATCTGGAAAAGTTGTAAGCCATTACCACAAAACAGCTCAGTCTATACTATTTGACCACTTTGCATCCTTAAAAGTTAAGAAAATTCAAGGCTGTTTCTCTGTCATTTCATCTTCCCTTTCAAAAATGCAACAATTAATTAAAACCTTGAGTCACTGTAATAACCGAGAAAAAAAAAAACAGTGTCATGCTGCCAAAATTTTCAAAAATGGCTCCTAATTTTTTATTCCATTTAGGTTGTGACCAACTCTGGGGGTTACGTACCTCCTGAGAGTAAGGGATCAGGAGATCCTGAAACTGTTATATTTTCCTTCTTTTCAAATAAAAGAAGTACAGCAACCATGTCCAAGAAGCTGCTGACAGCATTTAACAATCAAAGCTATGTTATGAACAAACACATGAAAAATCCAGCTGGATTTTTTCATATTCCATTTAGGTTGTGACCAACTCTGGGGGTTACGTACCTCCTGAGAGTAAGGGATCAGGAGATCCTGAAACTGTTATATTTTCCTTCTTTTCAAATAAAAGAAGTACAGCAACCATGTCCAAGAAGCTGCTGACAGCATTTAACAATCAAAGCTATGTTATGAACAAACACATGAAAAATCCAGCTGGATTTTTTCATTTGCCTGTTAGAATAACTAGGCACGCTATCAAAATTAAAATCCAGCCTCACAAACAAAAGATGCTTAAAACTCCATCCCAACTGCAAGGAGCACTCTCATGTCACAATTCAACATTGCGGAAAAAGACTTAAATAACACAAGCCTAACTCAGTACATCCTTAAATATGCATCCTCTGCCAGCCCCCGCTGCACTGGCTTGGCTGGTGAGGTTACCACCTTTTGTTCTTCTCCCCTCAGCCCCTCACAAGTGGCAAACAAACATCTTTTACCCACAGACTTCCCACTACAGAGGGTTGCAACAGATGTTATCCCACCTTGAGAACAAGGTTGGAAAGTCACCTCCTATGTTTTAAACCATTAAATTGAAAATCAACAGTAAAATCAAACGATACATGGCACAATTTCAGAATAGTCTACTGGTATGGAGGGTACTGCCCACACAGTCAGGAAGGAAGACTGCCCCCAAAATGCAAGTAGATAAAAGAATATGGAAGAATTGTTTTTCCGTAAAAGTTTTCCCTGTTTTTTCTATCAGCACTGATACTCTACACCAGTTCCTGGTCATCATAAATAAGAATTGAGCAGAGAAATAAGGAACTCCAGTGCAGTGTGTGAGAGGGGAGGAGTATTTCCCCAAGATTATGTTTTAAACTGCTTTAAATTTAGTGCATTCTGGTAAAATTAAAAAGTAAAATGTACTCTTGGAGAAGCATTTTATGAGCTTGAAGGATCTGCTGTTTGACAGGAATAACAGCAATGTAGGGAGGGGAGATGAAGAAGTGGCAGAGTGAATAAGTTATACTAACACTTTCTTCTCCAGTTTTTGACAGCAGAATTCTTAGAGGACATAGGAAAGACTCAAATCCATAGTAATTTTGAGAGTCTGCAAGTCTCTGCCAACAAATGACAGTTATATTCTCTAATATTATGGGGAAATTTTTGTCTTTTGGAAATCTGTAACTTAGTAGGATTTCAAAAACTGTGTTGCATCTAAACTCACAGATGAAGTGAGATACTCATGGGTTATAGCGTTCTCACTGAAAATCCTCTTTTGCTGGAAAATAATATGATTTGTAGTACTTCCTCCCCCTTTCCCTCAGGCACTGTGCTTAGACGTATACCCACCTCACAATTTTTGCACATTCAAAGATTATGGCATAAATATTCTGGGGAAGGAGACAAGGAAATAACTCCACCACTGAATTACCTGGCGAGTTTTTGCTTACATGCAGGTTGGAAGAATTCTTGTGGATTTCTTTATTAACAAAACTGGGAAACCTTCCCATTTCTATTAGTCGCCTTCTGTCTCTATTACTACTGCCCAACCATACTTTCAACAATGTCATCAGCAAAATACATCTCCAACATTTTTGGAAAATGTCAAGATTTTAGAGGCTAAATCTAACCTAATATAAATTGAAGTAAACATGCAAATATGGTTAGGCAAAAGCTACAGTTTGCCTCTTTATCCTACTTAAATGTTTCTGGTATTTTCTGTACTGTTTCAATTATTTTTATTTTTTTAAATGGGAAGAGAGGCCAGTCACAGGAATTGTAATATAATTGCAAAATTTAAAGGTTACTATGCAAGTATGTTTTCATTTATCCTATTTAACTCTGAAATATACCACTAAGCTGCTAATATCTAATAATCCATTTACAGAAGCTGAATGTTATCTGTAAAAAATTAATTGTTTACATTTGCAATGTCATACAGTAAATATAAATGTTCATTCATTATTTAAAATGTATGTCTCTTCGCAGCACATTTACATCTTCGCAAATTTTGTATTTTCCCCCCTCAGTTTTGGCTAACCATTTCCACAGATATGTTAGCACCATCTTTTGGCTAAACTGTATCCTGACCTATATTTATATGTTTTTCTTACAAAATCTCTTACAAATAGGGTTGTTGTAAGGGGGCAGTGGGAAGGGTGGAAGATGCATTCAAATTCATATTGCTGCCATAAACGTTCAGTAGGAGTTGTGGAAAGCTTTGGAAGCAAAGGCTCATGCAGTTAGTTACCTGCTCTCTCTCTGAATGGAAGATTTAAATTGGGCCAAGAAATTGGGACTGAGCTGGGGGGACAGCCATCCACCATGCCTACAAAAACCACCTCTGATATTTCTCTGAACGTGAAGAAGAGCCAAAATGGGTATTGAAGCTCAGGCTCTGGCTGATAACCCAACTAAGAGAACCCTATTGGTCCCAATTTATATTTACACTGAGGTACCTTTACATTGTTGTAGCCCTAAAACTAAATTTTTATAATTGCTTTGTGTACAAATATACACAAAATCACCTTTACACAATTCTAGGACAACAAAGCATTATGTGGAGCACAAAGGACCCCAGAAAAGGTAGAATCGTCTTGCTGTCACAGAGGCAGAGGGCCCTCTTGGTCCAGTCTTAGTTTCACCCAAGTGAGGGGTCACATTCTGCTTCCCCTGAGGTCTCTGGAGCTTAGTCAATGACCTCAGTGAAAACATGTGTAGGCTAATCTGAACTTGCAAGGCGCACTAGGATGGCTAAGGTCCTTAACTTCTTAATTTGCCTTTAAGAGTTATGTTTGTTCTCTCTATATAGATCAAAGGATATCCATCTTGGCATACCACCGCATATACGCAGCTGGGTTCACTACCCTTTGTATGAAAGGAAGTACCATTTTAGAGCAAGACAAAAACAGTAAACTGCAAACATGGGTGATTTCTCATTGGACAAGGACAGAATTTGGTGTACCTTGCTGTTGAGTTCATGTCATCTGTAGAGCTATTAATCCCATCAGAATCCCCTCTACCTCACTTGTAAAAAATGTATTGTCCCAGGGCAAAACAACATAAAGTATTATGGGTTTTTAGTATGATGCTTTATATTCCAACTACTGTGATATGTAATCAGCTTGACATTCTGTTTTGCAAAGCAGTCATCATTCATTGCCACCCTGATCTATGAGTGTAGATACATCATGATTTGCCCATGGCATCGAGTATTGCAGCTTTGTTAATCTATAGCAGAAAGATAATTTACTGCATGACAGCAGGAAATACCAGTGCAAAACTTCACATAAAAGAGAAGTAATAAGACTTAGAGAGAAATATGTGCTATGTGTATATTTGATACGGACATATTAGAAATACATATTTGCTGGTAACAGTTACTGGAGTAGGGTCAGATTCTAGCAGGAGTACTGCTTTGGATTAGTACCTTAGCTCACAAAACTAGTTTTTTTAAACTGGGCTTCTTATGCCAAATTATTGTGATGAAACTGTTCTTTGTATATTACTAATTGCAAGTTAGACTGTAGTCTGGTGGTCTGGCAGTTTTGCCATGGTTTGCAGTAGGACTACATTTACAGTGAAGTGCCATCTTGCATAAAATGGGCTGAACCTGTCCAATCTAAAGGCACTTTTACATTCTTTAAGTTTTTGCTCTGGAGTTATTTTGAGACAATAAGCGAAACTGGTAATAATTAGCTAAATTATGACTTGTGTGTAAAGCCATGCAATTCAAAAATCTCCTTTACCCCTTTGGTAGGTTTATATGTACTCTTGGAGACAGAGGTGCAAGACAGCTGCTGTAACTAAGCACAGCAGGATAGGCAGGAAGCTTATGAAAGGGTTTTGTAGTCAGAAGAAAGTCAAATGAATTTAAATAAAGACATCTAATAAGTACTGTTAACATTGCCATAACCAGATGCCTGTTAAGATGTGAATAGCAAGTACTTTAAAAGGTATTACATGTGTAATACAATATGTATCTATATAATTTGTATCTATATAATATAACATACCGAAAGATATTCTTTTATCTCTGCTTATGTAATTTGAATCTTCAGGGTTGAGAAATTTGGAAATCCTGAAGTAAGAATGTATGTATGAACAAGAATGTTTTAAGGCCACATGGAACCACATCTGAAAATAGGAGCAAGACAATCATGTCTTAAAAGAATATTGACCTCTATCTGAAGAAAATTATACTAAAATTGATAGTCAAAAGAGAAACAGGTTATTTAGGAAAAGAGACACTGATGGACAGCAACTTGAATGGACATGCTATCAAAGAAAAGAGGAACCTTCTGTTGCAAACCAATTAACCTTGTGTAGGGTATCACATAATTCATCCATGCATAAAAGTTGACTATAGAAACCGCAAAGGTGGAGCTACCTTTAGATTGGGCATCTAAAACTTTATCAAACTGCACTTAGTTGTTTCTTTAGAACTGGAGGGGAAGAACAGATCACGCTGCTATCCCACATATGTACTACTACATATGTAAGTACTGTCTTGTTACCATTAAAGGGGGGCATACTTTAGTATTTGATCTACATATGTGTAGACTGTTTGATTGTTCTGGTCACCTACCCCTTTTCAGTGTGGCAATTAAAACTGGATGCAACTAGGAAATGTCCAGTCTTCCCAAGCCTGTCTCTGGTGTTGGTTTTCTGATATTCAAGAAGGTATCTGAATTATTGCGTTGGTGGATGTGATACCAGGAGTGTACCAGAAAGCAGACAAAAAAGTAGGAAAGTACAATAGCTTGTCTTATTCTAGCTGGCGACAATTACATTAACCAGGAATTGTACAATACCATAACTGGAGATTTATACGATAGAAAACTCCATAGCTTGAAATTTCAAAAAGGTGGGGGAGTTTTCTGTTCCCATTATTTAGTAAATGAGGGGGAAAAGTGGTTACAGGGCTACATTGCTTATATGCTTACACTGCTCGTATTTTCCAGCAAGGGAAAATCTTCAAGGAACCAGAAGGTTTCTGCTTGCCATCTAAAGAGCCAGCATATTGTAACTTTGCATCATTGACTGAAAGTACAGTGTTCATAAAATGGTTATCAAGGGACCCAGCCTGGCTGAAGCTCATTCTAGTTGCTTCCAACCACATCTAGTGGAAAAGCTACCCTGACAACATACACAAATAATAAAATCTACTACACCAAAATTTAATATAGGAAAAGAGAAAAGGAAAGAACAAAAAGGAAGGAAAACATTCATCATTATGTGGACAACACAGAGGCAAAAACCGAAATCACCTAAAGCAAATTAAAACTGCTAGAACTGAAAAATTAGAAAAATAAGGTTTTATTTAAATTTTGAAAGTCTAAAAAATCTCATGGCATACCTATTTGCATGAGAAAGTTTGAGTTCAAGGAGATATTTTGGACAAACAAAAAGAGATACTAAAACTTGCATGTTCTTTTAAAGGTAGTACCCCAAGTTGTTGCAATTAGCTTAAACTGATTCAGAAAGAATTTAAACTACACCAGAAAAAGTTTCTAAATGGAAATACACTGAAATAAGGGGGATGGAGGGGTTGTGAACTTGCAGGAGGGATTTTTCTCCCTGTTGCACTGACTTTATTGGTTATTTTTTTAAAACTTCTGTAAGGCTTCTAAATCTATAGTTCATCCCTGTTAAAATTTTTAAGTGTGGAAGCTTTGAAATTTAAGCCATAAGGATACAAAACATACCATTTTTTTCACCTTCCCAGTTAATATTTGATAATTGGTTATGAAAGCACTTATTTGAACAGAATCCAGACAACCTCAAGTACTTTGGGTACCTACTGTTAAAAGCAGTATTGTTATGTAACTTACAAATGGCAATTTTCCCATGCCAACCACAAATTATTTTTAACAGTCATTTGGCACAGTGTGTGTCTGCTGTATCATTATCATGGTAAATGTTTTGTTTATTGAAAACCCACTCTCTGGGAACAACTAAGCCAACTAACGTTAGGTATTAAATAGCACTCTTCACATTGGTCCCTGAGCAAATGCTGTTGCACTAATGTATTCAACTACATTATTGCAAGCAGCAGAATATTAGCTACTGCCAAACACTTCAATATTCTTTTTTAAACCAACTATGAAAATCTTAAGGAAACTGGCTCATTTGAGAGATTCAATGTTACTGTTAGAGGAGCTGAGATGATGGCATTGCCATTGCCTCCTTGTGCACAGTGAGGTACAGCATAGGGAGACACAAAGCAAAGACCGTGTCTTGGGGTGTCCCAGTTCCCAAAGGGTCCAGAGCTGGTTCAGCTGAGAGGGGCATGTGGACAGAGGACGGACTTTGCCATCCTTCTGATCCCCACCATCCTTCCAAGAAGCATCAGCAGGGGAGAAGGATGGAAGAGGGAGCTGTCAAGGACATGATCTTTCTGAAGAAGAGGGACAGAATAATCAAATTTTTCTTGTGCATTGAGGGAGAGCTGGGAAAAACAGGTTTTGTCTCTCTACTATACTGTCCTCCATTAAAAAAAAAAAAAAAAAAAAAGAGGAAGCAAAGGGGGAGGACT
>NW_008794093.1:2391854-2460102 GCF_000699145.1 Aptenodytes forsteri
TTCTTAACTTGTCCCCCATAAAAAAAAAAAAAAAAAAAAAAACAGGAACCGTACTGGAAGACCTTAAAAAAAAAGGAAAAAAAATCAAACAACAAACTACACTGGAGTTGTCATCTTGGATGATCCATCCCCTTCTATAAACCTGGACACTGCTTCCCTTTTGGCAGGAAAGGATCATTTTAAACATCCCTAACAGACATGTTTCACTGCCCAACACTCAGGTTTTCCCACCATATAAAACCATCTATCACAAGTCAGTGAAGACTCAGGAAGAGATGAAATACTAAGCAGGCTGAGCTCTCCCCTGCTTTTAAAAATCAACCTAAACACGAAAAAAGATATCAAACTTCTCACAAGCACTGCATTTCACAGGCTAAACCATAAATGTATTCAACCAAGTCAGCCTTTGAAAGTTTTCATTTAGCTCTATGAAGATAAACAGTAGATCAGCATTTTCATTAAAAAGAAATGTCATGGCTCATTCCTTTCTGTGATTGAAGAGGATGTAGCAACATCTTTCAAAACTCAGGAGAGAAACATATGCTTGCAATAAAAAATAAATAAAAATGTGATTGTTGTTCCACTAAATGTTTCAGTCTGTGATTATAATTGCTTCCTGATTGGGAAGAATTCCCATGTTAAAAACCCTATGTAATAATAGCTAAAGTAGATCAAAATAGAAATGGTAAAGTTCACTGGATCAGCCAAGGGTTTCTTCCCTAGACAAGATGCAGGGAAGAAAACTTAACTGCTTTTCCTATGTTCTTTTTTTATTATAGTTGTGCAGCTGAAGAGAATTTCATCCCCTAATACTTCTCTGTTCTCCCTCTCCAATCCATAGAATTTGGCAAAGACCTGGAATAAAACTACCTAAATAGCTTAAGTTACAGCACATTTTGACTGAGGCAGGTCAGAAAGTCCTTACACAGGCAGTTGTAGAGGAGGAATAATATTTAACAGCTAGGACTGGCCGAGATGGTGGACTCCAGCTGGCACAACGACACCAAAAATAGGTCTTTCCCTTTGATGTCAGCAACAACCAGATTGGGATGGCTCAAAGACTGGATATGAATGAGTCATTGTCCACAAAGGAAACCACTGTCATGAAACAGGAGGCAGTGTACCTGTGTCAGGCAGACACAGACCCTGCAGACTGTTTTGTAGGACAACCACCTGTGATTAAAAGCTACTAAGATATAGACCAGGGAGCAAATATAAAGCAAAGCAAATCAGGAGGTTTTTGGCAAAATGTCTTCCTTCACTGCAGATCTTTTGAGATCAGAACTTTTCACTGGAGGGTACAAGTTACAAGGAAGGATTTGTCAAGAAATATTTCTTCAGGATGAAATGTCTGGTTCAAATGAAGGGCTGATGGAGAAAATGAGGGAGGAGTAAGGAGAGAGCCTCAAGAAGCAATAGCTGACTTTCCCAACATTATGAGCAGTGTATCTAGTTCTTATCATGACCCAAAACCATAAGAAATATGTAACATGAAAAGCAGGAGATGATACAGCAGCTCTGTCTTAAAGGCAACACATGACAGCTCCTCTAGAGTCCACGGCAGGATGACATTAATGGGGATGTAGCCAAGTCGCAGGTGAACTTAGCCAGACTGGCCTCAGCCTCCCCTCACATCCTTCTGCAACCCTCAGTAGTGCAAACTCCATGCCATTTCTATTACCCTCTTCCCAGCAAACCCCTTTGTTAATAATCTGACACAATCCAGGATGGGAGTTGCACTTGAGCTGCTGGGAATCAAGGTGAAAGCTAATGCTTCACTTATTTAGACTGTAGCATGGGGTCAAACACCTAAGGCCACCAGGGAAGCTGCACAGGAGCTTCTGCTTGTGTGACATGTTACACCAGGAGAACTAGTCAGAAGAGATTGAAAGGAAACAGAAATGTCAGGTTTGGCTTTAGATACCTGGGAGAGGTAGAAGCAACAGAGATAGGACAGGTATTAGACCAATGACTGGAAATAAACTGCCCACATGTTAAATCCATCTTTCAGAAAGTAGGACTCCTGAGAATTTGTAAAAACATTCAAAACACAAAGAAAATCTTACAACTATGCATCAGTGATTGGATGCTCCATATGGTAAGCTGGAAGGCAAAGGCCTCCAAATTCCTCTTCTTGAGAAGCAGTAAAATAGACACTGATTACTGGACAAGCATTGCTGAGCAATCTCAAGCCAAAAATAAGCTTCTAAAGTCCATACTTTCTCCCTCTTACTGAAAGTTTCTTGCCCGATTGGTGTATAAACTCCGGTCAAGAGTGGAAAACACTAGTAATCTTCTCAGAACATCTTTATGCAAGAATCCAAGCCCAAATTTCCAAACCAAAGTGAAGACCTGAAAGAGTTTTGGATGTTTATACAGGATTGTCCTCCAGCTCTTTAGTACCATAGTGTATTATACTAGTAATTTCACATAAATATATAACTGTACATAAAAAGTATACACAGAGCCACTCAAAAAAAGCATCCAGAAAACCTGCAGACATGGAATTGGAAACCTTTGGTGTTGATCATGACTACTTTCTTTGTGTTAACTTTAAAATAATAATTATTTTCTTTTATCTTAAATACATGAACAATGAAGTAAACCAATGTCAAGTTAGATGAGAAAATCCTGTCACTTCAAACAGTTGAGATCTGATCCATACTGTAAGTACAGTTCTGCTTTCAACAGATTAAAGTACTCTCAGATCTATTTTTTGTTCTAGTCAAAGGAAGACACATTGCATAAAACATCAGGGGGCATTCTTTGATCAGATGCATATCTTTACATTTCTTGTTAAACAGTTATAAAAATAAAAAAGCTTTATAAGAGGTAAACTCAGAGGATATTTATACTTTCCAAATGACATCTCAATCGGGGTCTTGAATTTAGTACCACTTTCAAGGTGTAAAAATAATTATTTGTACAGTAGGTTTTGGAGTTGTACCTCTAGAGGAGATAAAGGAATAATCCACAGCTCTGTGCAAAACAAGTCTCACTTGGAGAGGGTTGTTACTTTCATTGAAATAAACCTCTGCTTAATATCACTGGATTAGAATAGCGAGAATTTCTGAGCATTAATAGGGCCTTTTTGTGCCACTCTGGAAGTCCACATGAATGATAAAACTGTCTTAATTAAGTCTAAAGATTTTCTCAGCATAAGAGATTATCCCTCTGAGAGACAGCCAGAGCAGTTCTTTGTCTTTAACAATTAGATCAGATCTGAGGTACGAATGGCAAAGCCCAGAACAGGAGTTTCTAAAAATAAAGCAAGAACGGGGTGGTGTTCAGCCTCAACCTATAGCCTCGTTTATCGGGGGTTTTAAGGCTTTTCCAAAAATAAAAATGAATTTGAGCTATCAAGTTTTTGTATTGATTTTCCTTTGTGTCATGAAAAAAGAAGATTAATCAACTGCTAAGAAATTGAAAGGAGATTAACCATAGAAAAGAACTTGTAATACAAAGGAAAATGGGGCTGTTAAGACCCTCATACTTAGGGTGAGATAAAAGCCATACTGGAGTGAAGAAAGTTGGTTTCTCTGTCCTTTTGTTTGTCTTGCAGCTCTGCAGACTTTAACACCCAGCAAAATAAATCTAACCACACAATGAAAAGCTGGTTTTCCTCGGACCACGTTTGTTTGTCAGATCACCAAGTCACACTGAGCACCACAGATGCATGGTAACAGTTTTCCTTTTCTGTGTTACCTAGGCAACTTAGTTTTAACAGTCAGAGCAAAAGAGAAGGAATTCTTCTTAAAACACCAAGAAATCAAATAACATTCTGGCAGATTAAAGGAGTTTTAGTCTCATTTATCTAAACTACTCCTCAACATACTTAAAGAGATGTAGGTCAGCTCTTCTGTCCTTTCTTGAGTCATATCTGAAACCATGACAGGGCAACCACTTTGAACAGAGTCTTCTCAGTCTCTCTCACCCCTCCTCTCAGAAATTAGAAGTTTCATCATCCAAGACATTCAGGGATTTTTCAGGAGGGCCTTACTTTGTGTTTTAAAAGTGCATTTTTTTCTCATGACAGCAATATGTCGAGTACCAGGTAACATTTCTAAAGTTTTGGTCTTTCAAGAAAAATGCTTATTGGTTATGCAAATAAAGTCCAACTCAACAATTTATGTTTTGAGTTAATCAACAAAGAGCAATGGATTTATACAAACAATTTTTTCAGACTGTAGAAAGTAATTTCATCCTTATTTGCAAGACCACAGCTAAGAGCTATGCAGCTCCATTCCTTTAGTGGTCCACTCTGCACAATTCCTGCATCTGTTTTGCAATATGTTTAAAGGTGTGATATAAGACCTATACAGTAGTTAAATTCCAACTCTACTTCTGTTAAAACTACATACATGTACCTAAGCTGTATACCTGCTGATATATTATTTATTCACCTCCCAAAAATTAGAATAGATTGTGAAAGTTTTTTTAAACCAGCACCTCTACATGCACACTGCAGTATCTATGTAGTGCAGTTAAAACAAGGCTGGCATTTTTATGTTTTCTCAAACCAGGTGCAACTTCTGTACCTAAGGTAAGCTTTCCA
This sequence comes from Aptenodytes forsteri, assembly GCF_000699145.1. Lineage (NCBI taxonomy): Eukaryota > Metazoa > Chordata > Aves > Sphenisciformes > Spheniscidae > Aptenodytes > Aptenodytes forsteri. The sequence continues at coordinate 2,396,410 of NW_008794093.1, forward strand.
TTAAACTGATGTAAGAGGTGAGGAATTATTCTGAATGGTTGTACTAGACCATTATTCTCTACTTCTCTGTAGGACTGGAATTTGTATGGACTACCAAAATTTATAGAAATAAGTTATAGTGATAGGAAGATATTTTTGTCTGTAGGTAAAGCTTTGATATTCTCAGACAAGACTGTTGGCAAGATGGCCAATTCATGTCATCCCTTCTAGGACTTTTTTCATGTCTATGAGGTGAGGATCTGTCCACTAGGAAATCCACTGAGACTTTTTATTCATCTTTCAACTGCATATCAAGCATCTAAGGATAAACATCCTCTTGGTAAACAAATACCTTTGGTAGCACAGCTTGGGAAAAATAGCTCCATCATGACAATTTCCAATATTAGGCATTCTCTCCTGTCCACATTTGTGCAAAATAATTTGCAAATACCAGGTACAATGGGATAGGGGTGAATGATGAGAAAAACTCTTTTTTGTATTCATAGGCTTCAGTGTATTCTTTTCAAGTAGTTCAATATGTCTATGTGTTAAAATGCTAATGCCAACCATTTGCATAGTCTCCTCCGAATAATAAATAGTGGAGATTCACTGAATAAGAATCACAGAGTGAATTCCATGTCTACACAGACACACCACTGACCTCACAGTCTCCTTTACCAGTTTCAGGACATTTTCTTGTTTCACTTTCTTGGAAAACCTCAAGCGATAATTTGCTTTTCTTTTAATGTTTATATTGATTATGATTTATTCTTCATTGCACTGATCCCCACTGTGTGTGCTTCTCCACCCCTTGGAAAACTTCTCTCCACCCTCCATGGTTTGGTTTTCACATTGGTTTTGACAGTTCTTTCCCATGTTTGCAATAAAATCCCAGATTCCAAGTAGCAATAACTGTCCAAAGAAGAAATTCTGTCCATAGTAGCAAGTGATCATTGGAAGGCACTGGGAAGAAATGCCCTCCATCTCACAGGAATGGATCCATGCATAGGTGATAAATGGGAGCATCCTGACAAGCCAACCCGTACTGGGACATAATAGCTATTTAACCAACCATTGTCTTTGACATCTTTTTTGGGCCTTTTTTCTATGAAAGAATGGCTACTATATCATGTAAATAATGTATTCAAGTCTTCATTTCAATTATGCAAAACCAAATCTACACAGAAAACTAAGTTTCCCTCTGGCTCTAATTTTGATATTTTTCTAAGCTGAAAATGCAATATCAGGCCATGGTGGACACAGTAAACCTAACTTCATTTTTGGGGGGTTCGACGGTAAAAGAATCATCTCTAGAATGATTAAAAAGCTATAGTTCTCTATCTATCTCTTTCAAATTAACTGCATGTGAGGCAGTACAAAACAAGCACACAAGCAAAGCAGTTTGCAAAGCATTTGATTTTACCTGAAGTTCTGCCAGGACCCAGACTCCAGACCTGCACCATATATGTATATTTAGCCTTGCACGCATGAGTAGCCTGGCTACTGCATGGGCATGGTGGAGGTGGTTCCTTGTAGGACATGGCTGGAGAACACGTTGTTTTGCAAGATGGAGCTTCTATTGTGGAGAACCAGATTTCATGAACACATTTCAGGTACATTTTAGAGTATTATACCTCAATGAGACGCAGATTTGGGTCTGAACAGGAAGGACCTCACAGCTGCAACCACACAGCATAACCCAAAAACAATTTAATTGTACTAATTTCAGCTAATGAAGCAGTGCAGATGAAAACCTCTTAGACAACTGTTACGCACATACACACACTCCCTCCAGTTAATCTTTGTGAAAAGGCTGAAACCTGGTCTTAAAGTCAACAGCACACATTTCGTAGATGTGAACAAGCCAGGACATTGTCCTGAATCTTTGAGTCTTTGTATCAAAAAAATCATTGCAAACTAAAATCTGTGTTGTGCCTCAATACTGTAGGAAGTGTTGCTGCGCTGTAGGTTTTGTGCGGTGGGGGGCTGTTTATTTTCTAAAGACAGCTCATGTGTGTGTCAGCCAGGTCAGAGGAACATGTGGCCTCTAACCCAGGGTCATCAGCTTTTATTCCTCTAATTACTTATCAGACAGTATGAGAGAGCACAAGTAAGAGCTGAACATCCTTAAACAGAAGAAGTAGGAATTAAAGAATGGATACACAAAACTTCAGGGATATTCACAGGATCACAGAATGGTTGAGGTTGGCAGGGACCTCTGGAGGTCATCTGATCTAACCCCCCTGCTCAAACAGGGCCACCTAGAGCCAGTTGCCCAGGACCGTGTCCAGGTGGCCTTTGAATACATCCAAGGATGGAGACTCCACAACTTCTCTGGGCAACCTGTGCCAGTGCTTAGTCAACCTCACAGTAAAAAAGTGTTTCCTGATGTTTAGAGGAACCTCCTGTGTTCCAGTTTGTGCCCTTTGCCACCGAAAAGAGCCTGGTTTCATCTTCTTTGCACCCTTCCTTCAGGTATTTATATACACTGATGAGATCCCCCCTGAGCCTTCTCTTCTGCAGGCTGAACAGTCCCAGCTCTTTCAGCCTTTCCTCATAGGAGAGATGCTCCAGTCCCTTCATCATCTTTGTATCCCTTGTCTGGACTCTCTGCAGTATGTCCATGCCTCTTTTGTACTGGACACAGGTTCAATTATTAAGTAGGAGGATCTTGCTTTTGACTGGGAAATGAGACTGAAAACAAGAGGAGGGAGTTTCTGTTCTCTCTCAAGCACAGAGTTCCCATGCACTTCAGACAGCTTAACCTCAGCTTCCTCTGTTCTGCAACTGACCTAGCAAAATCCATGCACTCCATAGGAGTGCTGGAAAATGTAAGTATCTGTAACTGAAGTATTCATGTGTTTCACTTACCAGAAAGTTTTGATTAAGTATTGTGGGTGGTTTGATAAAGTAACTGGTACTACAAAAAAATCATGATGGCAGCTGCTACACAGCTACCCGGCAGCTCTTGAAATACCACTGTAAAGTGAAAAGGACACAGAATTGAATGGGAGTATGTTCAGCAGGATCCCACAAGGGTGAATTGCTGTTTTTCATGTTTTTATTAGTAATATGAGGAAGGAAAACTTTCCATCATACCCTTACTAAAACTTGCAGGGGAAACAAAGAATGGGGCAGGGGAAAACATGAAAGAGGAGCGGTCACTGATAAAGACTTACATGAATCTTTAGGAGACCAGGTAAAGCAAGCAGCATTCCTCTAACTACAGAGAAACATAAAATTATACAACTATAAGTACATGGCAGAGCTAACAAACAGCAAACCCCATCTTGTCTTGATGCATATGGTTCAAAAAGCCTACTGATAAATCAGAGATTTTGGAAGTTTACTTCACATGGAAAGAGTCCAAGACTTCAGTCTTCTTAGTTTAACTAAAAGAGAATTCAAAAGAAGATTTAATCATGATCTTATAGATCATGATTAAATATGAGGAATTTATCTGTGGCATTGGACTCTTCAACTTTAGCCAATAAATCTATGAGAAGGCCCAAAGATACAAGAACAGCCATCAAACAAATTAAGGCAGAAGATCAGGTTCATGTATTTTAACAGTTCTGATGGTGGCACTTTGAAATGACCCCAGAAATTTTTATACTTAAATATTTTCAAAAAAGCTTTTTTTTTTTTAAACACATATGTTCTATCCCCTCTTTTTATTAAAAGTTAAACTAAATGGTCAGAATATTTCCTCATAGACTTGTCTCTTCATTTATTAAATGAAACATGTTATTTTATATCAGAGTTAGGAAGAATTGTTGGCATAGGGGGACTTCTAAAAAAACCACAGAGTTCAGAAACTTTCCATTATTATCACTGAGGTCAACTGTGAGCAAATATTATCTGCCATGGGGTGAACCTTGTTGTAAGAAATTCCGTTCTTCCATATCAAAAATGTGGCATAGCTAACCTGAAGTTTGCAAATGTACTACCATCACCATCTAAAATAAACTCCAGTGAGGCACCAAGTCTGATGTTGCCCTTGCTTTGGAAAGTACCACACATTTTACTGTGATACAATGCTAGAAAAACATAAGACCAATCACAGCTCCTTTATCTAGAAAATTAAAAAGAAGGGTTATGTAATTACATGAACCGGTTTAGTCATAAGTCAATAACGTGATGTTTTCCTGGAAGCTTTGAGTTGCTCTCCCTTACCCTGACAATATGTAGATATGCTTCCTGTGCAAACTCAAGGGAATTTAATTATTCTCAAACTTTCCCTTTAATTCATGAGGAGGGAACAGCAAGCTAACCAAGACCACCAAGACACTTCATGGCTTCTAAATAACAGTGCCAAGAGTTGCTGAAGTTTGCAGTTAAGTATTCTAAATTAGGGTGATCCTAAGTAGAGGTGCCAGTAAAACTCAATATGTTCATTTCAGGTGGAAAGCGAGTTGTTATAAAAGGATGGACAAAGAAAAGTTAATAAAGCCTTGACTGACATTCGGGTTGAACCCTAGTTAAATTATATGCAGAGATACTACCTTTTAGAGAAAATAAAAGGTATTGCTGACATTGATACATCAGAGCCAAAGCTGTACAAGTCCCAGAAGTGATAGGATGCTTGATATCACCTGAATGAGAGAACAGGAATTACAAATGGCCAACACCTGCTGCATTACTGATTTGGATTCTCTTCTTTTAAGACTGTGGGCATAATTTGAAATTTCAGTTCCATTTGTACTAGACCAAAGTTTTCTGTCAAGGCACCATCTGTAGCAATGAAACTCACATCCAATTCCAATTTCTGACACAAACCAAACCAAACCAAATGAAAATTATACCCACAAAACAGCTACATGAAAGTACACAACTTCAAAATACCAAACTCCTTACCTATCATATCATATTTACACCCTGTATAAAATGCCCTCTGGGATGATTTGGAACAGCCACATGCAGTAAAAGCCTCAGTAAAAGCAAAAGAACAACAATCTGAAAAAGGCTCATGGGTCTGCATCCCCAAGGCACTGTCTCCAAAATCACTCAATTTCTTCTTATGGGGTCAATTGGGACTGTATAAGTCAGTTTAGCAACCGCAGGTGTGCTGGTCTTTCTGCGTACAGATGACCACATGCACTGTGCAATCAGACACAGGTGAAACAAGCAGTTAGGAGGAGAAAAGGGAAGTGTTTCTGATATAAAAAAGCATCTCTGAATTGCTCTGTTTTATTTTCTTTCTTATAATTTGTGATCTTCTGAAGGAAGTAAATGACTGATGATGGGAAGAGATCCAGCATTTTTGCATAGATTTTTCCCAGGAGCCTTCACAAGAGAATTGGATTCTCAGCCAGGTAACAAAAATAGGAATGAATATCTTACAAGGAATAAACTGAAGGGTTTTCAACACTTTTCATATTTTAAGCTGGGAGAAGCACACCCCAAATTGTTGCCTAAACACAACATTTAAGCAGAGAAACTTGTCCACCTTCTTGGTTCACGCTTGCCAAATTGTGGTAGAAAGGAAGGGAAGGTGTTGTAACATGCTCCTGAGCTCATGCCAGAGCCATTGTGCAACTCGTTGCTACAGGGTGGAACCAGGAAGAGCTCTAACCAGTTGGGTCACGCTCAGCACTTCTCTCACCTCAGTAAATATTAATTATGTTGGGTTGGTAACCCAGTAGAACTGTTTGGCATGTGCATTTTTTTCTGTCTTTTTGAAAAGAATTTAAGCAATTGAATGCCTTTGATACCACTGTGATGGTGACCATCAACTAATATTCCTATTAAGGTTACCCCCAAGGGAAATTAAGCTTCCAGGCAGTAGAAGAGAGAACCAACCTACTGGTGAAGGCACTCTTTTGGAGGCATGAATTGAAAACCTTTCAGATAGAAGACAAAGCTGTACCAAGGTCTCCTGCACCATGGATGACCATGAGCCCTACCTCTTTTCCTCTGGATGAGTTTCATGGGAAAGAGATCCCATAGGCATCTAATTTCAAAAGACAGTTCAAAAGACAGATCCTGCTCTGACCCTTCTCTGCCAGCCACACAAATTCATGGGCAGAGCCAGCACAGCCTGGGCTGGGGCAGGACAAACGCTCCCAGGCTGCTCTGCTTTTCCACCTCCATTGCAGCCTCTGCAGCCAAGGATCAATCAGCCAAACCACATCTGCCCATGACTTCTCTCCTAAAGCTACCAGACATTAAATAGTTTCTACAAGAGATATGGTTGGCTTGATCAAACCAATTTATTGAGCTGTTACTACAGACAGTTAAAATTTATGAACAACTTTGGATTAATTAGATTGTACATAAACATTTTAAAATAGTGCGTGCAGAAATAATTAGGAACAGGAACTAAAGCCTCCAGGATTTGTTTTGAGAAATTTGCAATTTTCCTCTGAAACTATGTATGTGTGACCACAGGCTCTACACCACACATATGTAGTCATGGCTAATGAGGAAGACATTTTGTGGCTTTTGTCCAAAGTTGCTTAACAGCTTTGAAACATCCTCCTCTGAGGAGCTGGATGAAGGTTTTGGTGTACATGCCTTTTCTGGTATTTGAAAAGAACATTCAAAACTGAGCACAACCAGCTCTTCCACAGCATAAGTTGTCTATTATTAATTAACAATTGTGCCACACTCAGCGGCAGTGAGTCCCTTTTTCCTGGCCACTGCACATACTGATAATGAAGGATAGACTGGTTGTCATGGTTTAATCTCAGTCGGCAACTAAGCACCACGCAGCCGCTCGCTCACTCCCCCCCGGTGGGATGGGGGAGAGAATCGGAAGGGTAAAAGTGAGAAAAACTCGTGGGTTGAGATAAAGACAGTTTAATAGGTAAAGCAAAAGCCACGCATGCAAGCAAAGCAAAACAAGGAATTCATTCACTACTTCCCATGGGCAGGCAGGTGTTCAGCCATCTCCAGGAAAGCAGGGCTCCATCACGTGTAACGGTTACTTGGGAAGACAAACGCCATCACTCCAAACGTCCCCCCCTTCCTCCTTCTTCCCCCAGCTTTATATACTGAGCATGACATCACATGGTATGGAATATCCCTTTGGCCAGTTGGGGTCAGCTGTCCCGGCTGTGTCCCAAAAGTCCTTGACTAGTGTAAGTACTACCTAGCAACAACTAAAACATCAGTGTGTTATCAACATTGTTCTCACCCTAAATCCAAAACACCACACTGTACCAGCTACTAGGAAGGAAATTAACTCTATCCCTGCCAAAACCAGGACACTGGTGCAGTGATTAAAAATTAAGACTGGAGAGGCAAGGTAAGGCTGAGGCCACCCAGCAAGTCCCTGATACCGGAATGCAATCCAGGTTTTAAACAGCTTAACCCTGCTAAGGCCAGTATCTCTCTGCACATTGAGTCCCTGAACAACCTGAGAAGCTGCTGCTATTCCCTAATGCTTTGATTGCAGAGATAGCCATTAATTTGTGATTTAAGGGTAACCAGTACAACATTACCTTTCTGAGCCTGCAGACAGCCTAAACAATTTTGGGTCCATTCAGCAGCATATGTGGATGGTTTACGCTCCCTAAACTCCCCAGTGTAATAGTAGATTGAAAGCCTACTTGTGACTTTCTCCACTAGCAAGTTTTACTGAAGGTCTCCTAAGCAGATGGAAGGAAACAGGGTAGAAGTCAAGCTTGTGAGATAAAATTCAGGAGCTTTACAATGAATTAGGGCTGAGCCTATCTAGAAAGTCAACGGTGCCAAAAGCAATAGGCTCACTCCTTCCCACCTCACCCCAGGAACTGCTTCCCACTGTCCTTAGCCAACCACTGGAGCTCCTTAAATGCCAGTGGAGAATAAAACCCCCAAGGAGATGGAGGATGGGATCCTGTCCCCTGCCTCCTAGTGTTTAAGCCACAAAGCTCACTTCTTCAGCAGAAAGATTTGCAGCTTTTTTCTAGATTTACAGGGGTTTTTCTGGGTTAGTTTTCTGCTGGATTAATGACAGCATGAGTAAAGCCCTGAAGCTGGTGCAGTGGAAGCCACGACCATGTGTGACAGGACTGAAGTAGGCAGATAGGCTTGCACTAGCCCTACTCATTTGGCTGTATCCTTAAATGAGGGGAAAGAGGGAGGACAAACACAACAGAAGAGCTGTAAAGACACATCAATTCTCTTTAAAAATAAATTTTCCTAAGTGCTAATGTAACAAAACAACAACAAAAAGATGAAAACATGAGAACCCAAAGTTAAAATTAATGACAAACTTCACAACATATTCCTTTAATCCTCGTACTAATAATAGAGAATGTAAAGCTCATTAGTAATTCTTTGCAGGATTGAAGTCATAAACTCACAGAATAGTTAAAAAGGATAGCTTTACTTTTTGCTGTTTTGCTCTTTAAAATATTGTCATGTACTGGATGCATTTAATGTGTTTAGAAAAAGGGCAAGAGAGGTCTCTGCTACTAGGAGATTTAGAAGGAAATGGTCACTTTCTACTCTTAAGTGACAATTTTGTAAATTCTAGATGTGGCAGTAGCAATCAAAAAAGTAAATTATGGTGGTGGGAGAGGTTGTTGGTGATGGGGAAAGGTTTGACACAGAAAGAGCTCCTCACGCCCAGTTACAGAGGTTTGGTATACAGGAATTTAGTATAGCGGCTATAATGCACTTCTACAGAGCAACAGTAACATCTAGTGGACATGGGGGAAACTTCCACAGCAGGACACTGCAGCTCCACATTCACCATTAGGAATGGAAACAGATTTAAGGAGAAAATAAGGGTATGCCCTTACACCCCTCCCCCCTTTTTTAAAATATATGCATACACTACTTAAACAGCCCTAGTCAAATCTTACTGCCACTTTGCAAAATTTAAATGGGATGTTCTACCGTTTCTGCTGGCAAGAGAGGTAAATTAACTATCCACACACCAAAAAAAGTGCAAACCCCACAGCAGGTGGGGAGAGGATGACGGGCTGCAGGAAGGGAAAGTTTAGAGGAGATGCTAAAATCAGTTCGCATGCACCTGGCTTCTGCACCCAGATACCAAAAAGAGTAGTTCCCTTAATTTACAGAGTCCCAGTACATTACTTTACATAGGCAATATGCTAGTGCAGACAAACCCATCTGGAAATACTCTCAAAGCAAGGGAAACTGTATTTTGTATAGAGGTGGTCTCATTCTTTGGCAAAATGCTTTACCCAGGGAGCAGCAACTGAACTGCAAACTCGCTGCCTTCCTAAGAGGAAGCCAACTTTATTAATTGCTGTCTTATAGCATAGTATGAAACCTTGGAAACTCAGGAAAAGGAAACAAGGTGAATTTTATTTCTCTGTTCTCTCAGAGTCAACAGTTAGCAGTGGGAGAGGCACTGTTCGTCTATCTCAGCTACCTGTTGAAGTCTCATCTCTGATGAGAAGAGATAGAAAAACATCAAATCTTGTAACAAAATATCTGAAAATTATCATTTTAATCAGGAAACTAGATTAAGAAATGGATATTGGAAAATTTAGCATTTTAGCCAAATGTGAAACACTTCAGTTTGGATATTTGGTTAATCTTTTTTTTTATATTATCTGAAAGTTTTTTCTTTTCTTGAAAGGATACTTTGGGTTTGTTTACTTTGGAGTAAACAGTAAAACAGTTTACTGTTTTACTTTTATATCAGACTCAGTTTTCACTAAAACTCAACAATAAGCTTGACTGTACAATACAACCTCTGTCTTTCTGAATAGGAAGAACAACTTCCTATGGATGTTGGATTTGGTATACAAATGGATTTGGCTGGATCTGCAACCTTGTCACTGTGCTAGAAGACATACAATACCAGCTTTGGGAGGTCACCTTCTCCTACTTCATAACTTTTTTCTTGTCTGACACATTTACTAAAACTAGGAGCTCACTTTTTGCCCCGTAGCTCCCTTTTGAGAACCAGTATCCAAATGTTTCAGGTTCATAAAGGCTTCAGCAGCAAAAGTCCTCCCGGAAACCTTTTCTCAGGCAGAATTCAACCAACCCTTATCTCTTCCTTTACTGAAAGCTTGCCTAAACATGCAACTGTTATCACAACTTCTGCCCAGAGAGGACCACATCTCCACTGAAAGTCAGTTGCCTCCAGGCTTTTGCTTCACCTTGGCTACAATTTAAAAGAAATTTCTACAGCTGTATTTGCAGTTTCTTTGCTGAAAGTGGTGCAATAGCAATCAGCTGGAATGAAATTCAGTCCACCTAAAAGAATTTCATTCAGCAAAAAGATTTTCCACTACCCATACTCCATTTTTCTCCACTTGTTGAAAAGTATATAGGCCTCAACATTATCATTAATATTAATGTCTAGCTGAATTTTAAAGCCCCTACTATTAAATAGCTTTAGCAGATAGGATCAATGAAGATGTGAAGGCATTAGATCTGTTTCCCCTAAGCCTTTCGGTACTCTTATTAGATACTCAAGAGAAAACCAGCCATTACAGCTGTCTGACTACTCAAACTTTCATAAAGCTTGTTGTTTTTTCTTTTGTCTTCCAATTTTGTTCTTTACAGTCAAGTAGCTCCCTTAGCTATTAGCTGGCCTGGATGACCATCTTCACTAGGTTCTAGGTGTTTCAACCTGGCTCGCCTTATAATCGCCCTATTTTAGAGGAATGGGTCACAAATATTAACATTTTCAAGAATAACTTCTTTTAATTATTATATTAGTAATGACATATCTAGTTTCAACAAATCACTTGTACAACTTTTTCTGTTTGTTCTGAAAGATCACAAAAATGCCCTTTATCCATCATACATACTGCTGCATCCAATTTTTACAACAGCCTTCAAGGGCAGACGACCCTACCAACACCCTACCCAGCCTAACTGAGCCAAAGGAACACACCTGATATGCAGGACCAAGAATTTATTTATAGTCCAATTAAAGTCTTGATAGTCTAATCCAAGAACTGTTATTAGTCCAATTACAATGATACAAACATTTATAGTCCAATAATAGTCCAATTATAACAGCTCTTTTGCAATGATGATATAATTAAAATCCGCACATGCAAAACTTTCTCACAGCTACCCCTTTCTCTGGTGTTATGCCCACCTTCACTGAATGTCATTAATCGGCACCGGCATCCCACACGCCTCACCAGCAGGATTATAACACTGATAATGGGATTTCTTCCTCTTCACTCTTAAGTCTGAGCATCCAATTATAACAGCTCTTTTGCAATGATGATATAATTAAAATCCGCACATGCAAAACTTTCTCACAGCTACCCCTTTCTCTGGTGTTATGCCCACCTTCACTGAATGTCATTAATCGGCACCGGCATCCCACACGCCTCACCAGCAGGATTATAACACTGATAATGGGATTTCTTCCTCTTCACTCTTAAGTCTGTCTGGGTTATTTTTGAGTTTCCTAATGGTTTGCTTGCTTGCTGTCTCCTCGTTGGTGCATAAATTCCATGTTATATCAAGTTTTACTGTATATGGTAGAGTTACTGTATGTTGGATACTTGTTCTTTGTTATCTTTGTTATACCTAAAATCAGCTTTATCCAGTGTCCATGGTTACATCCTTTAAGGACCAGGAACAACCACTCATTGTACGTGCTGACAGCTGACAAGTAGTTACCATTCTGTGCCCCACACTCTCAAAGCCTCTGAAGCATCTCGTGCTTGTATTTTTGCTCTGCTATAATCTGCTATTTTTCATGTGCTAATAAGTTATCAGCACAAGCTACTTGCATATACATCCTTGTCCCAGGGTCACTGAATGGTGCACTCTGTAAAAATAGTGATCCGTTAAAAGGTATAAATACACGTAGACATGTGCAGACACACTGCTCTGGTAACCATTTACTAACAGTAAGGTAATACTTACAGCAATTTCACTGGTATACCATCAAGACTGCTCTACGACATATTGGACTCCCACATTACTTAGCTCATAGCAAGAAGCTTCCTTCCTGCTGGTACCTCCTAGAAGAAAAGCCGCAAGCTCTACTACATTTCTCTTATTTACACATGAAACAAATAATCTCTAAATTACTCTACCAGAAGATCTTGTTATTTAGTTTCCTGCAATCTTTTGTCAGTTTGACTTCCTTTCCACTCACTCCAGACCCTTCTCTGAACCTCCCAACCAACTGTAATTAATGGTTACTTGAAATTTTATTTAAAGATCTAAAGAACTAAATCTGAATAACTCAGTTCACCTTCTCCGGGGCAAATTTTGCAGGACCATCAGATTTGGGTTCATTTATTCATCTTCCTAAATGTTCATTATTGCTCACTCCAGGCGTTGCTCTAGCTCCTTCTGCAAAGTTTCCAGCTGTGATAAAGGAAGCGTCCAGAAGGACTTGTATCTGCTCTGTGTGTGTTTTCACCTGATTACCAGCTTCTAGCAGCTTCTCCTGGAAATTGGATCCCACCTATGGTGGTCTTACGCTAACTCTTAAATACATCGAGAATTGTCAGCTGATTTTCCAGGAGTCAAATCAAAGGTGGGTTTTGTTGTTTCTGGGTAGTTTCTTGTTGTTGGAAAAGTCAGATCACCACAGTCTGGTTTCCCTCACACGCTCATTATGCATGAGGTGTCTTCCCCTTCCCTCTACTCTCTTCCTGTCATCCCTGAAAATATATTAGAATAGCTCTGAATATGTGATAACTTTTTTTTTTTTAATTTCCCAAAGGCAAGAAAAACCTTATTGTTTGCCACAAAAATTTTACCATCAGGAATAAACTGGAAGTAGCATTCAGAAATAGAAATCAGCTACGCCAGCCAGCAGGGCCCTGTGAGACAGACCTCCTCTTACCTCAATATAATATACCTGCTCAAGCAGGGGTGCCTGGAGACCCACTGCACAAACATCCTGGGCCTGGGGAACTCCTGAGGACTGAGCTACCGAAAGAAAGAGGTCAATAACAGCACTGAAGTTAAAGACTACCTGGAGTAAGAGACACCAAGAACAGTCTGCACGCTCTTTTAGTTTCCACAAAAAAAAAAAATTGCATGCTACAGTACGCTAACCAAGCAAATTGCAAGTAAATATATTCCTGCAGAGAGTTTCTCCACCGCTCCACCCACTGGGAAAGCAATAAAGCTTTATATCACCTTGGAGGCAGCCTCGGGTACTTCATGCAAACCTGGGCCTGACTAATAATACAGCCTTGAAAGCAAAATTCCCAAACACTCCATTTTAGAAACATCCGACTTAATATTCAGGGTTCTTCAGCTGAAATGCTTTGCAGCCCTGAGGGACAACAATGGGTCACATTTTACTCCTCTAGTTTTAAAGATAGATATGATATCTAGAAGAGGCTAAATTCTCTTTTACTGTAAGACCAATTTAGCAACATAAATGTGCAAATGAGGATTTATCCGACAGCATCTATATCCTAATATTTAGTGCAGGCTTACTAGACCCCAAAGTAACACATTAGCATCATTCCCATCTCGATCTCTCTGACTCCCTCCCATCAAAGAAATAAAAATGTGATTTTGAACAAGACATTATGAGCTGACATTATCAATAAAAGAAAAATTTCTTAAGAATAATTCAGTTTGTTACTTACCGTTTATTTGGACTACAGATTGCCTGTTTCAATGCTAATCTATCTTTTCTCATTTAGTGTTTGTATTAAAATAATGACCCATGGTCAAAACTGAGATTAAAATTAGAAAAGGAAATTCATAGCATTTTCAGAGCATTTTGTATATACAAATACATCCATATTGACTTCTTGGGACATTTGTAATAGTATTCCTTCAAAATTCAACTTTGCAAGATCAGATCAAAACACTAATCAGTTAAACCATCCTTTGAGCCACTTTCACTTTTCTCTGATTTATCCCTTATGGGAATAAATGAGAGAAATAAAATTTCAGTCTGTATTAGGCCCAGGATATATACCCAGACTTTCAAAGTCCCGTATTAGCTAACCAATTTCCACAGCCTGTGCCTTGACTCTCATTTGCTCAACATTGCTATTGCATATTTGTTAAATTTACATGAAATTTCTATTTCAAATGAAATTTTTGCATTCACATAGCTTTTTAATCTCCAGTTTAAACAGTTAAAATTAATGATTTTATTTCAGCTTGTTTCCATGCTCCTTCCAAAAAGGAGAGAAAATAGAAAGCACAAAGGTTTTTTATTTTTAGCAAACTCAATTTCTACCTGTTTTTCTTTTCTTTCCCTTGTCTTTTTCTCCCCTCCCCCACCACATACCACCACCACCCCGCCGCAAGGAAAACCTTTGGTTTTCTAGGTAAAGAAAAAACCAAGGAGAGTTAATGGAATAATTCCAATTTTACTTGGAATTATTTTATACACAGGAGCTAGAAGAGGATAAAACCAAATACTCAGAAAGAAGATACTGCAGTGTTAGAAGCCTTATGAGCATCTGGGTGCACAGACAGAAAGATCCCTCTGAGCCTCCCAGCTTTTGCATGTACCAGCCAGCCAAGAAGAATAGGGATCCCTGAGATACCATATGGAAAATGGGCAATGCCACGTATCTAAGGCCATCCTAAGGGGTGACCCATATGATAACGTGACTGAACAGGCTGGTTCATCATGAATGTTTTACAGTTATATAAACTCTCTGCCATCTTCGGTGCCTAGCTCAGATTACAACAATAAAGAAATTACATTACCCAAGGTGAGTAATGATCTCTGCAAGCTCCTTTCTGTTGATGAAAACTAGTCTGCAATTCATGCCTTAAAATTCAACTCCAAGCATTATCTATTCACAACAATTTTACTTTTACGGAACAAATCTGGTCCCTTGAATTATGACCGGGGCAGCGGAAAATAGTAAGAGAATATTTTGTAGAGCTGACAGTCATCATTACGCACTTGAAATAAAGCACTTTATTTTGTTGGGGAGGGGATGGGGGGGACACAGAACATCCCATTTTCATCTTAGGGAGGGAAAAAAAAAAATCAAACCCTGGCACTTTATTCCCATGTGTTTTGCTCCTGCCATGCTGGTATTGCTGTCCTAGTTAATTCAAGCTGCAATGAGAGTAAATGATTGACCAGTCAGAGATGGACCGATTTCCAATTCCTTTCCTTCTTAATGATCATACTGACTCTGGGCATAACTGAGCAGAGTTCTGCTAAATGTCTTCTGAAAGGGAAGAAACCCACAAAAAGCACTGCTGTCACTGCAAGCCATCCCAAGAGGAAAGCATCAGCTTACTGAGTCTTCTTCAGAGCATGCAAACAGTGGTCTACTGCTCCTGAATAACGCCATCACGACGAACACAGCTCGTCTGAGCCCCTCAGCAAACAAAATGCTGCAGTTTGCTGCTCACCTTCAGAGCATGCAGGGAGCAGTGCCTGACCTCTCCGATCACAGGGTGTAGGTACCCTGCGATGAAAGACAGCCATAGGTTTTGTAGGGCTGAAAGCAATTCCACTCCTGGTTGTAAAATCCAGGGCCGTTCTCAGACGTGATGGATGCTCAAGTCATACCTGTGAGAGGAATGAAGACTGCATGGGGGGGTGAACGGGGGGAACATTTAAGCTAGATTTTCACTGGTGCAGCTTAATCCCATTACTTTTTGCTTTACCTTCACTACCTGTACTCCCCAGCCTACCCTTTAAGTATTTGTAGGCTTTCCCCTGGTCCTTTAAAGTTTTCTATTGCTTTTTTTAATGATTCCTTAATACCTGATTAAGATAGAGTAATATGAAGGAATATCCTCGTTCTTTTCCAAACCATCCCACAGTCCTATAAACTCATGTTATTAGTTGCACTGTTCTTTCTTTACCTCCTGGCAATTAATGTTGTCTCCCCCAGCTAGAGCCAAACTGCAAATAAAGAGGAACATAAAAATGTCAAAGTCCCATCCATTACAAAACGCAGAGGTTGGCACCCCTTGTTGCTGGAATTTACAGACTGCTTTTTAGTTTTATCATTTTATCTTTCTTTAATGGCAAAATCAGTTAATCCTGGGTGGCACCATAAAACTTGCAAACAGAGGCAGACCGTAAGTCAGCAAGTCATTTCTAGAGCTTTGCAGCACAAATCTCTGTTGTAAAAAGCAGCAGCAGTTAACTCCTTCCGTTTCTTCTCCTCTTTCAAGGACTTAAGGCAGGCTACAAAACTGTTATTTATCTAATTACCACCACTAATAGTGCTGCAATTCCTGCCCTTTAAAGGTAGAAAGTGGCCCAAAGGCACAAGTCCCTTAATTAGTCAGTAAAGTACATTTTGTTTTAGTGCAGAGAGGTGAACCTGTTTGATGAGAAGGCTCAAAGGATGATGGCATTGGAGCACTCAGATATTGCAATGGCTTAGATACTGCAGGCACAGGGCAGAAAGGTTCATTTTAAGTTAAGATGATTTCACAGCGCACCTTCCATCCCACCCGTGGTTATGCAGATTTGCAATTCCTCAGACAATGCCCCAACAGTCACTCAAGCACTCAACATTAAGGAACTAACGAATGAGATTTTCATCCAAATGTTAATGTGGGATCCCAAGGGAAAGCTATCACCATCTGCTCAGTCTTCCCTCCGCGTGCCACCGGGGCTCACAGACCGTCATGTAAAACCCTCCAACACATACCATGCTGGGAAAGTCTGCTTTCCCAAGAACAATAACAAAGGAACTGAAATGCATTGTCTTAATCAATTATTGAAACTTTAATCAGTTGGATGAATGAAAAGAAAGGCAACAGAGAACTGCATCTGTACTTTCTCCCTATAGGGTATAGTGGGTTTCATTGAAAGATCTGGCATGGGTTAGTCTCAGGGACTAAAAACTCCCACAAAAATAAAACAAAAAAAACCCAAACAACTAGACAAACCTGATCTGATCCAAAACATTAGATTCTGTTTCTACTCACAAATATGTGGTTTACAGAGGCAGTTTTGGAATTTACTTCAGAGATGCAGATTTTTCTCATTTCCTTGGTATCTTGTTACTAAAATTCCAGATGATGCTGGAGGGATGTTTCAGATGAGCTGCTGCCCCTCACGTTCATGGCTCTCCTCACCAACAAGCAGAACTCCAGGGCAGAGCCCATCCATCAACCCCACGTTCAATACCAAATGGAGGAGACCTGACCACACGCGCCAGACCTCAGCATCTTATAGAGAAGCTCAGGAGCAGGATATGTAAAATGCATTGAAATCGTACAACCATGATCCAGCTCTAACACCGGCAAGTTTTGCTGCCAGTCTTCACAGGAGACGACCTCCTTGAAGACCATGTTGTAGAGCACTGTTGTAATAGTGCTCTGCTTTTAACCAAATCGTGAATAATGTAAGGTTCTCATTTGCATTACATTTGTTTTAATATTGTTTTCTTGAAAGCCCAGTGTGAAATGAATAGAGCGTGTCGAGAACAAGAGCTTCACAGCAGAAGCAATGATCCATCCCCAGCGACCAACAGGTGGCGCCCAGAAACCAGTAGATGTTGCTTGCGAGACTGGTTTGAGGTGGGGGAACTGCCAAGCAGAATGCTGCTCGGATCAAGGTTATCAAGGTAGGTGAAAAACAAATATCAGAACCTGGCATATTTTTGGTAAAGTGTACAGAAAGACGAACAGCCCTTTCCAGCCTCGATTTGGCAGCTTTCCTGACTCCTCAGCCTCCAAGTACCTACATCTCAGGTTACTATAACCTTGCATACCCCAAACAAGCAATTTGCTCCTTTCCCACATCTTTGCTGATTGATTATTCAAGACAGGTTCTTGGCTTCTTCTGCTGGCCCCAGCTTCAGTTGTATATACCCCTTAGAAGAACATTTGAACACAGTATATGCAAAATTCCACAATAAAAACTCCTATAGGCTTTTCCAGTCTCTTTTCCATTTTCATTAAGCTGAAATTTCTCAGGTTTAAAGTTAGAAGTGAATTTCCATTTCACATTAAAATGTGAATTAATATTCACATTTTAAGCACAAACTACTGGAGATTCAAAGATTTTGACTATACTATCTTGAAATTTTGGATTTCTCTTGATGTCTTGATCACAAGTCTTGCATTTCTATACCATAGCATTGTGATATAGATGTGGTTGGGTAAAATTTATTTACATATAGCCCAGTTTGGAGACAAACAGCCAACAGGAGCATTCAAGGATAAAATAAAAGTAGATGCACAAAATACATTGGCAAAAAGAAAGATCTTTCAAGGTAATCTCAGAAAATAGAGTTCAACATTTAGAATTCATTAGTAACAGGGTGGAAAACACTAAACATAGTATAATGTAACCTTGTGGGCTCTGCTGCCAACCAACCATGGGGATATCTCCATCACCACGTGCCTCGGTTTTCCTGAATAGGGGAGGTGAAGGCACAGGCAACTGGCCTGACTTGCAGTTTCAGTATATTCCCAGATGGAGAAAAATAAACCTTTTAGTGTAGAAATTAATAAAGCTAAACAAATCAAAGTGCAATTCTATTACTTCTTACTCTTTCACGCTATGAACACAAGCTGATGATCAGCAATACATTGAAAGAGAAAAAAGAAGAGAATGGAGGAAGGGTCTGGTTAAAATTTGTCTATGAAATGCACTGTTAAGAGATTTCACTGAGGCCAAGACATTATAGGCATTTAAAAAATAGGGGTTTATACAAATAAACAAAATATTGCAGGATTTTGAGAGATTGATAAGCCAGTACTACACAGTACCCAGTCACTGACTAAGAGCTATGACTACTATGGGCTGATTTTTCTATAGCTGCTGGTATTAAAACTTTTCTGAACAAGAATGAAGGACATAACAAGCTTAACCCCAATTAGCAGCAAGGAAAACATCCTGTAAATCCACCCCATGATTTTATCAAGAGAAAACAGCTGAAGCTGAAGCAATCTTTTAACAACTTTATTAAACAGTATTTGTCTAGATTCATAGCAGTCTTCCTCATAGCTGTCGTTTGCCAAAGAAAGAAAAAAATGGGGGGGCTGCCAATATTTAAACATGCTTTTGAGAAAACTCCGAGATTTCATTCTGCACTGAACCCAGTGGACCCTCTTCTGTCTCTTGAAGAGAGAAAAAGAGCTCTGGAGGTCTCACGCTGTAGGCTTCACGCTGCATACACCTGCTTTAAAGCCATGTTCCATCTGGAGTGCTGTAAGTGTTTTAATTAAGCTATTTTCATGGCATAATGGCAAGACAACAGAGCAGTAAAGTCAAATACAGCCACACAGTCTTCTTTCTTTTACACATAATTCCTGTGAAGTCTATGGGTTGCTTTTCATCCTGCGGCTTAGGCTTTTTCTCTGCCTGCATGGCGTACAATTTTTTTCTTCTTTTTCCCCTTCAATTGCTCTCCACCTAACAGCGGGATGACAACAGACTCAAAAGCCATTAGCACAATGGGCAATCTTCATGCGACGACGGTAAAAACCAACACTGATACAAGTAGCTGCTTTGCCAGCAAGGTGCTGATTTAACTGGAAATTCTGCAAACAGAAGAATATATTTATTCTCCCCATGAAGCTTAACAATGTGGTTGAATTATTTCACTTAAAAAGGGAGTCTTTCATGCATATATTAATATGGTAAAAGCCTATTATATTCTTCCATTCCCTATAGCATACTTTTTTTGACTTGTGTCTAAAGTCACCTCCAACTGCCTTTGCAATTTGCTTGATCTGCTTACTAGCAAGCAATCAGTGGCAAACTCTACCACTTTTCGTGCCTTCTACGTTTTTCTCCTAAGCATAAATTACTTTAGAAAAGCACTCTCTGTCTTCACTATGAGATTTGTCAAGCACAGGAAAATTAACCTCTTATCCAACACAGTGTGTGCTCTGCATTTATTTACACCATTTATCGGGAGTGCCAAGCAGTGTAACAGATAAACAAATTTCTTCAAAGTACTCACAAAAATGACATTTGAATTTAAACATTTCACCTACCAGAATGGAAAGTCTTTACAGTGCCTGGAATGATGTGTTTTTCCCCCCCTTGTATTACTGGGTCTGCCTTATCTTTTCTATCATTCTGATTTAGATGACAACGTACAGAGGACAGCTGAAGACTTTTGGAAGGGTCAACTGGACAGACCTTCAAGCAACTAAAGTTGTATGGCTGAATCATTTTGTTTAAGAGGACAAGGAGCAAAATTTGAGCATTGCTGCAAACACAGGATCTAACAGAACTTATAAAGGAGAAACAGTGAAAAAATGTTGGACTTTTGGGCCACTGCATAAATTTTGTGTCCACACTGATGGACTAACCCAAGTAGGGTTTTATATATGGCATGGGTAGCATTTGCATTAGCACCAGTCACCCCATGCAGCCTGAAAGAGGGAAGGTTTTTGGGCTCGGCTCAGCTCAGCACTAAAGCAGCAGCTCTCAGCTCATGAGACACCGGGCACTGCCCCAACCCCACCATGGGTCTGGCCCTACTGCTCTCTTGCTGAATCCTCAACAGTGATGACAAATGACGCACCACCACCCAAAGGAGAGTAGTGACTTCTTTGCCAACCAGGATCATTTCCAGCTCCCTCAAACCAACGCCATTTCTGCAGCCAGATGCCAAACAGCCAACAAACAATGTTGGCTTAGTGATGGGAGGACCTGTTCTCAGCTGGGAAGTGGTCTTCTGAGAGCTGCATATTCAGACAGGCCCCTGCAAGCAACCAACACCTGCAGAAATGCTACTTGGTTTCCCCTCTATATGGTGGAGGCAGGACCAGACTTAACTTGCAAATTCACATTCACATCCATTTTAGAGCTAAAACTGACTTTAATTAACACCTTCACTGCAATAACAACAGTAGTCCATGTAGATGAACTAGCCTCATCTTCGAGTCAAGGATCTGTAAAAGTAACTCAGGAAAAAGTTTAGTATGTTGTTATCCCTTCCGTGGTCATCACTGCAGTTAAGTGTTTGCAGAACCTTAACCAAGCGGGATTTCAGCACCAAGCTTTACCCTCAACCGCCTAATTGGTTCAAACTCTTACCAAGTAACATTATATGGAATTAAGACTTCCCAGAAATAGAATTTAAAATTAACCTATTTGCACTGACAAAACTTTCTCTGGACTCTTTTCTTTTTGCATCAAATAAAAATATCCTGTATTAATTCTAAAACAAGGAACTGTTAAAGTAATTGTTAAAATTTCTCACCCTTACAAAATTCATGACCTTTGGAGATATTTCTAGTAGTTTTTACACAAATTTGAAAGCTTCCTTAAATTCTGAAACAACTCTCATTATGGATTTATTAGGTGAATTCCAAAACAAATATAGCTATTTATTGGAAAGAGTTTGTTTTGGATAAAAATACAGATCCTGGTGCGACTGTCCTTAAGCAGAAATCCCAATGAACATGAGCTACAGTTTGATACAATATTTTAGCTGTCTTCCAGCCTCAGGATTTTGTAATTCGTTGTCAGGAAGAGAAAATAAAACAGGTAACTATTACAAGACAACCTGTGAAATAATCACAGCCTTATTTGCATGGGTAAATATTAACTAAGAAGGAACTAAAAGTTTGTTTAGTTCTGGGTTGGAGACTTAAAACAATGCTGTACACACCTAGGAAAAACATGATGATTAATTAGTATTCCTGTTTGGCTGAAGAATTGGGGAGTTTGAAAGCATTATTAACTAGCAACTAGGAAAAAAGAGCAGAATGACTTTCATTAGTCTTTTGATGAATGTCCAGCTGTTAGAAATACCTATGACTGTGGGGAAGACATGCTGAAATTTATTCTCTGTTGCTTGGTCAACCTCCGTTCCTCTTGCTCTTCCCCCATCCCTGCATCTGTGTGACTCCCCTCACTATGAAATTCTGATAAAGTATATATGTAATCAGAGATTTTCACCTACTGCTTACAAAATGCAAAAAGTCCCAGAGGCCACTAGGTGGTATATTCAACCCTCATAGCCTTCATAGGATCAGAAGCAGGGGAAAATAAAGATGGGAGAGAAGAGCAAGCAAGTTTAGGAAATAGTAGCAGGAATTTTTACTACTGGTAAAAAAAGGGTTTGAGATCAATCCTCCCATCATATTATCAGTGCATGTAAATAATCTACACTACATCTGAATCAACCTTTTTTTTTTTAACAGCTAACCAACAGATTTTATGTATGAAAGTATGGTATGTCAATGACAGCAGTTGAAGTTGTGGCAACCTGCAGTAGAGCACACCCAGAAGGCATTGCCCAAGATACAACCCAAAGCCCACAAAAAGCCCGGGGTTCCTCCACAATCTGATATTGAATCCAACACATTTTGAATGTTATATCAGATCTGTCGCTTCTAAAGAACAACTGCTATAAATACATGTATGTATGCATGTATATATCTACATATAAAATTCTTATGTGTCAAAATTAAGTCCAACTACAGACTGTCATTTTCTTTCTTGCTTACTCAGACCAGAGTGATACATAATAACATATTAGCAATCTATCTGTTAGGTCTTTACAGCTGAAAATACCTAAAGGCAAGAAAAACTGTAAGGTACAGGGCAAAATATTAGCGAGCCTGTGAACGAAACCCTGTTCTCCATGGATTTACCTTCCATTCGTAAGACCAAATCCTCAGCAGGGATTGATCATGGGAGTTGACTCACTTGGTGCATAGATGTCCTAGGTTTTCTTCTTTTTTTTTTTTGCCTGTGGCTGAAATTCACCCTAAACTACTATCAACCCATTTGTAACCTGACAGTGGCATAGGAGTTTATTAAACGTAAAACGCAAGCAGAAACCCCAGAGGACACAACTGTCCTTCAGTGGCCCACATGCAGATATGGCAGGAACCTAAGACACGTGTATACTGATGGCCCTGGCGGAAGAGATGCGCGAGGATCACGCGCTGCAGTTATCAACAACATGGCCAAGGCCACTCTCTTGTGTGGACACTGACTCACTGCAATTCCTACTAGATAAGACAAAAGGGCCAGCAGCTCTTCCTTGATTTGTCACTGCCAAAAAAACATTGGAAATCTGAATTTTCCTACTTTTAGAAGCAGAGGTTTAGTTTCTTTTTATTTTTACATGCACTTGTCCTCGTTCATATCATGAGTTGCATGCTGGCAAGGGTTTTTTTATAGCCACAGACTGCTATGAAGCAGGTGGACTGATATGTAAGTTACTTGGTAAATAACCATACTTCAACTAACTAACTAAACTAACAGTCTTGAACAACATCTACAGATGGAGCAAACCAGGGTAAACTCAGAGGCTCAGCGCATGGAGGCACTGACAGTATCTTCTCCATGTTTTCCTTAAACATAACTACAGACTCCACAAAACACAAAATGGTTCAACACTTCATTCATTAATGTCTCATATCTATATACATAATTCTATTGCACAAATAAATAGACTTACAATTATTTTTATTGTGATATCACTGAGAAGTAGAAAATGTTTTGGGATAACATTACTGAAAAAAATCTTATGACAAATTGGCAGATATGCCCTACCATAAAGGAAGACTGAAACCTGTTCAGTTTTACACTGAAATTATTTCTATTCCAAGGTTAATTAGCTTTTTTGCAGCTCGATGGACTGATTCTGCAGTGGCCTGTCCTTGAGTCATAGGAAGGACTCGTTCAGGTACAGCAGGTTATGTCCTCCTCACCTGACGGGCAGCCAGATTGCTCAGAGGCACTTAGTCTTAATGTCCTGCAAAAAGTGTTTTTGCGCATCCAGGAGAAATCTCATGAATCATTAAATCCCCATTTACTGAGCTAATAAATCACAGCATTTAACACCTTGTTCTGTCATTGTGTCCCCATTTGGGGAAGGGCTTTATTACCTCTGTGGGATGAGCAAGGGTTGAACTTGCCCAGGCTTTCTGGGGAGCAGCACCCCGGCACTGTCCTTACCGCACAGGATTACATTGCCCTGCTAAAAACCATCAGCCTATAGCAGTAAGGGAGGGGTGGTGGGGGGTGGTGATGCAAACACTGAAGGAGCCAAAGCTGGAGTTAGGGAGGCACTTGAGCACTGTTTCCTCCTTCTGCTGGGAGATGAAGGCCAGATTTTTTTAATTATTTTTATTTTTCCTAAAAAAACTGTGTTTACTTAGAAGTCAAAAGACCATCACTTGGGTATTACCTGTACATTCATAAGACAAAGTTTTGTGTTTTGCAAGAGCTTTCCTCAGTGTCCTACCACACATGGAACTAGGAAAATATTAGCAAAGGCTGTTTTCCACTGTGATGGTTTGCCATCAGAAAACCACGATTCAATTGCATCCATTAAGTCAATATATTTTTGCTAAGTGCATCTTACAACATCATGGGCAATTATAAAAAGGCATTTCAATGAAGTTGAATTTTTCAATCTAACATTTATTACATTACACAACATAGCAGAAAAGTTTGCTTTCATCACACTGTAGAACATAAATGCTGAAATTTTACGATCGAGTGAAATGTTAAACTTTACCAAAGTGAGCTGTTTATAAGTGGTTCAGCTACAGGGCTCCGACTACTCATTCTGATTTGAAAGGAAACCAAATTTAAAATAGCAAATTCTCTTCAGGTCTATATGCAAGGTTCAAGTTAGCAACTTTTCTGTGCATAGTTCTCTGTGCATGTTTTTCCAGCTTAGCCGCCCTATATATTTTTGCAAGAAGAGCTTTGGCCTCACCCTTCCAGCCACACGCACAGAAGGAGCCTCTGGGGTTAGAGCTTGCCTTTTTTTGCATTCCCTCCTTCCTGTTAACTTCTGTTTAAGAAATTAAACAACATCTGGTGGGTGTTGTTTAGATGACACATGCGTCCCCTGTTGACCAGATTACAGTGGTTAGCCAATGAAGGGAACCCATAACCTGTCACTTAAGCTGTCTGGAAGCCTTCACATATCCCCATCCACATGTTACAATTCAGGCTGCAGAACAAAGCACTGTGCTTCTGGGCTTATTTTATTTCAGTCAGCTCCACCAACATTAGATGACCTGTTTTCTCCTCTGTATATCAGCCATGTCATTGGTCCGGTCCAAATATCTCCTGGTAAATCCTCTGAAATCAGTGCACCAAAACATGCTTTAAAAACAAAGCATTAAATAAAAAGAACAAAAGAAGACACTGATTAAAGACCGCTCGCTGCCCAGGTTATGCCATGTCAGGTACGGGTCAGAACTGCCTTGGTTCAACAGAAGGGGAACTCATGGCAGAAGAAAGAATGGCTGGTTTTAGTGTAAAACACAGTTGTAGACTGAAGTCTGTGCCTTTGAATTTTCATTCAAATTAATTGAAATTTGGCTGATGTTGTGGGCAGCTAGTTATCATCACTTATAAGAAAAACATCTATGTGAAAGTGTATGCTGTATGGAACACCTGAGGCTACAGCCTTCAAGAGGGAGCGAGTCTTTCTACCTCTTTTAGTGTGTAGAGCACATACCAGGCAAAACAGTACCCCTCAGTGTTTACCTATTTTTCATGTCCTCCCAGTTTTTAGCCATTTTATTTAAACCTAGAAGGTCACTTTCATCACAATTTGCTGCACGCACAATTCACCCTTCTCGCTACTGGTACCAAATCATTTATAAGCAAAAAGACAAAGCCCGATCCCATCACTCTGCTGCCTTTACTGACACATGAACTAAACATCAGGGCAATGATCCCTTTTACTTTTAATATTTACTTTAGCTGGAAATGTGCACTGGCCCACAGGGATGAGAAGAAAAGTGGGTTGGGTTTGCTCCTGAGCAATGCCAGTTCATAAGCTGAACATAAATTTTAAATATATATATTTAACTGTATAAATATCTGTGTTCTTCATTTAGAAGATTGTATTTCTTGTATTTCAACCAGTTGGTGGAGACCTTTTAAAATAGTTTCAAACACCCGAACATTTTGCTTCGTGGCAGCTGGATGTAGAGGGAAGATTAATATTTTTCCAAGGTGGCTTGAAAGCCAGAAGCGGATGGGGAAGAGGTAGGATTTGCAAAAAAGACAATTGTCTTATTTCCCCCATATGCTTCCACTTGGCAGATATAAAGTCTAAGGTGAGTAATGGTGTATTATAGTCTCCTATATTTTTGTGGAATACAGGTGAAAAGAAATCAAGAATCAAGAAGCGCCCTGTAAATGGCAGGGTTTTACCTACAATGGGTAGAGTGAAGGAAGGGAGCCTTTTCATGCACTGCCTTGCCTTTAGCCCCTTGCATCCTGGAGACTTTTGGGACACAGCTATTTACACGTGTTCCACTGAAACACTTTAGTTTCTTAGTAGCTGGTCTGGAGAACAGCGCCTTGGCGGACACTAACTGCCCGCCTGCTCTCACGCAGTACGTCTGAGCAGACGGTAGCAGTGGGAAGACAAGCATGCTGGGGTAGGCAGGGAAGCGAGCTGAATTCTAAGCTGTTCTTCTGTGGAATAAAGAAAAATTAGCTGTGACCTTTTGCTGTTGCTACTAATCATATTTGTTAATGTGACCCACAGGTTCCACAATCTCCTTTACTGTTGGATGCAACCATTACTGGTTAGCGACTTAATGAAGCCTACTAATTACAGGCATCTCACTAATCTAGGCATCATTTCCGTATCTTGTTTCAGAAGTGCCATGGAAGAGGGACAAGGAAAAGAGAGCACAGATGTTCCTCTTGGGGAATTAAGAACATACAACACTGGTGAACAGCTTCTGCGTCTCGCTGCCAAAGCCCCTGGCCGCACAGTCCTCCCACGACACATGTGCTGTCGGCACGCCATCACTCCTAGGGTCACAGCCTACTTGCTGGCAAACAGCATTTGCTTGGCATAGCACATCAGACTAAGGAAGAAACAGTTCAGGCTCAAAAAGAAAATAAAAATAAAAGAAGAAAAGGAAGCAATCAATAACGACACAGTGAGGATTTCAGATGCCAAATTATTATCATCTCATTTATTTTCTGGCAAGCCCTTGTCCCACATTGCCTGAAAAAAAGAGAAAGAAAAGACACGTGGACATGCAGTAACAGAAGAAGGTCTACGGACCGGTGGGTTATTGAAACCTGCTCTAAACCTGCTCGGAAGAGAATTCCCCACTTGAGGATGGCGGGGGAACTGGCTTTAAACAAGCTGTTAAAAGAGACTTGAAACTGAGGGAAGAATGGCAAATGAGAGTTAATCAGCATGAGTAACTTTTTGGACCTCCCCAAGGTCAAACAAGCACCAGTTCAAAATGGGAAGAGGTTACTGGAGGTAAAACTTCTTAACTGGTGTTTTCCATCAGCTTTATTAGGTAAATGGAAAAATGCCAAACACTGCGCAGGCTGTCAGGCCATTGGTTCCTCCCAGCCTTCATCGTCAGCTGCGAGTGCTGCAATGGGATGGCAAAAACAAATTTCGGAGACAGCCCAGGGCATGCGTCCCACTTCAGCACCGACAGGTTTCTTCGCCCACTGATTCCAGCCTTGTCTCAGTCTCTGCTCCCGCCACGTTCACTCATCCCGACCTGAGATCCATGGGCAAATGAGGTCATGGCTCCTCCCGCAGCCATCACCCACAGTGTCCTGCCCGAAAACGAGAGCCCTGGGGCTAAGGACAGACAGACGGCATCTGCCAGCACGCAGATACTGTCTCAGCCATTCAGGCTGTGTCTATTTCTATTGATGGCTAGCACGGATTAGGTAGTGTCATAAACAGTGTTTGACCGTAATACAAAAAAGTCCTGTAGCAAATACCTAGGGTTTAGCAAAACAGGACCAGAAGGAAGGATTTGTATTAAATCTACAGCTTCAAAGTATCAGTGTTTCTACTTCTCAAACACACTGACAAAATAGTTGCCTCAATTTCTTTTAATGTCATCACGTTAATTCCATTTCATATTTTCCAGAACACACCCTAAACAACTTTGTTGGCAACAAAGTATCTATTATGTGTGTTTAGCACAAGCTGGATGTGGAACATGCCTCCTACATTAACCTCCTGATCTTAAGCACTTAATGACCTGCCTTACAGAAGAGGGGTGTTTCCATCTCCTGTGCAGAGCAAGCACTGGCCCCAGCCATCCATCCCCGCGACCCGGTCCAGAAAGTTGGGTGAGGAGCAGATATGAAGCTAAATTAGAAAACGTTAACAAAGAAATTGTATAACTTTATCTATGTAGCGTGTTCTGCAATGGCAGAAGTTATAGTTTCACACCCGAATAAGAACAGAGCTGCCTATTTTTCCCCTGCTCACTTTTGACTTGCCTAAAAAAATACATCTAGCTGAGAATTAGAGGGAAACATAAGGCCAAACCATCCCAAAGTGCTCAGATTTCTGTTTCTAGCTTGGCCACAGGCTTCAAGGAGGAAGCACTCAAGAGCATTGCTCTGATTAAAGGTGAAATATTTTTTGAGCACAAAGTCGGGTCAACATTCAGTTCCCCGAGGTTTTTCTGGCAGGTCTCGGGAAGACCTCATGAACGGGGCTGATGACTCCTGGCACAGATGGAGTTGTGGGGAAGCCCAAAGCACCAGCAGGATGGTTCCCCTCTGCAGACATTAGACATGCCTCTGCCCCAGCCCTTGCACAACCGCCCGGTGGCCCCGTTGCAGCTGGGGTTTTTCTTTCAGCACCCCATTTGCCCCCACCTATTTCTTGGACCCAACTGTATTTGTGGCACCCCTGGGGTCCCATGCTGGGGTCTCCCTTAGCTCATGGCTGCCTTCTTTGGGACTTCTCTTCTTCTGTTCCCATACATCTCCTGACAACACCTAAAGAGAACAGAAGTCTTTTGGCTTGGCCTTTGGTCCCTAATTTCTGTTTGAGCCAAGTTTGCATGGCTTGGCACTCATGGGTTAAATGGTCACATAAGGAATTCCTGTTCCCTTTGTACCCAATATTGTATTTTTTGGTTAGTCTAAAGGTTAACAAATCGCTCTGTCAACTTCATTGCCATACTGCCTGTTCTTCGCATGCAAAATAGTTTCATGTTTTTGTTGTCATGGGGAATTCCTTGCCTGTGAACTCTGATGGTCTTTACTTTTTACCTAGCGTGAGAGGGCCAGCATGTATAACCTAATTGGATGAGTCACATTAATACACAAATCTAGCCTGTATGTGAAGTACAAAAGCAGTAAGAGTGATGGGTGAATTTACAGCTTCAGGAAATGTCTACATGCTTTTGCTTTGACTGAGCATCAGAGCTCCCATAACAAACATGTTATGTAAATGCATGTGGTTGCACAACTCACTCCTCAGCATTTACTGATCTCGCATCCATTCGTGTGTAGAGTGGCTGAACAGCCCTCCTCAAAAATGAGCCCATTGGTGCTCTAAAGGCAGAGATCTGTGGGTGATCCGGGCTGTGGTAAAGAGAACACTGCAGCCTGTTTACACTGACTTCTCAAGTTTCATCCCACAGACAAAATATGCTAGGTTAAACCAGAAAGTGTGCTCATTGCGGCGCCGTTTTCCTGCCAAAATGCATTTTCTTCTCACTGATGCAAGCACTCTTGAGGTCAACGCTCTCGTGCTCTCATGCTTTCCGGGTCAACAGGATTTTATTCTGAGCGTTCGCTTCTGCTGCTAAAGGAAAAAACGCAAGCAGAGATTTCAGATACCTATCCCAGCAGCTGGAGACTGCTCAGAGGTCCTACAGAAAAGAAACGCAACCTCAGGGCCTGGTTTGGTGCCAGGCTTCCCTGGAGTGGGACACATAATCCACATCTGCTTTTCAGGAACCATGCTTACCTGCAAGGCTGAACTCTTTGCAGTCACTCTCGGCTAGCATGATGGCACTTCCATATCCTGCAGGCATCACCTAAAATAATTTCTGACATCTGAAAAAATTCATTCTCTAAACCTACCTTTTACCGTCTTCTAGGTATAATACGTTAGGTTGGAAAAAAATATTGCAGGCATAAAACAGATGAACCAGGGACTGAAGGAAGGGAAAATGAGAAACAAAGGACTAACTTTTTAGGCTAAGGAAAAAACGTGTATGTTCCTGGTTTTACATCAGTTGTCAGAAGTGGAAGAGGTTTTTTTCTGCAATATTATTCTACTTTCAAGTAATTTTTAATAGAATGTGTGACTAAGACTGTAAGTCCTGGTATTCTGCTCTGCAGCTGAACTGAAATAAGCGTTCAATTTCTAAGTTTCTGATCACACCAAGATGGATTTTTCCATTAGAAGCTTATGGACACAATTAAGAGAGGTTTTTTGTTCAAGACTATAGTGGAATTACACTTACGAACTTACCAATGAGCTTCTGGGGAGCCCAAGACACTTCAAATGTTTGAAAAAGTTAGAATGAGTTTTCTTTATGACAAGTTTGATTTTAGCAGAGGAAGAGGGACTCCTGCCCTAGCAGACAAGTCTGCTCCAGAATGAGAAAACGCATGCTGGTACCTACAGCAGTGTAAGGTCTCAGCAGTGCTGGCTGAAGAGAATTTGGGCATATTGAGACACTTGTTACTCCCCCCATATAGATATCAGACCCCAAGCTTTTGATGCTTCTAACATCTTGCTCTTAGATCTGTTGGTCATAGCTGACTTTTAGCCTTATTCACCATACAGTAATGGGAGAAAAATACTTACACATTTTCTATCAGAATGATGCCCTTGCATTCTGAAGTACCTGCAAATGACAGACTGCTCCTGGTTTTCAGCAAACAGAAGCAACAGGCCGGCAGCTATTTCATCCGAACAGGTTTGGCGGAACCTCCCTCCTTGACGTGCTTTTTAAGAAATCTGAGATTAAAGGCAGCAAAGACCCAACACCCAAACCCGTACTGTAATTCGCTGTAGTAGCTCTTAACAGAACAGCACAAAATATCTGGCAGAGTGCTGACACCAAAATATATCAGTAGGAATAAAAATGGGTTGATGTGCTGTCCCCACACACTGAACTGCTCAAAAAAAGTTGTAGTTTTAACATCTAAACTAAAAAGAAAGATTAACAAGCAAAACCTTGAATTTCCTGCTTGTGAGCTGTCCCACATCTCTTCACAATAAAAGTGAAAATGTCACGTATATGATCAAAATAAACTGTCTGAAAACAGCAGGTGCCAAATATAGTTGTTTCATTTTTTTATTGTCTGATAACACTGTGATAATATAAACTGTATAAAGCATGATAAAACACTTCCATAAAACAGAGTAGGTACATATCATAAAATAAAAAATACAAATATTATGTTAACAAAGGAAAAAAAAAACATTTAAAAGAAAATATTACAATAAAATAACGGTACCAGTTTCTTCCTGTATTCCAAAATTTATTGAAAATGTTTAAATTATGCAGCACTAAGATAAGTTACTTTTATTTTCTCTCATGATTTTAAACATGCACTAACTCAAACAGCAATAAAACCTATTAATCAATACAGAAAATGTTATTAATCATGTAACATTGCATGTAGATTTAAGGAGGGATGAAGCAGTGGCTGGGGGGAGGAAAGCATTATAATTACTTCCCTTCCCATGGGCTTACAGATTTTAGCAATTAAAAATACCTCAATGATTCACAAGAAAAGGACAGCCACTGAATTAGCAATAAACTTTGATAAATGAGCAGTCATTGTAAAAATTGTTTGTCAGAAAACTATCAAACAAAAGATCAGCTGCGCTTCAAATAGTCTGTGTACAAAGCGATGGCATTCATTGCGACCATGATCTTTGCATTTGCGAGGATCCTGACAGCCCTATCAGAAAGATAGAGGGTGAAATCAGAACCCTATTAACATCAACAGAAATCTTGAGACCAAAATTCCACTTACAGCTCTTGAAGAGAAACATGCGTGCCTTCTGACCACGATACTGCAAATAATCCTACTCAAAACGTGGGGTTTTTTTTCACTATGATGATATTCCTAGTGAAAGGAGTGCTTTTCTTCTCCATCTGCTGTGGAGTGCTGGACAAGCAACCCACAGGGCAGCTGGGGATGTGGTTTTCCCCTCTCACCTCCGCAAACACCTTTGTATGTTCTTTTGCATTAACTCTCAGAGACAGCAATCTCGCCTTGAACTAAACTATTCAGCCCCCACTGTCTTCTTCAAACTCCAGAAGAAAGCAGCTAAGGAACAACTGCCAGGACTGCCAGGTGCATTTGTTGAGAGTTAATCCCACAAACTAAAAAAATGAAACAAGTGCCCCAAAAACATGTGACTCCTAGATCTTGCACACAGTGCAAGGCCATCAGTGACCTCATCAGTTCCTTTTGCTCTTTCCCATGCTACACACCTGCCGATTACATTATTTCAAAGGAGGCTGGAAGTTTTCGGAGGTGCGACTGCATTTTTCTATGCATTTGCAGAGTTACCTCAACACTTGTTGAGATGATACTAAAATAATCTATGTCTATGCATGGTCTTTCATTATTCAGTGTACTAAAAATATATTTTTTAAAAATAGCCCTTAACACATGAACTACTTCACATTCTTACCTAGGAACGTTTTACCTATCCCCAGTAAACATTGCCACTGTCCCTTTGCAGAAATGTGATGCTTTTAATCATGATCAAATGCAAAATCATTATTAATTTATCTATAAACATTTTGGTCAGAAATACATGAACTAACAATAATTTAACACACAGGAGCTACTAGCTCAAGAATTCAAGCAATGTAATTTTGTGGAACAAAAGTGGATACACACATTATTAAACAGCAGTAAAGTGGACTTCAATTTTTGTGAAAATATTTGTGATTAAAAGATTCAAAAGCAGATCCTTCTTAGCACCAGTTACAAAAGCTCTACTAGCATTAACAACCAGCTGAGGATCCTACTTATAATATCAAAGATGTATAAACCCCATTTCTTTGATACCCGTTTGTTATCAAAAGTTTGTTGGTTTTTTTTAAGAGACACCACTCATGCAAGAAAAGTGAAATTTGAAACACAGCTTGATGATGGAGTTTTGGTAAGGCCAATATAGCCAATGGTTATTAGTGAGCAAAACCCCTTCTTGTATAAGAAATCAACCTTAACAGAGCTAGTAAGCAGCCAAGTGACTTAATATACCAGGGAGCTGCTGTTGCCTAGCAGTAGTTAGCAATTACTGACTTTTCAAACCAAAGTCAGAGGAAATCTTCTCATTGACACAAAGCAGAGTGGAATCTGGGCCCAAGCCCAGGTATATACATATTGTCTCTGTTACTGAAGTTTTATTCTACTGTGTTTCTAATTCCGTCCTACATTTCAAGATATGCCCAGTTTACATCAATTAAAAATCAGACAATTACCCCACTATGAGAAACTTACAATTTTGTAAAGAAAAAAAAAGACACTGAACCCAATGACCATAGTCAAAATAAACTAATTCCATAGTTTTTAAAATAAGGATATCAGCATACTGAAATGTTTTCAATTTTTTTAGTTTAAAAAAAAGTACAAAATTATATTGAAGCTTGAAAATTCACAAGAAAATGTTTTCAGGAGTTTTGCACAGCCCTGTTCAGGAGCAGTGATGCTCTGATAATGTCTTTTTGACTCCAGTTATAAAGACAGAAACAGCTTCTTGAAGGAGTGGAACCTACAACACATCCCCTACGTATGGTTGTTGTTAAGACTGTTCTTATTAAAGAATCTCCTTGCTTCAACACTGCTAAGAGACACGGAGCAGCGAGATGGGTTCTCTTTTCTGTATTCAATGCTTTCCATCATAGCTTCCTTGATCACCTGGAAAACAGTGAACAACATGTCATTCAGGGAAATAACTAACATTTTAATGATTTAATAACTGATAGAAAAGACCCCTTCAGTTGTTCACAACTGTTGCTCCTGCTTTTATGACTTCTCCATCATTGAACAAAGTGATTGCTGAGTATTATTAATAATATTATTTTCTTGATTGTATAAAACAATGATTTTAATGTAGTTAATAAAGGTATGACAGGATACAACCAACATCAAAGAATTCACACAAGAATATTGACATATTGAGTCCCAGTGAAATTCTGAAGGGTAAATCAAAACACTGAGAAAATCCATACCTAAAGGATATAGAAAATAATTATCTTGAGAAAGAGTGAATCTTCACTTTTGCTTCCTTTGTCCTGAAGTAACAAGATTTGTTCACTACTTTGGAAAAAAAAAAATCATTTCTTTATCTGGGATGATCATGTACACTTGTGAATATGGCAAGTCACCCTACGGATGCTGGGATCATGGTCTTGTGTTACAGCTAGTATCAATTAAAAAGAATTATTACTGAGTTAGTTGATAAATTAATTTCCAGAGATCTTTACAAAAAATTTCCATTTTCCTTTTTTCCAGTTAGAAAATCAGCATACATAAAGAACTGAGTATAAAATCCTGAACATAATGTCTACATCCTGTGCAGACACCTTTGCTCAGTTATCCTGCAGGACTTTTGATGGTAAAGTGACAAAAACAACACAGGAACCAAATTAAAAAGAATATGAATTGGAATGGATCCTAACAAGCACAGGCTCCAACATTATGAAAAGCACACATTCTACACTCCAATAGTTCTTCATTACATCAATCTTCTTAGCCCCAGAAATACTGTTTAGACTTTTTTTTCCCCCACCGGAAAGCACCTCTGGCCTTTTCAGCAGTATATTTGCTTATTGGTTTATTATTGACAGAAGCTCATATATGGTAATACTTCCTACAACACTGATATATCAGTACGTCAGAAACAGAGGTCCAATGAAAAGACCAAATTCTCTTCACCTAATTCTCACTGTGTATTTCATCCAATTCTCTTCAGGTAACTCCAGACACTGTATTACCTATAGTGACTGGACTCTTCTTTCCTTCCCAGGCTGGAAGGATGCAAGTTGACCATGCCACAGTTTGCACATGCTTCTACACAAGCTCATGAAGAACTTACCCAGGGTATACTCCAGCCCTCATTAAAATAAAGCAGATTTTATAAAATGACTATATGGGCTTTGATCCAGCGTCGATTCTGAGAATAGCAAGGGGCACAACTAAATGCAGGAAGCACTTTACATGTCATAACAATCAGGCAAACACTGAAGTAAACCCCTGTACCTTCTGTATGACAGATCTAGGGCTTTACTCGCATCACCTACTTTCCCATTTAACAATCTAGACCCTTTAAGCCCCTTCCACACTGGCATACATACATCTATGTTATTGAGGGTGTTGAACTCCATTAGATCATGAAGCCTCTTGAA
Source organism: Aptenodytes forsteri (assembly GCF_000699145.1). Taxonomy (NCBI): domain Eukaryota; kingdom Metazoa; phylum Chordata; class Aves; order Sphenisciformes; family Spheniscidae; genus Aptenodytes; species Aptenodytes forsteri. The sequence continues at coordinate 2,431,336 of NW_008794093.1, forward strand.
AGCCTCATTGGAATACTGGAAGTTGAAGGTAGAGAATGGTGTATTCGGATCATCAAAAATGTCAAAGTCTGCAAAATCCTTTTCTTCCTGTGTTTCTCTTGGAACACCTGCATACAGAACAAATACAAAAATACAATCTAAATGTTAGGTCTGAGGACTTAGCATCTTATTTTTTAATGGCTCTTTTGAAATCCCTAGCTACCAAATCTTTGGGTGAAATTACAGTATATAATCACCATGTCATTATAAAGCTTCAAAGGAACAGCTAGATTTAGCATCAGAAACTGTGTGCTCACCTGGAGCTTTGTACTTCCGGAAGTTGATGTTGGCCAAAACAAAATGGATTATAGTTGGACAGTCTTTCTCCGAAGAGGTATCCTTTGGTTTGAAAACATAGCACTCCTTCATGCCCTCTCGATCAAATACATTTGGGTCTATTTTCGGGAAAGGAAGCTTGTTCATTCTGGCCCATTTTTCAGCAAGCAAAATTTCCTGAAAAGATAACAAAGACTCAGGTGCATGTAAGCATCCACTGCAAAGTGAGATTTTATGTAGAGAGAGACAGGTCAAATTGGTTACTAGAAGTAGTTTTATTAGCTCATGATTCTTTACAGCAGAAGGACTGATCAAGTCAGTCTTTGTATAGACTGTATAGACCCAGTATGGCAAACTGAGCACCTAATTCAGCCTGTCCAATCTTCACCACCTGTGATGATTCACAGGAAGGAAAGAGCTGGTCTGTCACATAAATCTTTCGGTGAATTTACAGAGCTGACAGCTAGAAAAAACCATCCATAATTTTACTTGCAAACTGAGTATCAGTGCTATGGAAACCAATGAAAGTTAATAAACACCAATCCACACATTGTTACGTTCAGAATCACATCATAGCACAGACCAGCATTTGAAACCATGCTAAGTGAAGAAGTAAGTCTGGAAAACAGGCTTTTTTTTCCTCGTGACAACTCAGTAAACAAAATAATTTGTAAATAATGACTCAAAAGCGTGTAATGAGGGTGTGTGAGGGAGGAGAGGGAAGGTCAACATCCTTAATCTTGGTTTTGAATGAAATAGGACCCTTCTTTGGACAACTGTTTTGGATACGCAAGAGATTAAAAGATAGTGGGTGTAAAATGATAAAACAAGAGCAGAGTCATTGACTTCAGCTGGCTGATTTCCCTATGTGTTGGAGTAATAAAAGTGTATTAGAGCGCTACCATAGATACAGGCCAACTCTTGAACTGGCATTTACTCTTTGTAATGCAAGCAGAACCAATGGGATTGCACAGCCAGTAAGCAAAACTGGTTTCTGTCCTTTAGGCCATTAGCATACAGCCTATGCTTGTGGACTGTATGTGTGTATTAGCTGGAGGTACGTCACTTTTTTTATTGTACACATATTTGGACTTCGGAAATAATGAACCATTCCCTTCAATGGTGGCTTCATGAAAACCTAAGGCACCATTTAATTTTCCTACCATTTTTTCTTGCGTAAAAGGATTTTGTCTTTTTGAAGTTAGAGTTTACAGAAAAACCTTCAGGACACCACTTGACTTCCAATCAATATCTCCGTGTTATGTTCCCCAAAACAGCATAGAAAATTGCAGCTGATGAAGACAGAAAGCTCAATGCATGGGCCAAGAGTAACAGAGACGACTATACAGAGCCTTTTGCACAGACTCCACGTGCAGAACACAACATAGCTGGAGGAAAAAAGATGTTTCATAGGAGATGGCAGTGCTGTGTCAGCAAATTTAGCTGACGGGGGAAAATACTCAGTCATGACAAAAAAGGAGACAAATTCTTAAACAAAGAGAAAATTAAAGGAAGAAACAGATTGTGGAATTCAGTCAATTAAGGAAAAATGAAGGATCTCAGCACTAGTATGAGTCTTCTTAGTGCCCTACTCTTCCACGTAGTCCCCAAGAGACCTAGAGATTACAGAAGTTACTCCTTTTTATTCTCCTGAAGCTTGGGGTTTTTTTTTACATTTGACAACACTCATCTAGAGTTCATTTTGCTACTGCTGTTATTTTCTAATGTTGTTTTGGGGTTTTGTCCCTTGATAGCAAGAGGAAGGAAAAAAATACTCTGTTTGTTCTAATTGAAATTTCTCTGTAAAGCAACAATGAATGCCAATTGTTTCTCAAAGAGGCAAGTTTTCTTGGTTTCCTTAAAAAATATTTTTTAGAATCCACATGGGTTTCAAATAAATATTGCCTCTTTTTTGAGTACCTCACAATAGTCTCATAAGTGCTGCTTTTTGTGTGTTAGCTACCAAAATGGTCCAACATTAAACTTTTCTGATCATTTGGAGCTGTCTGGATGCGTAGGTTATACAGGTCATACAGAATGACAGCTGTGCTTTCCACACCTGCTGGATTTTTCTGTGGTTGCTCTGCTCTTGCCTGAATGGATTTAGGAATCCTACTTAAACCAGTACTGGGATTATCCTAGTGAGATGTAAATGAACAGTTAGCCCCACTTCTAAAATGTTATATATTTAGCAATACCAGAGTGACTGAGACACATTTCTGCAAGATGATGACAGAAAACCATTCATTTACATCACAGCATCACAGAGGAGAACAGCTGTACAGAGCTAGAGCACTAGCACAATGGTAAATGACTTAATTGTTTAATACTGACATAAAATAAAATTCTGCAATTCAGTGTGAAGGCAAGACTTCCATAAAAACAACAGAGCTACTACTTCAAATAAATTATATTAGCCTTCTTTGTGTCAGTTGTCTCATGTGAGTCATGTAAACAGGAACTGAAGCAGAATGCAATATTCTGCCTTGACATGGAAACAAATTGCTCCAATGCTGTTAATAAAATAGCACTAAGGCCTTCTGGAACCATGAAATGTGCAACCAACCCGACTGGAAGAATACAACTGAGTCAACTTAAATTTATGAACACAAAGCAAGGAATGGCCTATTTTACTTACTTTGAAAGGAGGACTGGAATCACTTGGCCTCGCTGAAAAATCAAAAGAGATGATGAGATCAACGCCTCTTTGAGGTCTTAAGATAAGTGGGTATGGCAGGTTAAAAGTAAGCCCACTGTCCACTATATGAATCTTTTTGCTCTTTACATCTAGTGGCTCGTATATCCTCTCAAACTCATCAGGATCTGCTCAGAACAAATGAAAACAAAACAAAACAGGAACACACCAGTTAAGAACTGAAATTGTGATGGGCTTTCAAGTGTTTCCCCAAGTGCAGAAGATTCCACAGAATTCAAAATGTACAGTATCCCAGCTAAGCACACTGTGAACCCATGTGTAACATTGACTCTCATCTTAACAACTGGAGAATGAGGGGAAATAAACAGAGCTGGAAGGGACCTCAGCAGGTCAAGTACACAAACGCCCTGTCCCAAGGCAGAAGCAGGGGTGGCTCGAGGCAAAACCGAAGGGGACAAATGCCCAGGTTTGACCCTAGCCTTCCCAGCTTTACCCCTTCATCCCTAATAACCCATACACAAAGGAAAGTGTTTATGGGACGTTAAGAGACAGATTCCTAACATACATCCCCTCAGTGTTCTACAACCCCTGCCCAAACCTCTTCCCCCAGGTTCCCTCCCAAACCCCCTGTCCTTCCCAGCTCCTCTTCCCCAAATAACTGAAATTTGCCTAACAGCCTTGATGTGGCTCTGCTCTTGAGTGATGCTTTTCTATGTCTGTTTCTGTCCATTAAAATTAGGACTACCAAGTCAAATGACTTGTTTTTCAACCTACACGAAATCTTATGACCTTATACTCACTACTATACTAGGAACAAGAAGAAATGGTAATCCATATCCGTATCTGAAATTTAAGCATTGGGCAGAATTACATGTGAGCCACTTACTGCTATTACTGTCATGGTATAGTACAAAATAGTCTCCTATCTCTAATGCCCAAACTGAGGGCTGAAGAAGATGACGTTTCCTCTTTAAACCCAATACTCCCTGGGTGCAACTCAGGAAAGAACAAGCAATTTTTCGTAAGTGCCTTTGCACTTATCCAAGCCACTGGATACTACTCCCGGCAGTACTTAAAACTTTTCTCCTGACAGTCTTTTCTTAAAAGATATCTTAAAAATATTTCCAGTGCATGTTTTTGCCTTTTGACTAAAAACTAATGCTCATATCTGTAGAGGGCAGTGTAATCTAAGGAATGCTGAATAGAATAATATAATTATTTCTTTATTTATTTATAATTAAATTTCCTAGCACCCACTTATTGGCGAGGGAAGTAATCTGAAAAAAGATATTTTAATGCAAAGAAATCCCATCAAAAATAATTCAAATTCTAGTTCCTATCATTTCAGCATCCTTATTGTTATGAGCAGAAAAAAAATCTCAAAACAGATATTTTGACTTTTTATTTCTGTTATTATTATTATTTATTAGAGGGCACTTTGCTAAGAAATGAGGCACCAGTTTCCTAACATTTGCCTTGATTTCTAAGGGAGAAAACACTTTCAAATCATTGCCTATTGCTAAAGGGTTAAGTGTGTTTATAGACCTATTTTAGAACCAGATATATTTCATAACCATGAATTAGCATAAATCAACGAAAATCTATTACTGTTTATCAAACTCATCATAATTAAAAAAACACCAGTAAAAAAAATACACTTACTACAGATCCTTTCAGCACAAGTAAACTAGTTTTGTTTTTCCCATCCTCTTTTAAGGACAATATTTCAAACATAATTTATCCCTTGTTCTCAATAGAATTTTAAAAAATTACAGAAACATTTTTGTTTAAGTTTTGTATTATCTTATTTTACAAAAATTTGAATTTGAAAGTCAGCAGTGATCCTTTAGACAAGAATAGTACCACCTATAATAATGTTTGTGATAGGAGCGTTACTGCATACACAAACTTCCTACCAAGAAGGCACTGAAGAACAAGACGGTTCCTATTGCTTACAGCCTTCATGACTCTATCATCAAATTTATCATAATAATTTTATGATATTTTGAATGATAAAACATCATAATGCCATCAATAAATTTATAACAACCACATACATTGTTTTTATTAGTCATGGTCTTCTGTGATTACAGGAGAAATTCAACTTAAAAGTTTTTCTTTTTATTATAATTCATTTTAGAAGTACATTTCCAATCTTTGAACTGAGAAGAAACACTCCAAAATGCAACTTGTGTCCATGTTACGGGGTCAGAATTCAAAAAGCAATGAAGATAATCCAGTGTTATTTTAACGACACGACTTTAAAGGCAGACTCCACATGTGATTTGATTTGATTTGATTTGATTTACACAGGATCTGGAGCCAGAGGCCAGAAGCAGCACACAATACCCAAGGCAAGCAGGCAGACTGAACTACGGGTCAGGACACTGCAGGTGAGCCTGCAATTGCTCCTGGGAGAGGTGTAATGTACAATAAGTATCCCTGATGCTAAAAGAAGCATCACCTACCCTATATTCTGTGCTGTAGTTATTCTGAAGGGCTGGATAAGAAACCTTTGTTCTTTTTATACTTCACAACACATGAATCGAGGACAGTTATTCTATATACACAGCCCTGGTAAGGCAATCCATCATTATTCATCAAACAGTATGAAGACTGAATGGAGTATTTATGCTCTGAGAGCCTGGGACATTAATTTTCAGCCCATGCGGACTGCTTTTATGAAAGATGCATCCATTTTACGAGAAGCTTTCAGTCCATCAAACAGCAAACTGGGAGAAGCAAAAGATGTTTACGAGTACAGCTCTGTGTTAAACCAGCACAGCATGCCTATCTGATTTGCAGTAATCGGATACTCAAACGGATATTAACAATTGTTTGCAAATAAAAAAGAGAGCATGTTCTAGAGACCAAACCTTGTCACAGATGGCAGGTTCAATGGAAGTATGGGAGATGAAAAGGGCATTTGCTACTGACGTGTGTCTACTATAACAGTTTCCATAACTACTGAAATACAGAAGCAGAGATTATGAGTTATTTTTTCCCTATTGTTATTCACTTGGCATTTTCTCAAGTGATTTTGGTGTGTTGTAATATCAAGGCACAGAAACAGAACAACTCTGAGTTCACAATGAAATCATTCAAGGGGTGTAAAGATTTAAAGCATATTTGAGACCAATTAAGAAAATGCTCAGCATAAATAGAAGCCGTAGCAAAGCGAAGCCAAGCGTTTTACTTTCAGATCAAGCAGGTGGGATCTCTGCTGTATGCAGTGCAGACATTTAATCCTCAGTAATGTCTGTAACATCAGCTTAGGTCTGCCACAGTTCATCCTCTGCAGTGCAACTCAGTGGGTCTGCAGAAAGTCTGAGACAACTGGAGGTGTAAAGTAGTATTTATATCCTTTTTGATTCATTTATTTCTCCTTTTGAGTGTCTGGTAATAAAGAGCAAGTAAGTCCTAAAGCAATTCAGACTTCTCTCTGTACTCAAGCTGCTAGTGGTAGGAATAAATATGCAAACCTTAAATGCATCCAGTGCCTTGGCAATATACAATATTTGAAATTTACATCAAAGTTTCTTTTCTATCTACTCCTCTGGGCTCCTAGACTTTTACATATATTAGCAAAATTCACAGCATTAAAAACTGGATACACTTAATCACACTAATGAATGATTAAATTGTATATTAACTACTGAAATTTCAAGGGGTTTTTAACTATTCTTGACCATAATATTGCAACTACTCATAGCTGTTAGATTTGAGTTGTTAGTTCAGGTCTATGAGTGTGGGCTTCAGCTAACCCTAAAAAAAACTCAGTTATGACAAACTTTTGCCAGACATTTTACCTAAAGAAATTTCACGCAGTCAAAAGTAATTGTCTCAGAGGTGCAGGCTTGTTCTGTCAAACCAGCATTTTATTCCAACTGAAATTAAAACCCGGGAAGTTGAGTTGATTCTGAAGATTATCCTCATGTCTTAATTATGCAAAATTCTCATCAACTGTCATTTTTTCCAAGCATAAATTTAGTACCTGCTTTCCTGCCTCTTTTACAACTACTATAAATATTAAGATTACCCAGTTGTAAACATGATGAGACGATAAAAATATTTAGAAAGTGTGCACAGATGGAAATTACTATACAACCACTCAAAGGGATTTGTTACATTAACAAATACACATTAGAGCGCGTCTGCTATTTAAGCTTTTAAATGACATCTGGTATTTACTATTACGTAATGACCAGCTAGGACAATCTCTTTCCTCTGAATAGAAAATAAGGCCTGAAGTGACTACTATTATTACGAGGGATCGTTGGCAATGCTGTGCCGCTACACAAGAACATGGGAGGAACACCACTTTCAGAGACTTTTAGTTCCTCAGCTTGATAGATGTCAGTAATAATCCACAATAATCCAGAAGCATTAAAGTTTGTGTCATAGAAACAGTATGTGGAGGCTCCACCAAGTATGCATCTTCACTCTGATGTAACTTTTCTATAGGGAAACTCACATCCTTAACTCAGTGCTCTGTTGCCTACTGAGGAAGAAAAAAAAAAAGCACCAGTGCCAGAAGAATACTAAGAAATTCATTGGCTTTCATTGAGAAGACTGTAATGAACAGTCTATAGCAAATCTTCAAAATACTAATCGAACACGATTCCTAATTCTCTGCAGCTACTGTCCCAGACACCATATACTTCATGGAGTGGGGGAAGACATTGAACGTCTTTTGCAAATTAACATTTTTCTGAAATTCTTATTTTCCATCCGCATTCCTGCATCCTGCTTATGCCAATATGAAATGTGGATGCATCTACACACCAGTCACATGTGAAATGTGAATGCACCTGACAGATCAGTCACACTGGGAAGAACCTGGTGTCAGCAAAGCAAGGATCTACACTTAAAGAAGTGTGTTGCCTCCACAGGTTTTTCAGAGGAAGACAAAGACAGCAGAAGAGCTATAAAATTTTTGCAACAGGGAAGCCCTGCCCTTGAGGACAAGGAAAGGTTTTGTTTTCACCAGAAGGCTTAGCACCAGGAAGAGAAAAGGAACAACACAGGATACCCTTTGGAGGAGTCCAAGAGAGTGAGAAAGTGGCCTTAATGAAGGGCACCATACACAAAAGCAGTTTGGTCACCTCTGCCAGCAATTCCTTCAAAACAAAGAGCCACTTCCCCTCCAAAAGGTACTGACTGTTCTGCACATTCTGCCAGGGAACACGGGAAGTAGGCAGCAGACAGAAGTCACTGTGCGGTGCCCTCTGTGACACCCAGTCACCTCATAACCTCTGCTGCTGATCAATACTCATGACTGCTGCCACAGAAATGTTCTCCTGCCTTCAGGTACCTGCTGTAGTAAGCCTCATAGTTCGATGTTACCACACTGAAAACACACTGTTTCTGGTTTTACTAATGAATATGCAGCAACACAGGCTTTCTGTGACCTAACCTGCAACAGCTGCATCTAGTTCATCTTCCTCCATGGACTCCTGAGTAAGAAGGTCTGCCAGAGGAGAGAGTGGGTAACAGCTGTTGAGGTTCAATCCCAGCATGAAGTTGTGCACTTTCCCAGCACGCCCTTCCCTGGTGTTGAACAGGGCACTATCACCCACCAAAGCCATCAGCATTCGCTGCACCCAGCTTTCTTGGCTGCTGTTCTGATATTCTTGATTTGCCTCAGCATTTTCAGTGCCTGTAGAGGAAAATGAAAATAACCAATGGTGAGACAGTTAATGCACAAAGTATAAAACCAAGATTTCTGGGTCTACTAAAATAAAGGACCTATTAAAATAAAAGGAACTGGGTCATAGCCTTCTTTCAAGGAGCCGTGGACTGAATGTTCAGAGGAATGGAGAGAAACCGTCCTCTTACCTTCACAGGCTAGTGAAACTTTTCATCTGCAGTACAGTAGTGTGGATGTATCCATCAGGAAAATAGATAGGGAATGTGTTAGATGACCTGAGCCGGACTTAACTAGTCTGGATGGCAAGGGCAATGAGGATATGGCTTTATCTGTGCTAGCACCCAAAATGCAAACTCTCCTGGGCTCAGGGGACAGACTTGAGTCACCAAGATCCATGCTCTATGTAGACCTAATTCATCTGGATGTGTTTTGACACCCTTCTCCATCCTTTGCTGACTGCTAGAAATCCAGTTTTCCTTAAGAAGGCAAAGTCAGTCTGCATAAAAGAGAATGCTATAGCATGGGAATTCTAAAATATCTGAAAATATCCTTTCAGCAAACTGTAGACTACAATCAATATCTGGTTTTAATTAACTAAAGAGTACAATGAAATGTCCAGACTTAGATGTCTACAGCTAGACATCGCAGTAAAAATAACTTGGATTGGTGTCATCTTGCATTTGTACTGTCAAAACTTGACTTTTTGAGGTGTTTTGTATAAGGAGATAATTCAGGCTCAGGCTTGATACTTTAAATCCGGCACTGAAACGTGCCTCTTTAATTCAGGCTGTAAAGGAGCTGATTTTTATATAAGCAGAGAGAAAACAAGCATCAAACACCACAAGGTTTAGAGGTCCAACATCTGTACAATAATATTCTATAGAAGTGAGAGGGATGACCAAGTCTTTACAAATCACAGATTTGTAGGTTGTCCACTATGGCTACAAACTATGGGAGAAATGTAGTGTTTCGTGCTGGCTATAGTGCTTACATAGGAAATCTGCAAATAAACACAAAATGTGGTATCACCCTCTCCCTATTATTTTACACGTAATTTTTCACATTTTACAAATGAAGAAGTAATCATTTAACTGAGCTAATGACATAATTCACTGTCTCATCACACAAGATTTTCTTTTCTTCCTGTAGATCCTAAAATTACAAAGAGCTGCGTTCCCATCTTTGCTTTATTTGTTAAAAACATAATCGATTTCTTCAGGTGAAAATCACTGTTGTCCTCAAAAGTATCATCAAATACAGAAAGCATTATTAGGACGAGACAGAGACCCTGACTAAAATCACAGAAATCCCCAGGTGGTTTAGGTGCCTAAAGATAAATTTCAATAGGATCTTTTCTTCCCGCTGTCCAATGTTCCCCTTGTGGTTGTGCCTCTTCTGGGAAACTGCATTTGGGCATTGTTTAAAACACTGTCCAAGCACTAGGAATTTCCTGTATCAGATGTCACTTATAAAGGTGCTAGAAGACATCTATGAATGCTAGAAACACAAACTAATATTTGATCAAGGAATCCCTGAAAACAATGGATAGTGTTAGTTTGCTGGGCTGATAACAATTCGAACATACCTCTGAGCTCAGTAGCTTGCTGGCAACAGACTTCTGGACATTACTGGCTCAGCAAGCCTAATTTTTGGGTGTCTGTGAAATTGCGGACCTCTGTGAAGCCCTGTTGGGCTGATGCCAAGATTGAAGGTGAGGGAATCATTTGATCATCAGCTTGAGCAGGAGGCATGAAGTCAAGCCAAAGGCCCTCCTGACATCTCTTGTTCAACATTTCTCTATTTTGCTGAGCCACTGGCTCCTTTAAGATCCTTGGGCTAGGCAATTAAGTTTTATCATTGGTCTAAATGAGAGCAGAGCTCTCAGTTATAAAAGACTATTGGTAAGACTAAGGAAAACCAGCTATGGCTAATTACCAACATCCACGAACTTGACCATGCGACGCGAAAGCTGATAAAAACAGTAAACTATGAAATAAAATGTGAGGATTTCCTTACCTTTCGGATGCTGTGATTCATCTTCACTGTCTGAACTGTCATTGCTTACAAGGTGCTTTAGCCTAATATTTTCTGTTGAAAGAAATATAAAATTACTTTTAACTGCTAGGATTTAATTATCAGAACAGCTAAGAATTTCAAAACAATTTGAGTCATAAAACTATCATAGTCTTCATAATAGAAAATACAGCTGAAGAGATTCAATCTGCTGTGGACTTCTTTATGTTGAGAATCTGATCAGAATATATTGGCTTTAGCCTGCAAATTTTGCAAAGCTCCTGCACTAAGAAGATTAGCCAAAGGGCTGAGAAAACAATATGTAATCCTAAAGCAGTACCTACCACTCACCTCTGCACCACATATGTGACACATTTCATTCACCTTGATTAAAATTTAGATGTATAGCTTCTGTCCTTTCAATAACTCCTAGTGAACTAGGAAGACAACGTTAATTTCTGTTAATTACCTGCTAAATTTAAAGAAAAAAAAAAAAAAAGAGGAACTTAATCTCATTCATACATATATGAATGGGTACCCTTAGAAATAGCGGGGAAAAACAAAAGCCAAGATGGTTATGAAAGTTCTGCTGGAGTACGTGTGAAAAATAAAGGCCAATGCAGTTATGGTTTTCATCTCATAACATTAAGTGAGAGAAATAAAAACAGAAATGAGTGTACTTCTCTGGCAAAAATCTGCATTTTGTTAGGGTTAACAGCTTTGTTTCCAAAACAACCACAAAGTCATGGTTAACTGTTCTTTACTATCTCAAGGAATTATTTCAAAGTCAAAATGAGTACTGAAAAAGCAGCACATTCCACTCCTCAGGTAAGGTTTGTAGTGGAGGTGAATTCATGCGAAAATGGATTATAGGCTGACAAAATTATTTTTGCTAATTATGGAGGGAAGCCTTTCTTGAAATACAGTAGATTTGCAATGTTTTATGAGCAGCCTCATCTTGGAAGCTTTTATCCTACAGAGACTGGAGAGAGAGACTGAAGTCCAGTGATGCAACTGTATCCAAGAGAAGACTTTTGAGAACTAAAACCCTTTATTCCGTAGTATAATGTATGCTAGGAATCACCTCTAATTGAAATTTGAAGCCAGTTAAAATAAACTGAATGAGGGTTGTTTCGTAATGAACTTTAATGTATTATCAACTAATTGTTTTTTCCATTAAAAAATGAAAATAAAATAACATTTACTTTTTCTCACAGAAGGATAATGTAGATGTTGGTCTCTGGTGGCATACCCCTGCTTTGGGCTGTAATTTCCAACAAATGCTGTAATTTCTACCCAATGCAGTATCAAAGCAGTGGCAATTACACTTTGCACTGTTTGCTTAAGTCTATACCTAATTCCTATAAGCACACCTGGCTGAAAGAGAAGATTGAAGAGAGAGTCACTGTAATACCAAGTGTAAAAAACCACAGCTTTATTACCCTTGGTAATGAATACTGGATACAGATGACCACCACTGTTGCTTTTTTTCTAAGGAGGATTATGCCCTCTTAGACTTACATACAACACTGTAAAAATCCCCACAGAAACAGAAGAGCTTGGTCATCATGTATTTTTCCTTAAATACTTTTTCTTTTTAATACTCAGTGGGTCCTCAATATACCAAATAACATCAATGGACAAACACGCACCAAAGACAAACATGTACAAATTCTTGAGCAATGACATAGGAGACAGGTCAAAATAAAAATTAGTGACCAAAAAAGGAAGCTAACAAAAACAACAAATGCAATTTTTGGACGTCAAACCATCTCTTTAAAGCAACCCCCATGCAAACTTTATTATTTACTGCTTCTAGGTGTGATTTCTCTTCTAATGTCCACTGGCATTTTGCCATTCACTTCGGTGGTACCAAGGTTTCACTGGGACATCCACAGCTCTGCTAATAGACTGTGGTTCAAGTCACATTAGTATTGTCACATCTAATCCAACTTCAAAGCGTATTTTTTAAATTATATGTGAAATGAGCCACAGATGAGAGATAACATTCTGTCTCTCAACATCTTAAAAAGCAATGACACAGACTTTTCCACTATCAAATTTACTGACAGAGATCCTCCATTAGAAGGTGTTAACACTCATAAGGTGTATCAGAAATATGAACCTGGAGGCACAGGTCTCATTTTCATCCATAAATAAGTACATTATCAAACAGCTGAATACCATCTATTAGGAGACAGAAACAGCTAAGGGGCTTGGGGTTTTTTTGTTGTTTTTTTTTAAATCAACTCAATCTGCGTTTTCTCTCCACGCTCTTCACAAAATTCTGGCTGTCTAGTACAATTTCTTTATTGGTTACATATTTCCCTGTAATGCCATCTTCTGAATAGGAAAAAAAGTGTAAAAAACCCTTTCATTATCATCTGCATTCTCGAATAAAACACAATAAAGTCTATTCAAACCAAGCTACAACTCTTTCCTTACAGTCATTACGTCATTTGTGCATTAGGAATGAAACAAAAATCATTAAATTAGTAAGCAAAGGATCAGATACCAACAGGTGACTTGTGGTTAGAATGGAACAATCGAACAATCCAGAGATGATAAAATTTGGTTTTACTTTACTAATCCCTTGAATAATACAGTCCAGTGTCAAGAGACTACACAAGTAACTATCAAGTATTTGTCAGCTTTTGATCTCCAAAAACTAGCATAACAACATAAAAAAGGGAGTTCGATTCTTTTAACTTCATGAAAATAGCTAGATACATGCAGGTGACTTTCAGTACCTCTGATACTGATTAGAAACAAAAGTGAAAGAAAGAAAAGAAAATTACTAACCCTCTTTCCCTGACCTCATCAGCATCTAGCAATTTCAGCAGTTAAAGTTACCTGAATTCCACATTCTTAAAATTACTACCAGCAGAGTGCCATTCTTCCAAAGAGTAAGAGTGCACTGAATCTTGCTAGTAGTTGTTTTACATAGTAGAAGAATTATTTACTAATATTACCTAATTCTTCTTCCATGGTGGGACCTTTATTTTGAGAATTGGAGACGCCAAGCACTCTGTTAAATAATATAGAAAATGCACTGCCCCAGACGCCTGAAAGGGAAAAAGTAAACAATGAATGGAGGCTGGTAGAAGAAAAAAACCCATATACTGCACTATTTAAGCAGTTGCTTGCTCTTGGAACACACCTCTGATTTTAGAACATGCTAAGTCATGAGTTCAGATATACATACCAGAAACAAAAAAACAGGGAATGCCAATCCATGTCTATGAAATCTTTCAAATGGATGTCTTCTAACAAATGGAGAACTCTACTTGTTGTCTCACACCTTGTGTGATTGTGTTTAAAAGCCCTTGTCCATGAACTACTGAAATTAGTTTTATTTTAAAGTCTCTTTCTGTCACATACTCACCCATCAAGAAATGCAAGGGATTTTCACTATACTTCTTCACCACTGTCCCCATAAAAAATTTGCTTCCAAACAAATCAGGAGACATAAAAGTGCCATACTTTGCCATACCAATCTCATACGGACTGAATTCCACCCAGTCTGCAAAATAAGAAACAAAATTGTCCTTTAGCAATCTCAACCTGAATAGAAACAGAGGATGAAAATACATAAACGAATGAAACCTCTGCCAAGCAAAGAAATTTTAATTAAATGGGAAGCTAAATAACCAACAGGAGTATCTCTTAGGTTGTGCAAGAAGTCAAAATTTTTATTTCAAATGAAGGACAGTCTAATGTCTCAGCAGAGAAGGAATTCTCATTCTCATTCTCTCTTATCACAACAAACTTTAGTGAAAAAATATCAGGTTGTAAAAACAGAAGTATAAAAGTAGCGATCACAAATGAGAAAAACAAAATGACATCTGGTTTTCATCTCATGCTTCAACATGATTCCCTCTCACATGAAACGCAACGTGGGTCTAAGTTCCAAGTTTCTTTTATTTCACTGTGATCCTACCAAAAATGTGGAGGGCAGTGACAAAGGTGGCAGAAAAAAATATTTAATATGACAAAAGTTGTGAATGATTCTAGGAGAGGCATTTGGATTCCACCAAAACCTAAAGTTTCTAGTGAAATCCAATATGAAAAGGCAAAGCTGAGAGACAGCTGAGAAACTTATTAATACCAAACGATGCAAAATATATTTTTAAAAGTACATGCCATTTTATTGAATAGAGAGCTCAATAAAAATATGGAATAAAATGTTCAAATGCACTTTTTGATCTTAGCAGAAAATTTCAGAAGTGATTTACATTCTATGATGTATGCCTTTTTTGAAAATGGATTTTAGCTGATTTTGAAATATTTTCTTTGATACCAGTGGAATTGCTTACATCAGAGAATTCATTTCAAAAAGGAGCAATACAAACAAAAAATACCCTACATTTTTAGTATTTCACCCATTCATCCATTTTATGTTCCATATTTTTAGGAGTGATTGATTTGACTGCTTCTGTAAACAAAATAGAAATAATTCTGAAACAGAAAGGCAAAAGAAACAGCTTTGAAAAAGCCCCACAAGTCATAGGATGTCATCCACTCCTCAAGATACTCAGTGTTTCTGTTGAAATGTTAAGCATAAGGTTTAACCACTCATCCTGAAAAAGAAAGATTTAATCATGACCACTGAGAGTTTTGTTTCGTGGGGCAACACTTATCTATGCTAAGTCAAATACAACATCCTATTTTCCAAATAAACCACCCACAAATTTTCACATTTATTGGAACAGAAGAAAATTCCTTTGAAGACCCAATCCAGGAATTTAATGGTATTTCCCTTTAGATATATAAACAGGAATTGGCAGATATGTATTCAGAACCATGTTGACAGCAAAACTAAATTTAGAATTAGAATTAATTTAATCTGTGATAATACACTTTCATTTTTGTATTTGCACTGAAGAAGATGATTTCTCAAATCACATATCCTGCTTAGGGAAGTAAGACTTCTGCCTTTAATTTTAAGGGCTTCAGCATTAGCTTCTGCCATTCCAGAAGCTCCTTGAGACAGTGGCCATTTAAATGAGCAGGACTTGAATGTCCCAAGAGACAAGAACTCTATACCAAGAGAAATACTTAGTGTTTATATCCCAGTAAACTGGGTTAGTTCCTTGGCTGTGGCTTAATCTAAAATGTACTAAAGTCAAACCTCTCAGGTATGTTCACTGCATTTTGGATGTGGCCCTGATGTAAGTTAGATCATAACTCTACATTGCTTCATACCAGCTGAAGATGTAACAGATTTTTCCTGTTCTCAGGAGGGAAGACAGAGAGGTAATATTTTGCCAACGTTAAGCATTTGGCAGATTCAGGATTGGGCACATAAATGCATGGACTGTACTCACACACTGAGACCAGATTCACTTCACAGTCCAGCCTTGCTGCATGCGGGCAGATCAAAACCACACACCCAATCCAGCATGAGTGATGAACATGGCTAACCGAGCACCAACTGAAGGATCGCTCTGAAACCTGGAGCCTTGGATCCGAGTGCTATGAATCCATACCTCAAGGCAGCCCTGCTTCCCCAATGAATTCTGTAGCACTTACTGGTATGGAGCAACACACACACTCACCCTCTCACAGACATAAGTTTACTGTAATGACTTTCAAGAGCAATACCCCAAAATCCAAATTTTGACTGGTCTGGCATTGCAGCAGCAGCAAAGCTGGTGAACAAGGCTGTTAGGGGATGGAAGCATGCAATACCAAAGCCAAACATTAAATTCCACTCCCCTCTTTAACACTGGATATCAGTATCTTCAGGTAATTTCTTATCATTAAAGAAGCTATCATAACAATAAAAAAAACCCTAACTAAATCACTGTAATTATGTTCAGTTAAAATGATTACTGCAGTTTTGGGTATGGCCGGCACCACCTGGGTCAGAAATGCTATTGGTAGAGAAAACATGCAGAGCCTGGGGCGTGAAAGCTATTAGCAGCTGCATGAAATCTTGCACCATCGCTCCCAGAAGGAATGTTATCTGATATAATTAATGCATTTCAACTTGAAACAACATGAATGATCTCACCTACAGCTATAATCTAGTAAATAAGTGTAAATATTTCTGTTCAAAACTTACTATATATTTCACATCAAGAATAGCTGTTCAGTTCTAAAAGAAGAAAAAAAGCTTACAATAGAAATGATTGAGATCTAGCATCCTATATAATGATATAGATGATAGCCTCAAAAAATCGAAAATAAGATCTATTGGCAGCGGCAATACATCTTTTAGACCAATTGCTAAGGCTAGAGAAATTAGACCAGCCTTCAGGTGCTTCTGGTCTTGCTTGGAGAAGGCCATTATTAACTGAAGATAATTTTGTTTTTAAAATGGTAAATAAGTAACCCAAATAAAATGTCTTAGAAAATAGAAGCTCATCAAAAAACAAAATACTTTTATTTTCAGACAAAAAGGTTTCAGGTTCCTAAGGAGGAAAGTAGACATTCTCCCATGAAAAATTTAACCTCATTTACAATCTCATTTTCCATTATGAACAAAGTTTTGACAGCAACTTTTCCAAATAATCTTTTTAGGAAATGTGGATACAATGTCTGACTTATAAACCTAGGGCAAGCCACTTGGTGTTTCCCTTCTCAGTCTTATATATAACTATATAGATATACATATCCTTTTCTTTGTACAGCATCTAGCACAATTGGACCCACTCTCAATCAAGGCTACTAGATGGGATTAAAACCTATGGAATAAATAAAAGCAAAGCCCCTTTTGTGTTACCAACAGTACTTTACACTGTGCAAGAAGTAAAAACAAGGGAGTATATTTAATTTGTTTGTTCAATTCTAATTTCACTCTTCTTAGAAAGAGGAATAATCCTGTATGACCGAAGACATTTCCCTTTACCTGTTTGATTTACTAATGTTAAGCAGCTTTCTGCTATTGGAGAAACACCAGCTTTCTTTTTGTCTTGACTCCTGCAATGTACTTAGCTACTTCATGGATAAGCAATATGCTTTTCAATTGGTAGGAAATCATTTTTTGTAACATATAGAGAACAAAACTTGGCCACCACTTAACATTTCACAGAAACCTAAAGAGGCTGTTATTGTATTAGACTTATTTTCAGGTAAAAAAATAAAAATTAACATTTACAAAATGGTCTAAGAATAAGTCTCCAAACCCAAGAATGATGGAGAAATAAAAGGCTGTTGACGTAAAATACAGTCTGTTTGCCTTTCCATGGACAGGAAAAGATGCATCTTAAAAGCCAAGAAAAGGCTCAGATCCATGGTATGCCATGACAAATATGTCCATTTGATGCCTGTTCTCCACAACCCTGTAACCTTGGTGCAAATACTGCACCAGTCGAATAAATATCCACCTACCTAAGTATGTGAACACTTATCCCTGAGTAACTTCATGTTATCAGACTCTACTGTCAGATTCCCAGAAGCCTCTGAACACAAATGTGTCCATTTCCCTATCACCTTTTGAAACCCATCAGAACCGTCCTTATGATGTGCCTGTTTGGTATTATCCTTCAACATCACAACTTCCTATTCCTTTTATAAATTAAAATCTCCCTGTATTCAATTCATAACAACGTGAGTTTTGTTAAGCCCCGAAGAATGTTTCATATCATAGCAAATTCTTTCCTAATCCTTGCCATAAGACTAATAATTTCAACATGTACCAAGTCGCAGGATACAATTATTCTCAAAAGTATTAAAAAAATAGGCTTTTTTTCAGCCACGCACTTCTCTCTTCTTTTCACAAGTGACTCCATACACAGATTGAAAACATACCTGCAAACATCAGCTCTGAGACATCTGGTTTGACATGGAGACATGTAAAGAGTGGGAGAGCACACTGGGCATTATTGATTTTCTCTTTCATGTTGCTCAAAGTGGTGTCCATTCTCTGCATGAAAAGAAAGACATTATGTCCAAACGGATCCTATAAAGGCTTGCTGATATTTGGGAGACTACTCATTTCTCTGAAATCCTCAAAGAGAAGGAAAACGGGCAAACTCAGTTACTTCCAAGAAAAACAGAACAGAAGAATTTGTAAAAGGAAGTAATCTGCTTCACTACCTTTTAAATGCACAACTCAGGAGGGAAGGAGTGGGAGAAGACATGATAGGAAGATGAAATAGGAATGTGTTATAGAATCCAAAATAACATGGCCAAAAACGAAAACAGTATTGCTGCACAAAGCAAGTTCTTTCCCTCTGCTACTGTAAAAGATGAAAACAAGGAAAAACCTCTTAGGCAGAACCGCCATTAATAATCATGTAATGTTTTTCAACATGTGCTGTTTCTGAAAAGTCAGCAAAGATAATTAAGAAAAGTAAATGGACTATTAAGAGGTTTACGTTTGCTAACCAAGGATCTGCATCTCCCCCAGAAAATATTCTGGAGTCTGCAATCAAGAAAGGCTGAAAGTCATTATGACATAATAGTACTAAGATGTGTTATCTGTGAATAACCAAGAGCCTTATTTCCATTTTTTGCTGATTGTGTCAGGTTCAGATTTAAGCTAAACATTTGTGCATTTGGTTTAACTCCTTAGTAAACAGGGACTTCTAACCAACCTCACAGGATCATTAACATCCCTTCATCGTCAGAAACTCACCCTATATATCACAGTTACTAAAAGCTGTGTTGCCTGTTTTTCAGTATTTTAGAATGTTTAAAACCTAATGGCAATGTATACTCATGAAAGATGCAAGTGCATAAAACAAGTCTGTGAATCTATTAACACATTTCAATCTTAAGATAAGATCAAATTCTCCTCACCTGACTCATTTGAACCTGAAGTCTGTGTGCCTGATTCAGTCAATTAGGATTTGTCAATAATAAAATACAACAGTATGAAGCCCTCCTATTGCCTCTTTTTTCAGAAAAACAAGTAATAATAAATAGAGATGTGGACCTTTCACCTTGAAATCAATATTTTGTTAAGCAAATGGTGCTTTTCTTATAGCAAAATGTGCATAAAGAGGTTATACCATTTTGTAATTTTTTGTTGAAATTGCTTGAGCAGTAATTTTAATGGATGATATACAATGTTAAGAGCTTGCTGCAAGTACCCAGCAGTTGAGTTAATTTCTGTTGCACGTGAATGCATGATGTTTTCCTAGCTCTTAAAGAAATGAGTACCAGTCAGAAACATGTCCCAGAGCAAGGAAGGCATTTATAAGTTTCCTATCCAGTATCTGTTCAGCTATAACTTTAAATATTACTATTGCTAAACATGCTTTGTTAAATGCTACCAAGGTAATTTCAAAAAAGTAGTAACAGCAGTTATTGCGCAATAGTTTCACAACTCTAATAATCATAAAAAAATGAACTCACATTATGGATAAGTGTTTCACCTATTAGCATTCCAAAGATATCTGTGAAGGTGACAGGCTGGCCTGAGCTCTTCTTATTCCACAGTGCTTCAATGTAGCGTTTGACTTTCTGAGGAGTGAGCAGAAGAAGTGGGTTGTGACTCACAGAGTTCATCAATTCTTGATTAATCTCCTTTGGTCCTTTTTCTGGAAAATCCGGGTGTGAATACAAAGTTGACATATACCTGCAATGGAAAATAGGCTCTGTAAGTATCAAAGCCTGGTTCAACGTCAGCTGCCTGAAACGTATAAGCTCAAAATAATTTGATACAATTACTGATTAGATCAGATTAATTTACTCACCATTTATAAAGTAAATCGTTATTTCTTTTTTCTCAGGGCATAGAAAACTAAACAATTTGTTCTAAATGTAAGCATACAATCAAACACTCAACATACATTTCCATAATGTGTATGATGTAAAGGATTAAAGCGTTCCTCATTTATCTGTTTAAGGGACAATGGACAGAATCATCATAAGCTGAAAAAACAGCTTCTCAAGTTGTCATAGCGAACCTAAATTTGGCAGACTAGAGGTCCTGTAAGTATACACATGCAGTTCTTCCGCTCTAAGGTGTACCCCTCTCTGTCACTCTTCAGTTCATTATTACTATTCAGAAATTCCTAACATATTTAGTATATGGCATGCTTTCCAGGATCTAGATGTCTTCATAATAAGATGAAGCACAACAACCAAAACCTGTGCAGAGATTTAATTGAGTCTGAGATTTCAGAAGAGGTCTATCAGGATTTTGTCACTGAGTAACTCTGGAAACTGAAGTTTTGTTTACTCAAAATGAAGTTTAGACACACATGCCCACAACTGTGGTTTCCACTTAGTTGGCTTAAGTAACGCTATCGGTAAAGACTCAAGATAGGCCGTCCTAATCTACCAGATGCTCATTTCACTATTATTTATGCAATTAGCTGGCTCAGGTATACATACCATACTGCAGGCATAATTCTGCATAGCAGTGAGATACACACTGTGTAAGCTTGGCCCTGAGGTCACTGCCCGGCAATTTACTTAACAGCATGATGAACCCTGTCACATGCACGATATAAGATCTTGATTCATTAGTCCTTGCGCAGTCTCTAAAGCTTAGCCTGCATGTCAGCTCACGGGTGGAACAAACACAGCAGCAAGCTTCCATGCGAGCAGAGAAAAGAAAGTGCAGGATGAAGAATTCAGTACAAAGTTGAAGCAAGATGACAGAAACAATCAGGGAGGTAAATGCATTGCTCCAAGGTTAGGTGTGCATCTGAGTGAACAAGCAAAAACCTGCCCCTCTCTGCAGGAAAGGAATTCTCCACCCTTCAAAAAAAAAAAAGAAAAAAAAAAAAAGAAAAAAAAAAAAAGAAAAAAAAAAAGAAAAAAAAAAAAGAAAAGAGCATTATTCCCAAGTAATAGACTGCATGGGAAAAAAGAAAAGAAAGGGAGTGCCAAAGTGTCAATTTATTTATTCATCAAGCAAGGAAAGTCTGAATAGGTGACATCACCAAGACAGCAAAAGCAAATTTGTTTAAATACAACTGTTTCCAACATATGTTCCTGACTGAATCAGTTCAGATAATCTTGCTATTTTAATACAAATTTTATAGGTTTACATTAGATCAACTATGTATTCACACCTGGATTTTCCCAAAAAAGGACCTCATGGCCAGCTGACTGATGTCTTTTGAGAACATGGACTACATACCATTCCCTAGAAACACAGTGAAGATTTTTCACACTGCATTGCACTATTCAATTGCTCTTCATCCAGCCAAATGATATCTTCCACTTTTTGCAATTTGACAAAAGTACATCCAGGACTCTCAATAGACAGTGATAAATCTGCCCCCCCCAACCACTAGTCATAGAAAACCCAGGTTCCAGGGATGCCCATCTTTTATAGTTCAATCTGTATGAGAAACTTACTCTAGTTCATAAACACTTTTGGCATTTCAAAACCTTCTGGAATTCTGAAAGCTTTCTATCTAGTATAAGGGGGGGGAAGCAAGCTTCACACAAGTGAAAAGTAATTGAAAAAAAAACCACACAAGGAATAGAACAGATCATTACCTATTTCAAAAGTTAACAACTCTGGGGTTAGAGTATTTCCTTAGAACATGTGGAACCAAAATTCATGTGCTTCCTTAGAGTTAAACCAGGGGATAAAACTCATCCCAGGCAGATTCCCTGCTCATTTTGTATTTAGCTATTCCAACAAAAGTCTTCGTCCCTTACTCTTGAAGAAATGAGATATTCATATAATCTTGTAATTTAGACTGGAAGGAACCTCGAGGTCTCTGTTCCCACCTCCTGCTCAATGTAGAGTCAACTCAAAAGTCAGATCAGGTTGCTCAGGGCTTTGTTCAGTCAAGTTCTACTTTCAAATGAAGTATTCACTGAATCAGACAGAAAGAGGATGACACCTTACCCAGCCCAGTCAAGTAAGGATGTGGCAATACATTCCAATGCTTGACCACTCTCACTGCAAAATAATTTTCCTAATAGCTAATCAAATTTATCTTGCTGTAACTTATGGACATTACCCCTTGTCCTTTCTCTGTGAGTCTCCAAAAAGAGTCTGTTTTCTTTACAGTTACCCATTAGGTAGCTGAAGATAACAGTAAGATCTCTCACCACCACTACCCTTGCCTACTCCTCAAGGCTAAACAAATGCAGCTGCCTCACTTTCTCATGTGCTTCAGTCCCCTAATTGCCTAGGTGGTACTCTGATAGAATTAATCCAGTTTGTCAACACCTTTCTAGGTGGCCCTAAACTGGATTCAGATGCAGCTCCAGTATTCAAACTGGTACATAAAAAAACCCTGGTTATGATAAAATTGTATTTTGTGACATTTGGGATACTCCCTTGAAAAGTTCAAAATTTTCTTAAGATGTAACATCCTCTACTGCAACCTGATCCATTGACATTAAAACCAAGTTTTAAAGTTAGACAAAAAAAGTCTGCAATTTTTCACTTAATGAAAAAAATGTAGTGTTAAGGAGTCCAAACAGTTAAGAAATTTGGATTGAATTTGTCAGCTGTCTATGGCTGATGAAAATCAGCCATAACAGCTTTTAAATATGTTACATCATTTCATTTAAGAAACATCAAAACAAATAGTTTCAACATTTGTAATAAGTGTAATTTGGGACTATTTTTATAAAAGCCAAGAAGACAAAGGGCTACAGGTTCATAGCACTGGGCAGGGAGAATAGAAACCCTCTCATTCAGAAGAGTGGTTGAGGCAGACATAATACTGGGGTTCAAAGCATTCTGCTGCCTCCAAAGCCCTGAGCTCATAACACCCAGAGAGTGCCTTTCCCACAGTGAAGTCACTCTGATTTTCTCCTGGTGATGTTGTTCTTGTTAATGGGCTGAAGATTTCATTCAGTCAGTCAGACAGAACATCATAACTACCTGATTAGGGCATTCTAATCAAGACATCTTGGAAGATCTTTTCTTCCATCTAACAAACTATTTTAAAAACCAATGTAATTTCTAAATTAAACAGTGACAATAGGAGTGATACAATGCAATCCATAGCAGGATGCCCTGCAGCATGACAGTCAGTCGGTATTCTTTCCTACAAGCTGAAATACATCTGCTCAAATCTCCTTATGCTAAGAAAGAATCAGCAAACAGGCCCTAGACATCCCCAGTAAATCCACCAAGAAGGGGACTACTGAGTCTAAAATGGAGCAAAAGATCTTTCAGTAATTTTGAGAATCTCTGAAAAGTGCCCCAAAAGGATATAATCCATTTTGGGTTGAATGAGTCATCATCTTCAAATCACAAGGAATTTTTTTTTTTTTTTTCATTTAATCAGGAAAATAAAGCAACACGAAAAATATTTTGGATTTATACCAATGGCTTGAATTCTTAATTTTTTTGTTATCAAGATGAAAGAATCAGTTACACAGTCCTAGTACATACAGCATTGGCTGTTGATACAGAAATGTGGCTGCATATGTGTAGCACCTCTTTTTACCCACTCCTGCTATCAAAGCTCCTAGGAAGATCACCTGGAGACTGAGCTGTCTTCACCCTTCAAAGCATTCTGAAACCACCAGCAGACTTGCTCCACTGACCTGCTATGCTGCAAGACAGCTGTCTCCGTATGTCTTTTCCATACTGATAGTGTATGTGTAAAATTTGCTGTGAATTACAACCTTAGAATTAAGTCAACTCTCATGAAAATTCATTCTTGAACTTCCTGAAGAAAAACTGAAGAAAAACAAAAGAGAAAACCCTTACCACGTGGATCCTGAGAGACCAGCGATGTAAGTCGCACAGTCTAAAATTCCTGATTCATAAAGTGCTTTCATGACTCCAGCAAACCCTACCATGGCACGAAATCCACCTCCTGAACCCAATATCGCTATCACTGGCACCTGCATAGATGAGAAGAATAGCATATCACCGCATCAATTCTGATACACTTAAAAGTAGTAAATAAACATTATTCATCAATCACTGGCCAAACATACCAGCCTTGTACAATTAATAGGTCACCATCCATAGATCCTCACAGCAGAGAAGAAACCTGTGCTTTTCCAAATCTGTGCACAAAAGTTCTAACAAGCCAAAAAGAAGGTATTGTGCAGTCTCTTAGTGGTACGTGTGTAAAAGAACAGCAAAATACTTTAATAAAGCACTTTGAGATATGACTTTTAAATGCTGTATGTAGAATGGAGCAGTATTGTAATCCCATCCATGAAGTTACCTGTCCCTCTTAGGTTCTCTGGGCCCAAGAGTGTTGTACAATATCTGTATGTAATTTACTCAGTCCCTTCTGCTTCACAAAGAGCTGGATGGCAGAAGTACTTTTGGACTGCAGCATGGGAGGAGAGCACTGCCAATCACGAGCAAGGGAAGCCAGGAACCAGCCAGCAGCATGAGAGGTTCTGTCTGCCCAGGTGGAAATCTCACAGAGGGGCAGAGCAGACTTCCTTCCAGCTTCCTATTTGTCTTGTATCTAGGGACCATTAGCAACCAGGAGGTGCAAACAGATGGCATGTAACAAAGCACCTGGCATGCAGGGATATAAAGGGAAGCTAAATGTGCCTAGCTCCCATGCAGGCAAGAAGGAAGGTATGACTGAGGCAACACAAGGGCAGGAAGAAAGCATGAATTCCCAGAAGAGGGGGAGCTGCAAGCTTGCTACTTCTGGCAGTGAGAGAAGTCTCTCCTTCCACCCGCAGCTCTTCACCTCAGTTCAGAGTCCTGGTGACAGAGAAGGAACAAATGCTGTCAGGGAGGATTTTGGACCAGACATCACAGATTACTGGATAAGAAAGTGACAAGTGATGGTAGCTGATGACTCCCTCTTCTATGGGACACAGGCCAACCTGCCAGCCAGACTGGTTGTTTAGGGAGGTTTGCTGATTGCCCAGACTCCGGATCCATGATGGCATGGAGAAATGACTGAGTCTCACCTAGCCTTCCAGATGCTACTCCTCGCTGCTCATCCATGTGGGCAACAGTGATACAAGCAGGGAGACCCTGAGCAGATGAGAGGTGCTTTGCCCCCTCTTGGAGCAAGAATGCACAGGCACCTGATGCTGTGGCCTGTGGACTTGATCTTTCCAGTCTGGAAGAGAACTGGCTCAAGCAGATGCTATCAGGCTCAGGTTATGTCACTAGTGAGACTCTTGGCTTCTTGACCATGAAGCCTTGCTTGCTGATGAAGATGGTCCATGGGAAAATAAAGAATCCACCTGACCAACAGAGTGAGGAACACCTTCATGAACAGACTTGCTAATTCAATGAGGAAGACTTTAGACTAACTTCAATGATGGGGACCTAAGTGAGCAAAGGGTGCAAATGTTGCAAATGCAGGAGGAATGCATGGGGAGAAAGCTAGTAGTGAGACCTGAATGTTCCTGCTCTGAAGGAAGAATGTTCAGAGGCTTACCTCAAATGTCTCTATATTGGTGCACAGAGACATCAACAAGAAAAACTGGAAGTTCAAGTGCAGTCACAGGTCTATGACACAATCAGAATGCCATAGACTTGGTGGGACAGCACGCATGCCTGGCACGCTGCTCCACGATGGCTGGAGGCTGGGAAGATAGGCAGGGAAAAAGGGTGCAAGGGGGCTGTGCTCTACAAGAAAGCAGCTCCTTGATTGCACAGAACATCAGGATGCAACCAGAGGTACGTCTTTTGGGAGCTTCTGGGTCATGATCAGAAAGAAAGTAATGCTAGGGATGTTGTGGCAGTCAGATTCACTGCTGACCAATGGGATGAAGTGGGTAAGGCTTTCTCTAAAAAACAGAAGTTTCCTGATCTGGCTGTGGTCCTCACAGGGGATTTTAATTCCTTGCTGAAAGGTCATCATTGTGCAAGCCATCCAGGAAGTTTGTAGACTGCCTTGGTGACAATTTCCTAATGCAAATGCTGGCGAGGCTGACTAATGCTGTTCCTCACCTGCTGCTCACAAATAGTAAAGAACCAGGGGCAAACACAGCCACCAGGAGCTGCTTGGGTTGCAGTCCTCACAAAGTGATTGAGTTCAGTATCAGACCAAGGTTGGGAAGTGAGCATCAGAGTTAAGACTCTGGAATTCACTAAACTCTGGATGGTTCTGGGACTTGCTAGGCAGAATCCCCCCGATTTTCTCTGTTGGCAGTAAATTGAGTGTTGGCAACAGCACTCCTTTCAGAGACAACTGGGACTAGCTGACCTCCAGAGGTCCCTTCCAAACCATATTTCTATGACTCTGTTATATCGTACTTTTTATTCAATACTACTTGCTAATAGGGCACAATACTATCACTGCGCAGAATCCTCCATTTTAGGTTCCTTACAGGCACAGAAAGGTAATGCCTGATTTTTCTGATTCTTCAGGTCAAATAAAAATATATATATATATAAATATATATATATATGACCCTCCTTAGCTTCCTGTCTACTGAAATAATGTAGAGAAATTGAAGTTCAGTTCACTCACATAGATTTGTGGCACTGCTTCAGACCTTAAAATACAACCAATAAGCCTACAAATTGAGTGAATAAACCACATCAGGTCTCGGCATTAGCAAGTTGTTGCCCCCACAATGCCCTGTTACTTAGAACTCTAATTGCCTGCTTTCTGAAGACTTAGAATCTATTTGAAGAAGTCACCACTTGTAGCAAGATTTCTAAATAAAAATATACTCAGAATTTCTTTAGAATATCTGTCCTTCTTATCCATAATCCAAAATAGAGAAGATATTAAATTTAATTATTAAATAAACTATTTAGTTACAAAACCACAGAAATTTTTAAAGCAATCCAAACATCAGCTTTAATCCAAATGATATCTTTGTGACAGAGCCAAAAGCAGTAAAAGTTACTAATCAGAAACAGAAGAGAGACAAATAATATTTTGGCTAGGAGTTTAAAAACACATTTTATAATAAAAACATCTGATATTACTATATAGCATGAAGATAGTCTCAAATTTACAACTACTTTGCAAAAACTACAGGCGAGGTAAGGAGAATTTATGCCTATCTGTACACCTACTCAGCTACCAAGAGATAGCAAAGCGAGCAAAAGCAGAGCCAGTTACAAGTGACACCATATTGAAAATGTATCTACAGGGGTTTTTAGACTTTCCTTCTTACTTCCCAGCCTTCTCAGCCCTGACTTCAAAGCTGTTCCCTTCCATTGCATAGTTTCTCCAAGTATCTAGAAAAAAAGACAAATTAAAACAAAATAGCGATAGGAGAAAAACTGCCAGCAAAACCTCAACCCTGGATATGGGGAGAGCAGACTTCGGGCTGCTGAAGGAGCTAGTTAGTAAGGTCCCCTGGGAATCTGCTTTTGAAGGTATTGAGGTCCATGAATACTGGTCACTTTTTAAGGCCATCTCTTAAGAGCGCAGGGGCAGGCAATTCCAAAGTGTGGGAAGTCAAGCAAGCAGGGCAGAAGGCTGGCTTGGTTAGGCAGAGATCTTCTTCTAGAACTTGGGCAGAAAAGGAAAGCTTACAGACATTGGAAGCAAGGACAGTCGACACGAGAGCACTACAAAGATGCTGTTTGCCACTGTACGGAGAAAATTCGTCCAGCCAAAGCTCAATTAGAGTTTAAGCTGGCCACCATTGTGAAAGACAACAAAAAGGGCTTTTTTAAATACGTTAACAGCAAAAGGAGGATCAGAGATAACATTTGTCTGTTATTTGATGAGGTTGGTCACCTCACAAATAGGGATGTAGACAAAGCAGAGACATTTAATGCCTTCTTTGCCTCTGTCTTTAACACCGATGATGGGCCCTGGGACTCCCGGAACCCTGTGTTGGAAGACTGTGACTGGGGGGGATGATAAACTCCCAGCCAACTCTGTACTTGTTTGAGACTTGCTGCTCCAGCTGGATGCACGTAAGTCTATGGGGCCCCGATGGGATTTGTCCCAGGATACTGAAAGAGCTGGCTGATGTTATTGCGGGACCTCTCTCCATTATTTTTCAACAGTCTTGGGAGTCTGGAGAGGTCCCAGTCAACTGGAAGCTGGCAAATGTTGTCCCAGTTTTCAAGAAAGGTAAGAAGGAAGACCCTGGGAATTACAGGCCTGTCAGTCTCACTTCAGTGCCTGGTAAAATTACGGAGGAGCTTACTCTCGGAGTTATTGAAAAACACTTGAGAGACAACGCAGTCATTGGTCATAGCCAACACAGGTTCACGAGGAGAAAGTCCTGCTTAACCAACTTAATTTCCTTTTATGACAAGGTCACCCATCTAGTTGACCAAGGGAAGCCAGTGAATGTGGGTTTTTTGGATTTTAGCAAAGCTTTTGATACTGTCTCTCAC
>NW_008794093.1:2460371-2514065 GCF_000699145.1 Aptenodytes forsteri
GAGTACTGTGTGCAGTTTTGGGCACCTCAATATAAGAAGGACATCAAACTATTAGAGTGTGTCCAGAGGAGGGCAACCAAGATGGTGAAAGGTCTCGAGGGCAAGACTTGCAAGGTCACTTGGCTTGTTCATCTTGGAGAAGAGAAGGCTGAGGGGTGACCTCATCGCAGTCTACAACTTCCTCAAAGGGGGCAGCGGAGGGGGAGGTGCTGATCTCCTCTCTCTGGTGACCAGCGATAGGACACAAGGAAATGGAATGAAGCTGTGACAGGGGAAGTTCAGACTGGACATTAGGAAAAAGTTCTTCTCTGAGAGGGTGGTCAGTCACTGGAACAGGCTTCCCAGGGAAGTGGTCACGGCCCCAAGCCTGTCAGAGTTCAAGGAGCATCTGGACAATGCTCTTAGTCATATGGTTTAGTTTTAGGTGGTCCTGCGAGGAGCAGGGAGTTGGACTTGATGATCCTCATAGGTCCTTTCCAACTGGAGATATTTTACGATTCTGTGATTCTAAAAATTAACTTGCTACCATCATCGAGTGTTTCAACAAAGGTCCCACCTGGTTCCCAGCTTCCGAAACCTAGAAGAATTTTCCACTGTTCAATGGCAATAAGGTAACAACCTCTTGGTTGTTACTAAGCATAAAAAGAATTACACAGTTGTGCAGAAAGCCCCTATCTGATCAAACTGGTAATCAATCAAAAATTTCACTGAAACACTATTTAAGGTGCCAATAGACAGGATTAAGAAGAGGAACCATGTGACTACTGGGTTCAGTTTCTTTCTGCAGACTCCACACTCCAAGCCATGAAACTCCGCTGCAGAATGAAAACACAGTGTCACATGGAAATGACCATGCACAATGACCAAGTATGTTGAGACATTTCTTGAGGCTTCCATTCCACAAAAACTGCTTATTCTTGATACAGTAAGATTATTTTATTATCTTCATATGTGTTAAGCTTTAGTAATAGAAACCACAGGTATTTACTAGCATCAGCATTCATCATGCACCTCCAGAGATACCTATCTATCAAAAAATTACAAAACAAAGGTAAAGATTTAGGACATGCCTGTTTTGTTAAGCCAACACCCCAATAACGGAGCAGTTGCTTTGAACAGAAGAGCCATATTACTAATCACAAATTTAATAATGTATGTTAGGCTTTGAAAGCTCTTTAAAAACACTACCTAATTAACCTACACAGACAAATCCCAACAGGATGAAGACAGTGGTTTGCAGGTGCAAGCCTGGAAAAAGTATGTGAGAACACTTCCAAAGCACCACTATTCAACAAATCTATTCATCAGTGCAGTGGCATGAGCACAAGGGAAAATCTGAGTTTTCTTCAGGATGCAGAGAAATCTGTAAGGAGGATCAACAAAGAATGTCAATGGCAAACACTTCCTGTGTACTTAATCCACAGGTATTCTGGGAATCATAGAGTCCTATACTGGGGGAGGGTGGGTATACCAAGAAGTAGGTGTATGTATAGTATCTCTTCATTTCCACTTGATACCAAAGCAAAGTATGAAGAGTTGCAATCACTACTTTATTTCCAGAAATGAAATTCAACTGAAGAGCTCTAGAGTAGAAGGCAGTAGCTTAAGTAAGCTTCCCAAAGTAAATAAAGCTTTTTAATGATGAAAAAATAACTGAAGAGAAGCATGTACTGCATATTTACATTCATTTACTTCAGCCAACTGAATACAAGTTGACTTGTAGGCGTAAGTCAGGTGATGAAGGTTGAGTTCTTTCTTGATTTGCAAAGGAAGGTAGAGCACATTTCCAAGCAGGTACGTTTGTTAAAGCAGCTTTTTAGCTGCAATTCAGTTTCGAACACATTTAAGGGCAAGAAATGGTAACATTTTAAATTACATACACCCATCTTACAAGTTGCCCTCTACAATAAATAGGGCAGAGGCAGGGGGGAAGTAGCTGCGGACAGAGTACAAAGGGAAAAGAACCAAGAAGCCATCTCGTGATTAAGAAAGAACGGAGAAAAGATAGGATATCAAGATGTGCACTCTTCTCCATGTACACAGGCTGGGGCTGACGCACCCCACTCTTTGAGGCACTCTGAACCTGAAGTCCTTTGTACATAATCAGTAAAACCAGGGCAGAGGTACTAAACCCATTCAAGCAGACTAGTAAACTTAGACCTAAAGGGTAAGTGACTCACAAGAAAGTGATGCAGTGAGTCAACGGCAAAAATGTGAATTGAATTCAAAAGTCTTGGAGACAAAAGCCCATTGCTCTAATCCCTGGCCACACTGCCACACTCAATTATATATAGTTGTGCCCACTTCTGAACAACCAAAAGGCCATGCCAGCACGGCTTTCTTTTTCCTATGGTTTCTATGCACAGCACAATGCTGAGGGACCTAAGCTAGTTTTGAACAAACCAGCTTAGATATCATCCAAACAAACTCCACTGAACAGGATTTAACAACGCAGATGAAGTGTTTTGTCAATACGTCTGTACTGTTTCTAGGATCCATGGGACACTGTACTGTGTGGACAAGCTCAGCACCATACAGTTCCACTTCAGTCAATGGCCACCTCATCTCAGCAAGTGCCGATTGCTTAATCACCAAACTGGGTATGAAAATGAAAATTATTTGGGAAACAAGATATGTTTTAAGAAAAGCAAGCTCCAAAAAAGACAATCTCGATCATATTTTCCAGTAATCTGGCAAAAAAAGCTAAAACATATTAAATTTTGTTTTAGGAACGAGTGGTGTAGATGTTTTTATCCAAATGCCCTGGAAACACAGTGCACAAAATCTGGACAAGAATACCTGTAGTGGAAAAAAAATTGCCATGGGGTACACAGATGATTATTAAAAAATTGTTCTGCAAATCCAGTCTTAGAGAACTATATGCTTTCTTTAATTGATTACGGTATTTTTAGAAAATTGTTTAAAGCAACAAAAATTATAAAAATAAACTGAGCAATAACATAAGTACAAGAAATCTCATCCTTTGTGTTTTCAGAATGTGCCTCAAGATTAAGTAAGGAAATTTGGAAGTACTCACTTCCCCATCCAGGGATGCGTAATTATTTCACAGGTATTAAAGTCTCGTAGCATCCCTGAAAGGCACACGTGTTGCTATTCACAGATGAAGAAACTTAGGTGAACTTTGTGACTTGTTTAAGATTAAACAATGACTCATAGGCAGCTAAGAATACTCATTATGTCTCCCGATTTCTGATGCCATGTTAAGACTACAAACATTCTATAAATCCTCCTGCTATCTCCCATCTGTAGCTATAAAAGTAAAAAAGACAGGCTATAAGGACAAAACTGTATTTTAAGTTGAACAAAAAGGGTTTTTTCATTGCTAGAAGCAGCTAAAAATTCTGACAAGTCAGTTTAAAAATACACACTTGGCATATGAAAAATGGGAGGATCACCTTACCTCAGTCCTTCCTAGGGTTGATAAGACTACAATTAGAGATTACTGTCTGGTCTTGGAAGATGCAACGTAACTGATAAACTTTCAGTATTTGAGACAGTGAGGTATACCAAGGGAAGATGATGACAAAAAGAATATGAAATCTTACCTAGCATTTACAATAATTCATGCACACATACCACCTGCAGAAAACTGATACTTCAGGCACTATCTCTCCAGTCCTAACTGGATCTTGGCAGAATATCTGCATCCTTTCTGAGAAAGATATTATTCTGCTGTAGAAGACCAGACCAATGTCACACCCACAAATATATATTCTGATAAGATTTGCATGTGTTAAGATTACTATAACTGAACTGAAAATTAAAAAACCTTGAAAATGTTCCTTCACAATATGCACAATTTATATCTCTGCAAATAAAATATGTACAATACTTATCAAATTCTTTCATCTTCCTCAGAAAGCTCACACAAGCACATTTTACTATGCAAGACAGAGTTCAAAAGTATACAACAAGAACACATTTACCACCTGCTCAAAACTTCACAGAAATTTAAAAGGAATTCTTCAGTGTTGGTTCCAGTTTCTGCAAAAGACTGTCACATTCTGCTTATACTAAAAACGCACAAAAGGAATCAATATCAATTAATTAATTAACCCAGATTAATTCATTGACTCTGTTCATTGCTTGACACCCCCCACATACACACGGTCTTCCTGTCACAATTCTGAGAGCAGAACAGGATGGGGAA
Source organism: Aptenodytes forsteri (assembly GCF_000699145.1). Taxonomy (NCBI): domain Eukaryota; kingdom Metazoa; phylum Chordata; class Aves; order Sphenisciformes; family Spheniscidae; genus Aptenodytes; species Aptenodytes forsteri. The sequence continues at coordinate 2,464,543 of NW_008794093.1, forward strand.
CAAGCAAGGAAGAAAGAGGAGAATGGAAAAGCTACTACAAAACAAGTGGATCTGTACCAAGTGTATCCTTAATTAACTCAAAATAATGCAGTGTTTTATGAAATCACTGAAAAGATCAGTAGGGTTCGGCACCCCTCCTCACTTTGATGTGACCCAAACCACCATCAGTCCATCTAGATCTGTTGGGTTGACTTTCTGTTGGATTGGTATAGAGCACCAGCCAGTCAATGAAAGCTGCAGTTTCTCACATTCTCTAATAAACTTCATAATCCTAATCCTACAAAATGGGCTAAAGGAAAAGAAGAAAGAAAAGAAAGAAAATAATTTCTAAGCTGACACTAACATTAAAACAGCTCATTTCCTGCCTAATCCTTTAGACACGAAGGCCATACAGCCACGGACATTTTAAGAGCACAGGCCGGATATCAAGCGTGCAAGGGCAGATTCTGCAGCTGGGCACGTGCCCAGAGCCACCGCACACTTCTTGTGCAGCAGGTATTTCACAGGCCCTTTAGGCATTTTTCAGATGACGATCTCAGCTCAGAACCAACACCTTAACAAAGCATGGAATTCAGAATCAGAGCAAAATGAAAAGCATAGATTTATCTCCTTTACCCAATTTTAACCTAGGCAGCCTGCTAAGGATTAAAACAATAAAGAATCAGATAAAAGTTACAGCAGTTTGTTTAAGGTGCCAGTGCAAATGAAAAGCTGTGATTTCTATCCTACAATGGCATTTACGCAGTCTTGTCCTTTTAAACATAATGGACATATCTTATTTAAGTGACGCTTCATTTTAGCACAGGATTTTGTCTCCTTAAACTTTAATCTATAAATTTAGAGCACAAGAAAAATTATTCTCCATTCTAAATATTGTACGCACATAGAGGAAAAAGAAATTTTTTTGCTTCTACCATCTGTCTTTACATTGAACCCTTCTACCTCATATGTCTCATTCATTCCTTTGAGAGACAAATGCAGGACTCCAAAGGTGATACTAATCTTGATGTGAACTCTCCAGACTTACATCACGGGAAGTAGTCAAGTTCTTGCTGTTTTTCTCTCCTAGAAATGATTTCATACTGTGCATGATATTATCTTTTCTCTGTTGCCGAAATTTCTTCTCCTCATCACACAGAGCCATGCTGAACCGGAGATCAGTTGAAGAGCTATTTTGCAAAACAGACAGGCTTTAACAAAAGGCATAATTCAAAACAGAATTAAAAATATCACCTAGGGAAATGAATGGAAGTAAGAGTAAATTCCTCATTAACTTACATAAGATGAAATAAAATAAAATTATGGTTAGTCATGCAACACAATTGCATCAGCTGATTTAATAGAGTGATGGACACAAAGAACAATGGCACGCTGCATCTTTAAGACGTGTATTTGATATAGAAAACTCAATTGTTCACAGACTAATGAAAACAAAACACAAAATATGCAGCTTCTAGTGGTGTATTATGTGGTCTTAAAAAATACTAAATTAAAATAGAGCAAGTGAGATCACCACTCACATACAATTATAAATTTACAGTCTAGAAATTTGAGTTCTCTGCTTATCCACTGAACAAAGAACTGCAATGAAAAAAGTTCACACATTCCTACTAACATATACTCTCCTTAAGTTAGAGGTTCATGTTAAGGGAGGAGAGGATAACTTTGACTCTTTATTCATTCAGTCTTACAATCAAAAACTGTATGGAACTCAGCAAAAATTGTACTGGTGGCTACAGGAATAAGCCTTTTTCTCTATTTTTTTCCCACATTGTGTGATCAAAAGTGTACATAGGGCTGCATGAAGACCTCAGTTCTGTACTTAAATAAAAGCTACAACTTCAGCTCCCACTTCTCATTTCGGGTATCAAGGCAGGATAAACAATTTGAACTGCCACCGCATTTGGGCTAGTTAACTCCTTGAGCCTGTATGTCATTCCACGAGTTTGAACTACAATACCTCTAGCAGACAGCAACGAGGAGGAGTGTACAAATTTGTCCTGGTACCTGCCTCACTGAATTCCCATATTTACAAAGATGAGCTAAAACTGTTTGTGGATACTTTGACATGTTAGTTACAAGGCAGCATTTTTAAGAGTCCTTTATGAAAAACATACAATTGTGAAATGGATCTATTTAGGCACAGATAATAATTCTTCAGATTTTTTAAAAACCTATTAAGTAATTAAATAATGGGATTAAGAAAAAGGGGGAAAAAGACTGCCTAGAAGCAATGTTCCATAAAGGTATATATGATACCATGAACAAGAGGTCCACACAGAATCCAAAATCCATGTGGCCATCCGAGAATGACAGAGCAGAACTTGATCAGATCCTTTTGTTTAAAATATTTCAAAGCCTACTGCCTAAGAGCAGCAAGACATAGCCAAGCATCTTCTGTTAATTTAATGTCAGAGATATGAAATACTTGTAATGTACAAGCCCTGGAAGGTTTAGGGGTGGTCTCAAGGACCACCCACATACACATCCCTACTAGTAGAAAACGATGAGCAGAAATTATCCCTGGGGGATGTTTGTCAGTCTCCAGAGTCATTATGAAAGAGTTCTACATTCACAGTTACAGTGCTCAGCACTGCTATTTATAGTTACAGACTAAAAAAGACTCTTTAAATGCCTTGTTCTCAGTAATTAATTTTTAGACTTAAAATATATTTTTCTGATTATGCCTCAAGGTGATTTTTGGTCTTTCACCTAGATAGGCTAAGAAAGAGGGAGAAAGAAATCTAGAGAGAAGAAAAAAAAAAGGGAAAAAAAAGGTAGCCATCCGCTTAGCTTTACACATGGTGAAATCTTGGCCCTGCCAAGATCTTCACCTTTGACTTCAGTACTGCATGGTATTAACATTCAAATACATTTCAGGGGCAGCTTTGTAATGACTATCACATACGCTGAAAGTTAACATGAGACACATAGTTACCACAGAAGGTAAAATAATGAGGATAACGGCTGAACCTGATGTCTATGAGTTTATTAGAGAAAAAGCCCTTGAAAAGGAAAGCACTTAACATAAACCAGGATGAGAAATTCATATATGATGGCCTTGTTCCTGCAAACATTTGAAAAGGGCACACCTATTAGTACAAGTAATGGTGTTTAAGTCAATGATAGAATTACAATGTGAAAACAACCCTCAATTTTAAAATCTCCTGACTTTACAGTACTTGGTATTTCTATGTTAGAACAAGGAATTTTTGCACTCTACCTGACTTGTTTGTAAGAAAATTCTAACAAATAGAGTAAATTAAAAAATACCTTTGCTGCTAATATATTTTCCACTTTTTTTTTTTAAATATGAGATACTTACCATACTTCAAGAGACAATTCCAAAGTCATTTCTGTGACCTAAACAAGAAATATTTAAATATGGTTACACCACTTACAGAGAGAAAAAAACACAAACACACCTGGAACATAAACTATTACTGTCAGAATTTTTCTTTAAATCACTTTTTTTAAAAAGGAGGACATTTCTGAAATACATGAATGAGTTTCTTTTCTACAGAACTTTTTTTTAAAAGCACACAATGTGATTCCAAAATACTCCACTAGCACTGAATACAGTAGAAAATGCTACTAGGTCCTGACTTTCATTCATCAGATCCCATTTTCTTGGCTTTCTTCCACTGACAATCACTTTTTGACAGTGCTATTCATCTTTGGCCTGAAGGGATCTAATTGTCTTCACACACTTACGATCCTTTTTTTCTACTGCCAGCCACAGTCTATCTGCCACTTGCTTCCCAGTTCACTGGGTAAGCTTCATACTCAACTCGTATCTGAAACAAAGACTTGTAAGGGAATGACTGCTCTGTGTTCCACATGAGGCACCAAGTGTCTTTCCACAGTTAAATGCGCTTAAATTATCAATCAGGAAGAGTGATTGCTTACAAATGCAAGTAAACTAATAAATGTCACTACATAATTATTTCACTTGCAGACCACATAGAACTACCTGACCCACAAGCTATAGGTTGGTCTCCTCTGCCTTTCACAGAGCACTTAAAGGGGTTCCCTGCAGGCAAAAGGTTAAAAAATGATGGTTAAAGTTAGGCAAAATTCAAGAGTACGAGTTTGCTAGAACTAAAACAGAACAGACAAGCATCTTCATCTCCCTGAGCTCTCTCATATGCAATAGTGACCAACACACTGATACAGCTTTGTAGGAGTGTGTAAGACACACACAGTGTCTTGTTTCACTCTGCCTCTAACTATAAACGGATTATCCTCCTCGTTTGTAGTATGTGATCACTAGGAACGGAGCTAGAACACCTCAGACTGAACGTTTGCTTGACACTTATACAGAGTAGTTAAGGATATGGAAGTGCAAAGCTGCCTCATCTGGCCTCCCTCATCCCGCGTACCTGCCGATGGGCCAGGTAAAACCTGGCACTCCACTCCTGCCCTCTGAAATAGGAATTGTAAATGAGGTAGCATATTAGCAGGGTGGCGGGAGAAAGAATAGGCAAAGAAATAACAAAGGGAGAACATGAAGAAACAGAGTGAAGAGTCATTTACCGAAATACTTCAAAGACAGGGTAGTAATTACACTATTCCAGCACCTGGTATTACTAATGTAGAAAGCACTTCAGAAACCACGCAGTGATCCAATGGTTGAGAAAAATGTACGCACATGGTATTAAATAAATCCTTGAAGTGAAACATTGCAATAGGGAAGTAGCATGCCATTTTCTATACCTTATATAGACTGCCACAGAAATCTCAGGAATACACGTTGTGTATACAAGTTGCCTACATTGGGCTCAACCTGACGATGTTCCCTTACCATTTGCTTATAAATTTCAGAGTGTATTTGGCTTTTTTCACTGATTTTTTTACCCTATATACTCTACCAGGCTTTGCTGAGTGCTGATGAGAAGTTAAAGCATATCTGTGATGTGGCAAGGCCTTATATTATTGGCATGAGCTTTGTACACTGTGTTTTCAGAATTTATTCATCAGCTCTTTCTCACTACCTCACCTCATGCCTGGCAGAACTAGGCATCTGCAGTCAGCCCACATTCTGGAAGCCCAAGTTACTGAAGCACTTAGTGAAATAAATATGCAGAAACTTCAAAAAATGCAGTAGCTTAAAAAAAAAGGGAAAAAAATGAGGGTATCAAAATTCCAACTGTCATAAGGCTATACCTAATTAAATGCTAAATCTTACATATGAAACTCTCAGATTTCCAATAAATAGGCCTTAACCAGTTATTTGCTGTAACCACACTTTTAAAGTTATATCACATGGAAAACAGCAGAGCAGGCACAAATCGAGACCTCTGATCATATAATAAACCATAGCCCAAAACAGAAATGCAGACAGTATTTATACATATAGTATATGCATACAACATATATACATATAAAGATAATCAGATGTGATGCATGTAACTACAAGTACTGAATTATGTTCAGAATGGCCTGCGATATGTTACTCTAATAAATGACGATATTTTAATATGTGCAGAACAAGCTCAATTACACGCAGATTTAACAACAATTTCCAAGAGTCACTGTGCAGGCAGACAATCTCTGTTAAACTGACTCTATCAGTTTTATATACGTGTTTAAAGAGAATAATCCAATTGGGACTTGCCTTTTTTTTTAGAGCGTTCACATACATTAATGCATTATTGCATTTTAACTAGGACTGTGTTACAACAAGCCATTTATTGAAAGTGAAACATACAATAATAAAAAAATTTCTTTTAGCTTTCCGGAAGCCACAGGCATCAGTAGTAGAGGTAATATACTGACCAGTAAAATCTGTGTAACCTCTCATGCTAACAAAGACCATTAAACTAAATTGAACCAAGCGGTGCAGAAACTGGTTTAGCAAGCAGAAGTTTGAAACTAGACTTTTAAAGAGGATTCTCTCAGAAGAGACACTAAGGCCTTCAGTGGCACTGCTTAATTCTCCTCTCAGCAGGACTGTAAGAAGATAAATACGGTGCCTTTAGGCCAGTACTCTGTGTTTAACCATGAACAACAGTGAATGCTTAGAAAAGGAGCTTCAGAACAGGATATGCAGAGAAAAATCCTCACCTGAGATACCCTGTCCTGCGCCCCCACATATTCAGCTATTTCCTGACTGAAAGGCTGCCATCCTTACCCCTTCCATGATATATTCTAATCCCTTCTTGAATTCAAAACTTAACTCTATATTAAGAAAACACATACATACATAGTACTGAGGTAGACTAATGGGATCAGAAATAGTCTTGGATTTCCTTTCACCTAGGAACATGTGCTTCTGACGAGTATCAAGAGCAGGCCAAACGTTTTTCTTATGCTTCAACAAAATGGCTGAGGGAATACTCCGAGTAACATCAGACCCAGTGAGAGTCCTTAGAACACATCACTTAGCCTTTATAAACACCATCCTCTATTGATTTGTGAAGAAGCTTTATCTAACCAGAATGTGGCACAGATAAAATTCAGACACCTGATAAAGGACTGAAATGTGGTACATCCTGGTCCACACAATAGTTTAGGTCTCTCAGTTCAGGTCCTCTTTTAAGAACTTTCCATCATGTTCAAAGCTGCACCAACACAGGCAAAGCTATGAATGTTGCAACTTACATCATTGAAAGTTAACTGGACCTCCTTCTTCTCTCCCAGTTTCAGAGAAGATATAGGAAATGTGGAGGTGCCAAGAGTCTCATCCATAACGTAGTTGGCATCCATCAAAGTAACCTAGAAAAGATACATGGGTATTCAATTCTACTTTGATAAATCCCTTTTTAATTCCATACAGCCTATGCCTAAAGTAAAAAAAAAATTATATGGAAAAGGAACAGGCCTAACCCAACCCAGTCAACATCCAGTGCCAACAGACATGTTCTTTTAAAACAGGATAAGCTCACGTGTAGTGTAGGTGGCACCTTCAAGGCATTCAATTGCATGAGTACAACAGTATCATTTACAAAGGGTTTTTTATCCGAGCACCTTTCTGTCAGTAAATGTCACCACCTTTCTAAGCAGACATAGTAACTTCAAATTATACATATAAAAGATATAATTACTTCAAATTTCCAGTTAGTAAAACTTCTCTATGGAGAAACTTACATGGTTTTAAATGTGATACGCCAAAAAACATACAGCAACTTTTCAGTGAAGATAGAATCCATCCTAGCCTTGTATCTACAGACCAAGATTTTTATAGCAATGATTTGGCAAAATGTGCAGCATTCCAAATTACACAAGGCTTTTCTTCGTATCCAGCCAGACCTTCAAGTCTCTTCTCATATTCTCCATGTCAGAGCATATACCTTTTCAAAATGTGGTACTATCCAAAGATGTACGTGGATACCGCAGAACACTGTTCAATGCTTTTGCTCTAATCCATGTGGGTCTACGTCTAGCAGTCTTTTTTCTCAGTGGCAGCCTTCCAAGTTCTCAAGTAAGATGTTCAGAAGAATTTCAAATTACCATTTACATGGTTTCTATGAAATGAGTCCTCCAAACTCATTTGGCTTACGATTTTTTTCCACTTTGTGGAATTGTATCTTCTAAAATATCATGTTTGTGGCTTGGACCAAATCTTTTGCATAAAACAAATGGAATCAAGATACAATCACTTGAATAACTAGTTGCTACATCTGGGTTCAGCCTGTTCTCAGCTATAAAGAATCTTCTTCATCCTGTGCCACAAGCAACCCTTTGAAATGATGAACTGTATTTTAGGACAGAACTCATTATTTTAATAGCATCTACATTCTTCTGTTTCCTTGCAGAACTCTATGCCCATTGCTGTAATCTCTGAGGGCTGTCTTTGAAAACCAAATAGCAATAGCAACAACTTCTTAATGGGATTTTGGAGACCTTCTTACACTTCAGAGTGAAAACTGCACTTGGGATAGAGTTAAAGATTTACATTAAAATAATCTGAGGAGTTGAGAGGATTGTGGAGTCTGTGTGAGCTTGGGAATTCACAAAGAGCTTTTGGGTGGGTAGGTGGTTTCACAGATTTGAATTCTGACACTGCACTCCACGAAGAATCCAAAGGCTCTGCTGGGCACTGCATGTGTGTACAACAATGGGAGAACACAAACATCAGTTTTAACCTAAAGGCTATACCTTTCATGGTGAAGAGAATGTTTACCGTGAACACCACATATATGTGTATGCAAATATACATATCAACGAGGTCCACAATTAACCATGTGTCTCAGAAACCAGCAACAGCCTTTAGTTATTGTAAGGATACATTTCCAAATTCTACTTATAATCAACCTTGTTGTGTTCTGTTACAGGAGATAGATACTTGCAGAACCTGGCAGTATGCTATGGCCATACTGTGCTGGAAATCAACAGCATGCCAGCTCATGCAATCCTGTACTTTATAACAACTGCATATAACCATGCTAAAAACTGAGAAACATCTTACAAAATGTTAGCCAAATTACAAAAGATGTTTCAGTAACTGGGGGTTCTCACTCTGGTGGGAAGTGAGCTAGTCACATTGTTACCACAGAAGGGAGCGAATGACCCAGGCCTCCACATGGTCAAATGTATCTGAGATCATGTAACAGTAAGAAATTAATGCCTTGCCAGCATTTCAACTTCTTCACATCAGAATGCATAAACATACAGAGTATAAGAGGTGGTACTGTTCCCAAGAAGGCATCAGGTAAGCCGCTTGCTGTTTGTGAGTTAAATTTATCCTTTAAAAATCCTTGAACCAAATTTTGTACTCAACAAATTCATACATTACTAGGGAAGCTGCCTAAGTGTAACTACAAGCAGAATCTGACCCAGTCTTTATACAATGCCAGTAAAACCAAGGGACTGTACTTTAACTATTATTTGCTATTCCTCAGTTTACCATTCTGCTCATCTTTTGAAGATCATGAGAGCTACTATAGATCACATCAATTATTTAGCCAGCTGTAGCTCCTGCAGATCTTCCAAAAAAAGCACAGCATCTGCAAAGAGACAGGTAAAACTCTCTGCCCCAGGACTTCTGTTAGAATCCACAAAGGCTTTATCAGGTGAAATTGAAATCATTTTTAGTTCCCATACTGCAACAAAAGCAGGTTGATGAACCCAAGTTCTTCTTTTCTTCTTCCTATTTCGACAAATGCTTTCTCACAAAGAAGCCAGAATCACTCCATTCCTCTTTTTAATTCCTGATATCTATTTGCCTGACTTATTATTGGAAAGCAAGAACTAAGTTAGAGATTTCAAACTTTTCTCAAGTTTCACGTGGCCAGTTTGTATGTCTATGACCAAAACATTTAGTAAGAATCAACTCAGGTGACTGTTGCACCTGACCAGCTGGTGGAAGCTATTTTGGGTAATCTGCTTTCTGCAAAGCTGTAGTGAAGTCATTGTGAATTCCCTAGTATTGCTGTCTCTTGTGCAGGATGCATATGATAGTTCTTCATGCTCCATTGAGCTGATCGTGGGATTCTTCCTCCCCGAACTGTAGAACCTACCCCTCTCCCCGGGAACACAGGGAACCTTGTAGGAAGCACAATTCAATTTTCAGATCTTGAACAGTTTATGTTCAAGAGATTATGGTTACTAGCTCAATGAAAAGCTTCACAGGCTTTAACCTCTGTCCCAGTTGGCCATTTAGACTGAAACTCCATAAGCTTGGATCAGAAGACTTCACATGTTAGGGCCATCCCCTACGAAGAACCAAACTAACAAAGGACTATAGATAACCTTAAATGCTTGCCATGCCCACTTATAAAATACTTACACTTAACACTCACCTTTTGTATATAACCCGGAAAGGCTTAACGTACTGAGACTTAATGGTGGCTTAGTCAACAAGCCTGCACATGGAATAAGAGTACCCAAAACATCACTGGGTGGGCTACTCGGCCCTTGGCTCCAGGCATAGGGGAGACAGCAGAACCATGCTTCTGCTTTCTGTCTCCTCAGGGAGAAGCAGGGAATGGGCAGAGACTTGACTTTACCCCCACCTATTCACTGTCCATAATAGCTGAAACAGTGTAGGAAGCAGGGAGAAAATAATTTATGGCTGATGTGAAGAATAGTAAGCTACTATTCCTCAGGAGCAGTCCGAGAGATGACTCAGAGGCATATCTTGTAATGACTCTCAAGGCTACCCCTTGAATAATACAATTTATACAACACCTGTTGCTTAGCACCATGCCTAAAGGCAAAAACCAGCCTTTAACGTTTAAAAAAAAGTTGTAATCTTGAGACAACAGATGCCATACATGTACAAGCTACTGTTATTTTAACCTTCCAGACATTGTACATTTTCACAGATGCAGCTCAGCCATGTGATTTACCTCAAGAATATTCTCTTGGTTGGGATCCAAAATGAACTCAAAGGTCTCGTTCCACACAGGATTCACATCATTATTGAAATGTTTCGTTCTCTTCCTGCAGTCAGGGGCGGATGGGATGAACAGCTCCACATAGGGATCTGGAGTGTCAACTACAGAGCAAAATAGATGTTCAAGTTAAGTAAAACTCCAGTTTGGGTTGTAATAATCAATACAATTATGTGAATCCACAGATCACCTCATGGTCTATGACAGAAAAATATTCAACTATATAAATTACATAAATATAATGACATGAATGATACAATGATATTAACAATCTCCCAAAAAGAAACAGACATTATGCTTTTAAGAGGGGAGGAGAAAAGCTTTGAACAAACAGAATGGCACTGGGACTGATTCAAGTTTATTGGAAATATGTATACTTCCACCAGGCAGTGGTAATTATTTTTAAAAGCTTTTACCCCTTCCTCTCTTCCTAGCCTTTAATTACTTTGGCTTGTGTCACAGAAGTAAGTATTCCACAAAAACAGTCTTCAGTTAATGAAAACAAGCAACTTGGTAGACAGTTTGGGATCCTCTTTCACCTTTGCTGGTTTGGCTATCATAAAGGAAATCAGTTGGGCCACTTATGTACTGCTAAACACAGCGTAAGGAGAGCTGTTCAAATCTGAAGCCACTGCCATCACCAGAGCTTTGTGGAGGTTACCACAGAATCAAGATCTTATTTACACAGTATATTTGAATAACAACTGTGCAGAACACTAACTGAAAATAAAGAAACATATGCCAACCATAGCTAATTAGAATTATCAGTGGGAGAAAAATGCACATTGACAAAACTCATCTGATGTGTCTAATAATAGCCATTCCTGAGAGCAAAGAATGCATTGCTGGCAGCCCTAAAAATCCTACTTTTCCAACCGGTTAAAGCATGTAATTTTTTTCTGTCCAATGAGGTTTTTTCTGTCCGATGAGATTTTTTTTCTGTCAAATTGGGCCAAGGCTGATGTAGTCCTTTACAGATTTCTCTAAAACATTGCTCAGATGCTTCACAGGAAAGCATGGGAAGTTATTTCTGTGGTTTTGGTGATCATGAAAAGCTACCTGCTCTGCTGTGGTAAAACACGCACATCTTTCCAGCATCCTCTCTTCAAAGTTTGTCCTCTGCTTTAGTGAAACATTTTCAAGCAAATACAATACCCACCACAAACAAGAATCCTTTCCTTAAAGGTCTCTTGTTGAAAGAGATTAAAACCCATTACTAGGTAAAACAGGTCTGAATATTCCTCCTTGTACACACTTTAAGTCTAAAGATACTTTTTTCAGCAAAGCCAAATGATTTTAGAGACTCTTGGATTTCAATAAAACGTTATCAGTGAGATTGCTGAGGCCCAGAACCACATGGTCATTTCAGCTGGGAGAAGGAGGGAAAGAGCAAAACGAAAAAGTTTGATACTTTCAAATGGGAATCAATCATCTTTTGGAAAAAAAACAACCAAACAACCAAAAAAAGGCTTTCTGAAACCACTCAGGAGGTTCTGTACGTGTACCAGGGCAGAACGGAAAAAAAACTCAAAACGTTTGGCCTCCTGGCAATTCTAGTGGGGAACATCAGCCAGACCTAACGTGCCTTCTGATGCCATCACCAAACATAAAAGATACTGAACTTACCCACAAAATACTTCAAATATCCCTGGAGATGCAGAATAATACACAAGGGTCATGCTTTGAATTAAGTATTCCTCTAGCTAGGGAAACTTTAGGGACAGTAAACAAACCTTCCTCTAGACTCAGGCTCCCTCAATTAAAATTTTGTATGTGAATAGACTTTGTGGTTCAAAGATTTCACTGTGTGAGAATTTCCTTGGACTGCTACAACACTCCCCAGAACTTCTTAGAGAGTTTTACACTGTGCTCCGTATCTGTGGGGCTTAGCTAATTGCTACTATTTGGCAGGTCACACTGCTACCTGTATAATTAACAAGCAGCTATTTCAAGTTGGGGATCAGTGTGGAAAGCCCTTAAATAGCAAACTTTATTAGCTCCTAAGAATCTATGTCTGATCTTGTCTCTTATTTAAAGTCAGGGGAACAGGGGGATCAACCCCCAAGTGTATTTTAAATCTGTTTTCTCACTGGCAGATGTAACTAATTGCCAACTTTTACTGAATACATTAGCTCCCTTGAATGATTACACAAAATTGTGCCAGAAAGAAGGGAATCAAGGCCCCTTGAAACTAAAGAGCAAAATATCTACCGAAATCAGAAGTGACAAGATCTCATCTGGTAAGTCTGGATATCAAGCACTACTCTGGCAATAAACATTACAGAGTTGCTCTGCCAAGAGACTTGCTACAAAAGCTTGTTTTTTAACCAAAACACTGGTGCTGAACAGCGTTCTGGGCAAAACGTCAATGTTTCCCTTTCCATTTAATTTTTTATGCGATTATGCGATCAGCCCTAACTATTAGTTACAAAACTCTAATTTTTTCTTTTAAACACAAACAGCAAATGGTTTCCTATCTGTATTCAAAATCCCGAAGCCTGTGGAAACCCCATACCACTGCACAGCTGGCATACGGATGCCATTACTAACTTCCTATCGGACAGACTCCAAATAAGTGTTGAAACAGAAACTAAACCCAAGGCACGGAACAACTAAACTTAGAAAAATCAGTCTTCGTAACTCAGTATTGCCAAGCCGCCCCCTCACTCCCTGCCTTTATTATCTTTTTTAACCCGAGGCAAAGAGTTAATCATCTGCCCTTTCATGTTTGAAAGTTTATTTTGCGCTATTTTCAATTAAGAAAATTAAAATCTATTCTTTTATAACTTCCTTCTTCAGATGAAGAGGAAAAATATTGGAAGACTGTGTGCTCTGATTAAGATATTGCTATAAGCTATACTATAGTAATCAAAATCTTACTCCTTATTATTGGTTGGGAACCAAAAACTAGCTACCAGCAATCTGGCAAGTAACACAAAAGTATTCACTTAATGTATCTCAAAACATTAAAGTTATCAAACGCAGAAAAAACAGACAGAGTGTGTATCCTTTTGCACGGATGTCTTTATTCCTGTTTGTGTTTTTCCTAGTTGATTTGCCAGGTATGTTTTTCAAAAAAAACTAATCTGAAAACGTAAGTGAAAAGTAGCTTGATCACTGCTGTTATCTATGTTTTTGATTTTAAAAGGAAGCATCTTTATGAAATGGTTTATGAGTCAAAAGCTGATGTTTTGCAAGTGTAATCAATACAAGAGAATTACCTATGTAGAGACAACACTGTCGTGGAATTACTCTTTTATTTTAGCAGCCTACTTGAAATACCAACCACAGACTTTTCAAAAGAAGCAACACGTAAGAATTTGTACTTCTTCCTCAGGACACTTCTGAAGAAAACGAAGTTTCTATACAGCTCAGCTAGGCTCTGGGCTATTCTTTGTGCAAGCATTCTCACATGACTCCTCCGTAATTTGTGGGCTAGCTATCTGCAGTGCATCTCAACTTTTTAATGTAGGTAAAGTTTGGAAGGTTTGCAAACGGACACATGCACTACCATAAGACAGTGACTGCATGGTATGATTCCATATTCCTCTCTTCCTGGAACTCTTTGACTATTTACAGAAAGTGCCTCAACATGTGCGTGCAACTAAAACGTCGTACTTCTCCCAGTGTCAAAGAGCTTCAGACATAACGGCATACGTAATGCTCTGGAATAGAGGGATCAGACTCCATTAGTATTTCTCAGGAAAAAATGAATATGAACTGACAATTAAGTACAAGTGTATCTAAAACCCCACCTTTACACTAAAAAATAAAATTAAGAGTTTCAGCATTGATGTCAATGGAACTAACAGAGGGTCCTGCAATTAGCAGCTTATAGCTAGATGAATTATAAAGGTAATTAACAAAATGTTCATAATAATCCTTTTGTAAGATTTACAGCATCCACCAAATCTCCAGGGGCTGAAGACAGATATCCAATAACAAAAGCAGAGTCAGCATCTAAACTGTTATTTTTAAACACACTGGCTTAAGAAACGGCTGAAAGGTAGGAAGTAAGGATTCAATGACTTTTCCTCATTTGATTTATCTCCTGGTTAAGTAATTGCAGTAGAATTCTATCTCTAAATTACATTATGAATCATGAAGTGAAACACACAGTAGATATTAATTAGGATCAATCATTTTCACATTAAAAATGAGTAATGCTTTAAGCAATCTGTCTATTAAAGAAACCTGTAAAATTTTCTACAATAACTGGATACCATTTGATCTTATGTTACTAATTTGGTGAGATGACTGTCATCAGGCCCCCATATTAATATAATTAATATTTCAGACATATTATTTATATTTCATTCATTCCGATTTCAATTATTTCAATAGCATAATAGACATAAAGAAACTATAGAAAGCCTGTTCAAATATAAAATCCCAAGGATGAAGCCACTACCATCATACATTAAAATTTATCTCATTTGTCCATCAAAAGTTGAAAGAAATGCAAAGTTCTTGAAGTATTCCAAAATCTGGTTTGCTACAGAAAAATTCTGCACTATAAGAATTTGTCTTTTGTTTCCACATGAGCATGTCATAAACACTTGTGATCATAATGGATATTAAATAAAACTATATTAACTTTAATTTCAGTTAACATATGCATCACCATTATAGAAAGTAAATCTGGATCCAGATTTTTTGGACCCATGATCTCCAGATACCACATTTATGCAATTACAGGAATATTCCAGCAAGTACATGGCAGAACTTCCTTATAGAACTATGTTAGTTTGGTTCATTGGAGTTTTTTGCCTTCTGGTTAACCAACATCCTCCACCATTAAGTGCAACGCCGTTCATAAAATCTTACTAGGTCCCAAATGACCATCTTTGTCTACTTTCCACCATTTTTTTTGGCTTACTGCACTACAGTACAACTTGGTTAGCATGAAGTTACATGCAGCTGAGCAGCTTGACCAAGGCCAAGCTAATAATGGGAACTGCTGAACTACCTCCCTCTCCTCCAAGGGGAATGAAGCTAAAAAATGCCAGCTGTGCCTTATGTGCAAGTGGTTCTGGCTGTGGAAGGGAGCTCGAGCAGGCTGTGCAGCACATACTCGCTGCTGTCCGGCTGCAGGGCTCCTCTGAATTTTATGGAAGTTATCAAACCTACCGTTTGCCTAGAGAAACCCAAAGCAGGGGGCACAAGGCATTTTCAATGGGTTGAACATTAAGTAGTATCAATCACAGTGAACAAGCCTGGCATGAGCTACTATGAATCTCTTCCTAGGCCAGAAACATAGTTTTGTTGTGTGCTTAAAAATAATAACTGAATTTTTATTCAAATAGTGAATTTTATGGGGCTCACTGGACAATATGCTTCACAGTGGCATAAAAACACGATTTGGTCTCTGCCACCGTCAGGTGAAAATGTAATGAATTTTGAAATCATGTTTTTTCCCAGGTTAATGTGATTTCCCAGCTTAAAAAAAGGGAACTCTTAAAAACAGTACTTATCAGTAATTGTCAAATATCAATAATTCCCAAATAATTAATGTTTCCCAAACCACATATTAACAAATATATGAATTATTAGATTTGGCTTACCCTTGCTCTGCTGCACATTAGTGAAAGGACATACTAACACAAGGCCCTAAAAGAAGATGTCTCCTGTGTTCAGGAGAACATAGGCACCATTAATTGATTAATTAATTCAGTATCAGACGGGCAAGGAGGAATGGAAAAAAGGCAGAGCCGCAAGGTCTCCCATACAGCAGCCAGCAATGCTACCGGGCTGTGTGACGGGATGGAGGGGATGGTAAACAGTCCAATTAGGGTGCTGGCGCTCAGGGTAAGACATCGGCTTGGTGTACCCTCCCTCCCAATTCACAGGCAACAAATAAGTATGTAGAGTCTTTGCTGCAGAGGCTGGCAGTGTGATTTTGGAAACCAAGTTCTTCCCCTGCCTGAAGAGGTGGAGCCTGGGAATGCCAGAAGGAGAACTGGCTGTGTCAGGCCGCCACATACAAATGCATCTCATCACTCTCTTAGGTAATCTTTGCGTTAAAAACTACCACAACTGCAGAATCACAAGCCCTCCATTCAATAGCATAAAACACTGCAGCAGCTAACAGCAATAAGACCAAACTTTTGATCTGTCTTTTTAGATATGTTCTGAATTTCCATTTTCAAAAAGGACTGTAGCTGAGTCCACTACAAATTCAGGCCTCCCATTCATTTGGAGCAGATACTTCTGAGAGTCTTCAAACAGACAAATTCATAGTCTAGCAGTAATAGTGATGCTAGACTAAGAGTCTGGAGACATGCCAGAAGGCCACAGGGAACCTAAAATATCCAGAAGTACACAGAGAGATTACCAGTAAGGGGTCCCAAGGAGGAGGCGACAGGTTATTTGCTGCCTGTGTTTAAGGTACTACAGGAAATGCAAGGGCTTTTGGCCTTCATTTTCAAGAGGGATTTTGCAAAGGGGATGATGCAGTGCAAGATTTCATGAGCGGAAGGTGACTACAACTGAAGTAAGGCAGCTCCCAAACCAGCAGCTATGCTATGAGAAATCCTGTGATTGGGTAATACATTTATTAGAGATTATTAGTGCCTTGTATTACAGTGCTTTTCATCTCCGGTGTTGTTACTTAAGAACTGAACCCCCAGCAAAGGCTGTGCACTACCACCCAGTTTAGTGGGGTGGGACATCACTAGCAGCTTTGGTGATCCAGCCTTGAAAGGAAAAAAAAAAAACCCAAACCAGTCAGCTGAACCCTTCACTAGGTTCAAACCGAATTTGTAAAAGTGACACCACCAAAAAAATATTCACTTCTCTAGGTTATCTGTACAATTCCCTTTGCAGACAGCAGTGAAAAATGACTAAAACATTAGCTTGCAATAGCCCAGAGAAAAATCTGGTTTTCTAGTAGTGTGCCAGAATCTAAGGGGTTTGGGGATTTTTTTAATTAATTAAATGCCTAGTTCTTCAGAGCTTTTTCAGTGTTAAACTTGTGAAGCATTTCGCTCTGCCAACAAAGACACAAGCAGGAGAGAAGGAACAGGCGGTGTGGCTGCCTAGTTCAGCTATGACTGTGGGTCCACAGTAATGCCAGATCTGGGCAGTGATAATTTGGTCTAGAGTAGGTTTAGGCATATCATCACATTCCTGGTGAGTTACTCAAAACCCACAATATGACTTTTATTCCAGATTTATGTTAGCTGATGGAGTATAGATTATTCCTAGTCTGGCATAAAGTCTGCTAAAACAAATTTAAACTGGCAACGTTTTCTGAATCCACACAACAAGTTTACACTGGATCTGTGTTTGGTATCATGAGGCTTTAGAGGTTTTGGTCCTCTACCAGCAGCCCTAGAGCTTGATTTACTATATTGCTGAAGTGCAGCCTCCAGGCCTTTGAGTGAGAAGAGGTTCTTCCCTTGACTTTTTAATTCAGACAATTGTCAGGAACGTTTTAAAAACCTGGAGCTGTCCTAACTGGGCAGAACCGTAGCTAAGTATAGGCTCAGGTTGGCTACGTAAACATCACATCTTAGTAAAACCATCATCATTGCTACTGCAAGCAATTACAGGAAACTCAAAAACGAAGTGACACCTGTGGATTGTGTCTGCCCCAACCTCGCTGCTCAGTCATGTCATTACAGGCATTTCATTTACAGGACTGAAGAATGATTGCGAAGCACTTAGTCAGAACAGCATATGTACACCGACGTTAACAGGTCCATAAAGGGAAAGGGATGATTGTGCACCTGAGTTAATCTGTCCAACTAAGCATGGCACAACCTAGCATTAAGTAGACATTCCCGGTATTTCAACTGTCCTATAACACTGTTGGTCAGACACTTTGACAGAGCATAGTTTTTAGTGACAGGCTTTACAAAAGTGTTCCTTTCTGTAGTGATGAAGGTTAAATGGTTTTCTTTCTCCCTTTTAGAACACATTCAGTCACAAATATATAAATTAGCACATTTATTTATGCGTAAGAACCTTTTTTTTGGTACAGACCAATATGTGGGACAGTTAGCATCCTGCAAAATGCAAGTAACCAGAGGATGCTTCAAATCACACTTTTAAAAACACGTTTTCAAAACAAATTAAAAGTCGTCTTCATGCAGTAAATAGCAACCTGCAGAACTCCTTATCAAAGGAGCTGTGGATGAGAAGACTTACGTGGATTCAAG
Source organism: Aptenodytes forsteri (assembly GCF_000699145.1). Lineage (NCBI taxonomy): Eukaryota > Metazoa > Chordata > Aves > Sphenisciformes > Spheniscidae > Aptenodytes > Aptenodytes forsteri. The sequence goes on from NW_008794093.1 coordinate 2,483,042, forward strand.
GAAAACCAGTGAAGTTTATGCAAGAGAAACTCAGTAAGGGCTACGAATTACATCAGAAGCACATCCAGCTGAGGGAGTCCCTTACTGAAGACAGCTGAGTGCTTGGAGAGGATCAGCGGGAAGTATCACATGCTTACCCTGTTTGTATTTTTCCTTTGTATCTGACTATGACTGATGTTCTTCCTGATTCTTTCTTAGAATCAGGCATTAGCCCAACCCTAACACAGCTTCAAAGCGCTCCCTGGGAAGGGGGATGAGAGGGAAAAGAAAAGAAAGCAGGAAGAAATCAAATTATTACAGAGGACAAATGGAATAAAAGGAGCGAGACCCCTCCTAAATGGAGGGAGTGAAAGGCTCAAACTGGAGAATCAGTGGTGTCCACAACCCTGAAGGAGAGCCTCACCATGAAGTTCTGCCTGGAGACACGACAGCACATGAAACGTAAACAGTTCCCAGTCACCATCAAGCTCCCTTTTCCTGGGGCTGCAGTTGGTCACAGCATGGCAAGGGCAGGGAGACAAGGAGATCCTTCAACGAGAATATCAGGCAAGACGGATCTTTGGTCTAAGCCAGCATGACTGCTTTGATGTTATCATTACAGTGTAACAGAGTAACAGGAGAGCCTTCCTCTAGGATGAAAACAAGCTTTCACTAACATTTCACAGAAACAGTCCCTGCCTCAATAACTACATGGCAAGTGTTCAGAGACAGAATTTAGTTCTCATCGAAAAGATATTTTTGCAGCTGGAAAGAGCAGCATTTTCTGGATCAGTTTCACTGTGGAACACATGAGCCTGTTTCCAACACAACTTTCACCTCCCAGTACTGCTTCTGGCTAACCAGGGCAAAAATACTGCATGTGTGAGGGAAACTGAAATCTAGTCTACTGTTGCCTCAATGTTAGACTAAGATCTGCAGTAGACATTTCATGAGCAGTTGTTACCAGTATTGTTCATTTTCGAAGATACACATTTTTTAAAGATACATATTTCAGTACCAGCCTATGGCTCTAGAGCCAGTCAGCTGCTATGGTTGGTGATGGAGCATGGACCACTACAGGATATGACCAACAGTAGGGCTGGTACAAGGGCTGTTGGGAAGAGTCAAATCAAAAGGGGTTGCTGAAGGCCACAGAGCTTGGTCATCCTGGGACACTGTTGCCCATCCAGGCCACCCTAGCACAGACTGGAGCAGCATGGGTCCAAATGGGAACATTTCTATCTCCTTCCTGCAAGATAATTCCAGTGTTCCTCCTCTGCTTTGCTCTGTTATGCATATAGTATATTTTATGGCTCCTGGAGACGTGAAGATCTGCATGTGCAGCCTGTAGGACTTGGAAGACCAGCCAACTCTGACCTACTTTTTCCAGGTTGTTAGGCTAGCAAAGGGGAGGAGTTTGACTTGTTTTCCTCTTGAAGCTCCCTTGCAAAAATCAGGTCCTGCTTCACGGCCTTGCAGGAAGAGCATTATCTAATGACACTTCAACAGTTAAATCAAGTATATTGTAGCTAAGTCAGGGTGCAAGACCAGCCAGCTGTGATACAGAGAACAACTGGATTAGTCCTGAATGAGCTGCTGTAACACAAACTGTTCTGTCCCTGCTCTAACACAGGCAGGCAAATCTCTAATTCCTTCCCTTTCAGCTAGCTCAGGTTTAAAACACTGCATACGTATGCCTAAACTGCACTACACTATTGTGACTCTGGCTTTAAATGAGCCAGCTTCAACACCAAGAGCTATGGCTGAAAGTGAACACAACCCCCGGGTAAAGGCGTATGAAGAGAGAAATGGTGACTGAAACTGCACTGGACACCACCTCCCCTTTCCCTCCACATTGCTGAAGCAGATTCTACAGCCAGGGCCAGGCTGGTGCTGCAGGCAGGGAAAGGTGCACACTCATCCCACGCAATGCCACAGCTCCTCGTTTCCTTTGGAAAACCAGGAGACAACCAGGAAGCACATCAGTGACACTGCCCCAGTGGAAGAACATCTTGACTTGCGGCACATGTCTATTGCTGGTTGCAGCAGCATGGGCTAACTGTGCCAAGAGCCACTTATAGAAGCTGCTTTCCACCTCCGTGTTAGCAAGTTTTGCAACCCGGGTTGAGCTTTGTTGACAGGAGTGCTCCCAATACTTTAACTTGTTTATCTGAGCAGGCTAACTACAGTGGATATGCATCTTTAATTCTAACCAGGTGGACAGAAACTGGGATAGAAGCTGAGTACTAGTGCCACAAGCTATCCAAACCTTAAACGTTTTTATTTTTAAGAAAAGACCTTTTCCTTAAAACGCCCGGAATTACACTGTTTATTATGATAACATCAAAAGTAGATGAAGCAAATAAAAGCTGAAAATCCAAAACAGGATTAAGCAAGATTAGCGATCATTAAGAGTACAGTCATACAACTGGTTTCCTTTGTAGATGCTACCAGTTGTTTTGAAAGCCAGTATACTTAAAGAAAAATAGATCTTTAAAGATGTAAGACAAAATTTTATGATGCTTCCTTTGGTCCAGTTTTCCACCAAGCCCCCTGAAAATCCAGAAGGGGACAGATCCTATGGAAAGAAGAACCACAGTTTGCAAACATTTCTCTTCCAGAATGCTGCAGTTTGGGATTCTGGTCTTTTTCTACAGGTTCTTGTACTGTCATGGAAGTAAGGAGAGGCTCTATGGTATGGTGTGGTATCTGGAGTAGGTTCAAAACTAAACATCCACTATATAAGAACTGGACTGGAGGCAAGGTCTTTTCCAAAAGTTCCAGTCAAAGAATTGATTTTACAAAGTCTATTGACCCCTGTGACCAGCAGAAAACTAAGCAATTAAGATAATTAAATCCTTGCCAAAAACATGCAGGTTTTGGGCAGTAGGGGGGCTGCAGGAGTGGCTTCTGTGAGAAGATACCAGAAGCTGCCCCCATGTCAGACAGTTTTAGCTGGCTCCAAGATGGACCAGCTGCTAGCCAAAGCTGAGCCCATCAGCAGCACTGGTTGTACCTCTGTGACAACATGTTTAAGGAAGGGTAAAAAACACAGTGCAGCAGCTGTGACAGGAAGGAGAAAATGTGGGAGGAGCAACTATGCAGATACCAAGTCAGTGAAGGAGGAGGGGGAGGAGGTGCTCCAGGCGCCGGAGCAGAGATTCTCCCATAGTGACACAGGTTGTTCCCCTGCAGCCCATGGAGGACCATGGTGGAGTAGAGATCCACACTGAAGCCCATGGAGGATCCCACACTGGAGCAGGCAGATGTGCCCTGAAGGAAGCCACTGCCCATGTAGAGCCCATACAGGAGCAGATTTTCTGGCAGGAACTGTGGCCTGTGGGTGACCCATGCTGGAGCAGTACGTTCCTGAAGGACTGTACCCAACGGAAAGGACCCATGCTGGAGCAGTTCTTGAAGGACTGCAGCCCATGGGAAGGACCCATGTCGGAGGTGGTCATGAAGGACTTTATGCTGTGGGAGGGACCCCACGCTGGAGCAGGGGAAAAGTGTGAGGAAGAAGGAGCAGCAGAGACATGTTATGAACTGATCACAACCCCCATCCCCATGTATCGCTTGGGGGGAGGATGTAGAAGAGTCAGGAATGAAGTTGAGCCTGGGAAGAAGGGAGGTGTAGGGAGGAAGGTGGTTTTAGTTTTATTTCTAACTATCTTACTGTTACAATTAATTGGCAATAAATTGAAGTAATTTCCTCAGATTGAGTCTGTTTTGCCTGTGATGGTAATAGGTAAGTGAGCTCCCTGTCCTTATCTTGACCCAGGAGAGCTTTTCATTGTATTTTCTCCTCCTATCCTGTTGATGGAGGGGGAGTTATATAGCAGCTTGGTGGGCACCTGGCAGCCAGCCAAGGTCAACCCACCACACATCTGCTGCAGTTGCTCATCTCAAATGTTCCAGCCTGTAAAAAGACTTAGCTAGAGAGTTGAGCACAGCTATTAGAGCAGCAGTCACTAAAATAGAATTTAAATCTTTTGTAAAGATAGAACTACATCAATTGGATATTGATAGCACAGTATCTAGCGTGTGAGCGTCACCTTGAAAGGGACACCATAAAATTAAAACAAGTGAAATCAGTAAAGGAAGTACTCCTATACGAAGGCAACAGTAAATGGGCAGATGCCTGAAATAACAAGTACTTGAATGAACTCCTGGAAAAGAGGGAGTCTGCTCTCAAAACTTTTTTTTTTCCCCCCTCCCAAACATTCCAGGTCATATCTTCTTACAGTAATTCTCATTTATCATCCACACACACACATTCACAGAATGACAAACTGGTGTAAGTAGACTAACTTCCTTCATATATGAAAAGCATTCGCATGGAAAACTCCTACGATGCAATTATGCCATTTTCATTTATTTTTATGTGCTTTATCAGTGAGAACAAAAGCAGCTACTGTAGCTTAGCTACTCAGATCCTGGTATGACCCAGATTCAGATTTGATTGCTTGTCTTTGTCAGATCACTCTACAAAAATTTTAAAGCTTACAGAGACAATGGGAAATCTCAGCCAAATAAAATAAAAATAGAGGGCTGGAAGCTATCCTAGCGCCAGCTTTCTCTGTTTTGTGTCCCAGCCACCCAGATCAGCCAGGACACTAAGAAATATGTCTTGAATCAGCAGTGCTGTGTGTGTGAACTGTTCACTCAAGGAAAGACATTGCCTGTGGAAGTTACAGTGTAATGGGCATCTATTACCTAGTTTTAAGGATGACACAACCATTTATGCTCTCCATTAAAGAAGAGCTCAAGAAATCTTGAAAAACTTGCTTAAAATACTGCATATCTCCCCAGCCTAGGCTTGAGGAGACAGAGGTGTGCATAACTATGCCAGAGAAGTTAGGTCCTCCATGCCCACCCACAGAGTTGGGGCACCATACATACTAGACCTCTCATCTAAAACTCCTTGAGCAGAGGTAGACCTCAAATCCTTAAGATGAAAAATATCACACAAGCAGCAAAATTATAAGCACTTCCACATATTTAATAAACCTAGATTTACTCAGATCTTTCACAGCTATTCCAGAAAGCCTTGGAAAGACTGATATGGAAAAAAGGAGAAAAGCAAAACATTATACAAAATCTCTCATGTTCCCCAGGACCTCCATCATCACCACAATGTTAAGTTTCCTCTCTTGCCCACAGAGCAGTCACTGTCTACACAAACGGGAGCAACAACAACAGAATAAATTAGGAGAAACCCACCAGAAGAGTCAACAGCTCAGTAGTGTCCATCATGGGAGAGCAACACTCAGGTACCCACCCCAACCAAGGCATCTCATATTATGTATCACAGCCACCCTCCCTGGTAATGAATCCTATCCTTGAGGTCAGAAACTCAATGTAAAAGTTCAGAAATTCCTTCAACAAGTTACAGTTTTGGCAAATCAAATTAAAAAAAAAATATATATATACACACACATATATTGGCTCGCACGATCAACTGTAAAGACCCTCCACCGCTCACAGCTTCATGCATCTTCCTTAAGTAATTAACGTGATTACTGATTCGATCAAATAGCTTCCAGGCTCCAACACACCAAGCTTTGTATATATATGGGAAGCAAAAACATTTATTTTCCAAAAATAAAAACAGAAGCTATGATCTGTTGTTTTTTTTTTTTTCCTCCACTTCAGGGGATTTGCCAGGACTCCAAGAACAAGCCCCAGGAACTTGGAAGCTCATTCAGAGATGCCCCAGACTGCAGGTGCCTCAGGCTACAGAGCACTCATAGCTGCCTCAGACAGGAAACCAAGCAGGTTTCAGTGGCCCTTGAGCATAGTTTTGTCAGGTTTTATCAAAATAAAAAGTTCTTCCTGAGTAGCTTTTTGTTTTTGATGATTTGGTAAGATAAGAGTTTTGTCTGGAAAAAAATCCAATTATATTGATGGATAATATTTGGAATTTATACTACAGGACCACACTTGTCCTGGGCAGGGTGGGGGAGGGAAATAATGCCATAGTCTTCTGTCTTTCTTCACCCTTTCCACATTCCCTTTAATATCATATCATGGGGTCCCCATTTCAACCCCCTTTCTTCCCTTTCCATGTTCCTCACACTGTCTCATGCCAGACACCTCTGTGTCTGAGAACTTGTGTCTTTCCATTTAACCCATCTTCTTACACACACAAACTTGTGGGCCCCTTGTTCTACTCTTTACAGCACTTTTCCCAAGGTCTTCTTATATAAAGACCCTCTCAGAGGCCACCAGGATAACACCCCACTGCATCTTCTCTGTGTGCTCCTTTCCTTCACCCCACAGTAGATGCTAAATATATTCGCAATTCCTTCTTCTCCCCTTCTGCCAGGGCTCCCCTCTCTCCCCTCATACTTGAGGCTCTTGAACATTCCCCTTCTAACTATCCCTCCCACTTACCCCTCCAAGTTCACTATCAACTGTAAACACTAATTATGGAAAAAAAAACCAACACTGTTAACCCACTGAAGCAAAGCTGTGTGTCAGAGCAGCTGCTGTAGTTTCACCTGAAAGCAGTTTCCAGGAACATGCTGGGAGAAAAAACAATTGCATGTCAGATGAGCCTGATGAGAGAGCAGGAGCAAGGCATCACACATCCTCCCAGTCCCAGCCTGCAAGTTTTAGGTTATGCAATGCTCTGCATGAAGCACCAGGGAAAGGGAGAGACGACCTGACAGCAAAACAGTCATAATCAAGGAAGCGGGAATATTCTTTTTACAGATTCAGCCAATATATTATTCTCTTCCTCTTCCCCCCTTAAAAGCAGACAAGAGTTTTAATGGGTCATTCTTCCTAGTGGTTTCCTGTTCAGCTACTAAGTCCAGAGGCTCAGAAGCCTAACAGAAGAGGGAAGAAGTGCTGGTGTCTTATATAGCTCTCCACCATGAGATCGGCTTACCCGTTTTGGATTTTTTTTTTTTCTTCTTTTCTTCTTCTTACTGCATTGACTCAGAGCTCTGGGCTTCTCATGAGATCTGCTTACCCGTTTTGGATTTTTTTTTTTTTTTTTCTTTTCTTCTTCTTACTGCATTGACTCAGAGCTCTGGGCTTCTTTCTTTTTAAGTGTTCCCACCACCAAACCACAGCCTTTTGTAGATACAGCAATTGCCAGTTTCACTATACTCAGAACAGCACTTCCGACTGAGCCAAAAAAACTATGTGTAGGTGTTGCTCGCTTGTAGGCAAATTGTTTACAACTCACTCAGTTTTTTTGGATCAATGGAAAGAAGGAGCAGTAAATCTGCTTTCTGAGTTAGAGTGAGTGAGCAATGAAATGGGTACATTGCCTTAGCTTTAACAAGACAAAAAAACACCACCAAGCCACTAACAATCATTTAATGCATGACAAGCTTGATGTGTCATCTGCCCCTGTCTACGGCAACAGTCTCCTAGAAGAAAGAGACAAAATAGAAAGAGAAATACTCACGCATGTCACCAATTGCTCCTTTTGTGACATTTGTGGCTTTCCTTACTGTCACAGTAAATACGTGTGAATACTGGTGTTCCACCTGGAAGTCAGAGAGTTAGAGGTGATTAAGCTCCAGAACCAAAAACCACTTATCAAAATAGGTTTCATTTTGTCCAAAAACAGAGAGAGAAATCACCCAGTCAAAATGTAAGTGAAACTCATACTGGATAGAGCATCTTAAAGCTGAACTGCACCCTGTAGTTTTACTGAAAGGTCAGACCTTACACTAGGGTTGCTTGATTTTCCTGCAGCCACACCTACTAATCTCAATGAATAACACTCCTCCTCTCTACAGAACCTGCTTTAAGGCATTTAGTCAGTCAGGGACAACTTGGTACGGTAAGGAAAAAAAAAATAAAAAGGGGGTTATTTTACAGTGTGCTTGTCTTTGTAATTACCTTCCCCCAGTAAAAAGAATGGGTGCAATTATTTTAAAGTATGCATTCTGGAACACATATATGCATACTGCACACACAAGGGATATAGTTAGTAATGCATGGAATATACCTTTTTAGTACACATCAATATTCAAAGTGCAAGTGTCCTCAAGACAATGGAGGGAAGGTGAAAAGCAAGCTGTTAAGCCATTCACAAGCAAGTTTCATGCAGTTTCTGGAGCTTCCTGTTTCCTGTAAAGCCCAAGCACACAGCAGGAACTGCCTTTCTAAGAGCAGGTCTGTTCTGAATGAACTAGAGAAGTAGAAAAAGGCGTGAAATTAAGAAACAAAAAGTAAAAGCCCTAATGAAAAGAGGTCAGTAACTCACATCTATTGTTATTTTATCTACATAGCTATAAGTTTCACCAACCTACTGAATACCATTATCAGAATCACCACTGCATATTACAAGGCACACAACATCGGCCTTTACAGGGACACAGTACAGAGCTTGTGGGTAAGTTATTTTTTATGTATTAGAGCTAGGATCAGGTCTCACACAATTGCCTCTCAGCACTTACATCTACACTGCTATCTTAAAGCCAGTCTTAAGACACTCAAGCTGTCTGACTGCCAACAGTGCCTAGACATTGACTCAGGTGCTGGTACAACCAGGAGGGCGCCAGCTCGCTCTCCTGCAACAGAAGCTTGGGCACCGGGAGGGGACCACCTCACACCTGAGCTCTGCCTCTACAAAGAACATCAGGTCCAAGCTGCCTGGCTCTTACAGCTCAAGCCACTGTATCAAAAGTGTACCTCCTGTGGGACCTCAGGTAGTCACCTATCATATACAGTGACACACCTCTACCTCAGGTTTCCATTTCTAAAACTGAAACAGTGATATTTTCTATCTTTTCCTAACCACCCATTAACTTTGTGAAATACATTAAAAGAAACACTGCATATCAGGCATTAGCACCAAAACAACTAACCAAATATTAAAAGCCTTACAACATATTCCAATCAGAAGGAAAAGGGGGAAGTACAGAATCAGGAAATTCACTGACATTTATTTAAAATGATAGACAATACCCTTGATACAGGACATGGGACACGCTTATTCAGGCTGTGTCTGGTGTTTTCCTGCTATGTTCTCATCTGGATACTTCCCTTTTTTTTTTTAAAAAAAAAACTCCTTTTTTAAAGGAACGAACAGATAAGCCAACAAAACCCTTCAACCTTCAAGTTTTTAAAGGAACGAACAGATAAGCCAACAAAACCCTTCAATCCATACGTGGCTTAGTTTTCAACAGTGGCACATGCCTCCATTTAAGCTACTGCTGCTTCAACTGCTAGACTTTGTAAGGTCCTTCAGGTGGTTCTCAACTATTTCAGAACTGGTTGCTTCAGCCAAGCCTCATTATTTCACATCTACAACACATACCCAGAGACTAGAACCAAATTGGATCCCTCTAATACAAATAAACAAAAAAAAAGATAGTTTCTTATAGGTTATATATCATTTTCCTCAAAAAAAGAAAAAAGCCAAAACCAATCTTCTAAAGACAGCAAAAGTGGCTTGTGAATGTTTAAGTAGCAGTTGAGTCAGGACGCGTTAAAAAACAATGCAAATGATACCAACAAACTCCTCCACAAGTCTGTAGAGGTCTGCAAAGGCATAGCCACATCACCATGGCAAAATATCTAGGAGAAAATGTCCACAGTGATACTGAGGGTATGACTTCACTACAGACACTGGCTGACCCAGACACTGAATTGTTGCATCTTTATTAAGGCTGTAATCACCCACATGTTGTGACGACTGCTGAGGCTCATTTCATGATGGTCTGCCCAGCAGTAAATTTCAACTCTGTAATTTTTCCCCCGTAAGCTGTAGGAGTTGTCCAATTCAAAGAACAAGTAAGCAGGCAGGGGGAAAACTGTGGCAATGTAAACTGTCACCTTACAAGCGGTATACTGAAATCGTCATTGCACAGCAAGTGGTTCACCAACCACAGTAAAAATGGAATCCAGACTCTAACCGATTCTCCTAGCCAGGACTGTTAACTCACCTCAAAAGCATCAAACACAACAGAAAGGGTTTAGATGTGGGAACTCAAAGTTGTTAAGAAGCAACACCTATTTAACAGCCTGCCTTGTGCTGACATGAAGACATACCAATGATTTCGTGACGTCCACCACCTTTTGCATTGCAGCTTCCAAGAGTGGATGGATGAATGGGAAGGAGGATGGCACTTCTCCCTGAACAAACTTCTGCCTCTGCCACATGGCAAAAAAGGCCCAGAGTTTTCCATCACAGCAGAGTAAACAGGGATTTTGGCAGGTATTTGGGAACAGCTGGTACTACTGTGAACACAGCTATATAAAAGTTACCCCAGCTCTGTCATTTACCCTACTTCAAGAATTTTTACAAGCTGTGAATCTGCAGAAAACAACTGTGTCTCTTGTTTTCAGTTTGCATCTTGAAAGTGCTCGAAACTGTTTTATCAGTGTGTGCCACCTTCACACGCACATCAGATCGCTGAAGTGTCAGTTTCACAATGCAGCACTGGCCCCAGAGTTTGTTCACACAGGCTGATGTAGTTCCTTTGTCATATATAACCTTGTAATTAAGAGAAACAGCCCAAAGCACAAACACACCACCCTTATTCTTAGCTGTTAAGAAAGAGCCTGTCCTCATGAGAGACCAGAAATCAGAGATCACTGAACATTTAGGAACAAAGAGGAGGATGGAGTTATAATTAAGTAACAAGCATGGGACATGGGATTTAGTTCTCAGCTGCTACATGGAACTCGTGTGCAATTCTGGTGCCCCAGAATCCTGGCTGTAAAATGGGAATACTACAAGATGCTCACTGACAAAAAGCACTTCTGTAAAGTAATTTTCTGTCATCTTCTAGTCCTACTCACGAAACTCATATGCCTAAATAAAATGCCTACCATCAAAACAAGGCCAAACCACCACTTACTATTCTCATTACAGCAGTATAGAGACCGTCTTTACTTTCTATTACAAGTCGGTAACTGTTTTGCTAATACTATCATGAGAACTGCTTTTTATTGACTTAAGCAGCAAACCCTGTCATTCCAGCTGTTGTTCTGCCAAGAAAGTTAAGTCTGGTTTAAGATCTGGTATCCTCTGAAATGAATGCGAGCACACAGAGGTCTGGCAGAACAGAAAAACATTATCTTCTTTCCCCACATCTCACCCAAAATAACACACTGAGGCTTATAATTATAGAGTTATTAATATTTGGACATAATCACATGCTTGGAAGAAATTTGCAACTACTAAAATAAACGAACTCTCTCTCAGTCAAAAAAAATACACAGAGATACACAAGAAGCTCAGAAGTCTAGATATTTTCTTACCTCAAAATAAACATTTTTTTATGCAACTTAAGTGCAATCGGAAATTAAGGCAATTTTCCACTTAGGATCCAGTTTCTAAGGGTATTAAGAGGCCTAAATGTCCATATTAATAGCTAGCACAACTTTCAGAAGCATTTTTTGGTTAGTTTTTGGAAAGACTGAGTTCTAAAGAAGTTAGCTGCCCCCTGAAAATACCACAAGAAATGGACTCTGAATACCTTTATAAATCCAGCCCTTGCTAGTTTAGATGACTAAGCTGCATTTTCTAAAGTGACTTATGTTCACCTTAAGTCTTGATAAAAATCTGTACATTGCCAAGTCCTCAATTACTTCTGAAAAACAGATGATGGTATATAAATCACTTAAATGTTGCAACACTGAGTGGAGTAACTTCTGCATATCTTTAAAAATCTAGGCCAGGTTAAAAATTTCAGAAGCTCACAATTAACTCAAAAACCTAAATCCTATCATCCAAAGTGACCTAGCTTTACATATGTGTTTCATTTCACTTCCTCCTTCTCCATAAATTTAGAGAAGAAGAAAAAAAGTTTTCAATATGCCCTCTCTGAACATGGTTTTTCTGAATTACAGAAACTCCTATGGACAGTATTCACTCTCTACTGGTTCAATCCACAAGGTTTTCCAAGCATCACGCACAGCCATCGTTCAATATCTCCTGTTCTCACACCACAGCTCTCCATTTCTTCTAACTCCTCCTCCTGCCTCCTTTGTTCCTCTCCCACCTTTGACTGCTTTTTTCCCCTCCCAGTAAAATTTCCCAAATTATCTGATTTCCTCTATTTTACATATCACTGCATTTGTATGTACATAAACACCATTACCTTCCCACTATGGGACTGGGAAACAGAACAACATGCTAAGATCTCCTGTAACACAATCAGGTTTTACCTACGAACCTTCTGCCCTTACTGAGAAAGCAAGGGATTTGCATGCATTGAATATAATATTTTTCATATCCCAGAATGCTGAGTCACAATATGTAACTCAGTCAGGAGATATACTTGCACACGAAATACCAAACAGGAAGCTCTGGTATAGACAGACTGTGTAATAAGTATTTATTACTTTTACTTCCTTAACATTAAGGACACTTGAGCTGACGATTGGCCTGGACAAATGAAAATGTTTGCCTGTTTTCTTAAGTAACAGACTTTCATAAAGTCCATGCTCTTCTTTCACAGGGTATTACAATTAAGACAAACATTTGTGCATACGCACACACACAAATTTTATCTTTAAGTTATTTTTCCCATTGTTATAATATTTATCCCCCATATCAGTGTAACTGAGTATGTATTACGCATCTTAATTCTTTATTCTCTGAATCTAAAAAGCATTTTTGGTACAGTCAGTGCTGTCTGTACCTGCAGTAACTTTGTGAATGCTTTATTTTATTCCTCCAAGTCTTGCATAAAATGAGAAAAAAAGATGAGGGGAAAAAAAAAAAAAATAACTATTATGTGTTTTCCGATCGCTTTAACAGTAGGACTTTTGGAAAATGCAGAATTCTTTTGAGTCTTTTCATGCCAAATGTCATTAAAAATTCATTATTTTTGCATTGATATGAGCCTGCTGCCCTTGACTGTTCTGAATTTTAGTAAAACTTTCCATGCAATTTCATTTTTCGAATTAAGAAACCTCAAAGACTTCCATTCACTTTTCATTTTCCGATCGCTTTAACAGTAGGACTTTTGGAAAATGCAGAATTCTTTTGAGTCTTTTCATGCCAAATGTCATTAAAAATTCATTATTTTTGCATTGATATGAGCCTGCTGCCCTTGACTGTTCTGAATTTTAGTAAAACTTTCCATGCAATTTCATTTTTCGAATTAAGAAACCTCAAAGACTTCCATTCACTTTTCAAGCAATTATAGGATCAGCTCTTGCATTAACAGCGTTCGTCCTGCATTAGCAACATTCCCACAGCAGCAGTTCAGCATTGCCAGAGGACTGTAACTACATATACTTCTAAGACTCCATTTTGTTCATTATAGTATATATATTGGTATCAAAAGAGATCTTTTATGTGAATGATTCAATGAAATATAACTGAGTGCCTCAGAGACCTCTCCCATAAAGGTACAGATCAGATCAAGCATTCCATCCAGGAGAGGGCACTGATGCAGAAAGGAGTAAGTTAATGTATTGTTTTAACACTATTAAATACAGACATCAACCTGAAACTTGTCTTTACAGCAGCGTTCACAGAACTACAGAGTGAGTAAAACACAAGTTTGACATCTGCTGGCTGCAAACTCATGTAAAAGGATGTGACTGCGTGAGGTAGAAACCACATAATTGATAAGAGATCATTTCAAGGAAGCATATGCTGTATTTTTAGCAATGTAAAAGTTCAACATTATGACAAGCATATCACTTTTCCTGCCATGAGATTCTGGGACTGTTACAAGAAGTGCTTGATATGAACACACCCAGCTTGTTTCAAGATTTCAGTTTGAGCAGGAATTGCAATTTCAGTGTTTACTTTGGACAGTCACTCAAGCAAAGATATGTGTGAATATTACAGCTGAAAGCCAGCATTCAACAAGCTGCTGAGCCACTCCACTGGCTTGCCACACAATGGGCAGTTCTGCTCCCATTTCCCTTCTCCTCCTTCCCTTGCCCCTACTTCTCTACTTATACAGGTTGTGCTCACATGGTTGTACCCTTGGGCCAGCTCTGACAGCAGAGAACTAATATCTTTTGCACTGAACTGTTTTTCTGCCAATTCAGCAAGGTCATTTGGCTCACTCCAATCAGATACATTTGAGAGCTGGTACAAGGGATGCAGCAGGAACACTGGAATAAAGCAGGAAGGAGGGAGCAGGAGCTTCTGGCAGCAGTGTGTTGTTGAATGGCACAGATCATTTCACTGACCTTTACCTGCAGTTTGCAGGCTGTATTTTGAAGATTCTCTTTGAATTAACATCACTGATACACACTGGTTTAAGATCTAAATATCCAAAATTGCCAACTTATCCCTCTATCCATACTGATGAAAAGGGAAAAGAGTTATTCCGTAACTAGAATTGTACACCAAAAAAAAAAATTGTACTGTAAGGGAGAAAGTTACACACGTGATGTTACTTTTGTCAAACTGAACTGTAGTCTGCAATCAGTGTGTGGAAAAACTTGTATGAAATAGTCAACAACAGGCACTTTGATGAAACACTTTGAACAGGCAAGTCCTTTAGAACGATACCCTACGACATCATACCCATGAGGTTGTTAGGAGCCCGTATTCCATTTTGACTTACACATGAGCAACTACACTCAAAGCCGTGACATGCTTTCAAAAAGCTAACTTGAATCTTTCAAATTTCATTCAAATAAATTTCTGAAGAAGTCTGCTCTAACCATGCTTACCATTTCTTTAACGAATTAATGATAACTCTAATGGTGTGCGCTTATTTAGAGTAACTTCTAATAGGATACATTATACAAGACAGTATATATTATACAAGACAGTATACATAGAAGATTCAAAGCTACTTACCACAATGTGTTGATAAGGATCTATGACAGACATTTTTGCCTTAATTTTTATTCAAGACAACTGCCAAAAGTCTACTTCAATTCTACACGGAAGAGGCTTCCCAGTTTTTCAAAGCAGAGTTCAGTATGACAGATCCTTTACCTATTAAGTAACGAAAAAAAATATAATTAAAATTCTTATGTTCCTTTTAAACTGTATTTTGTAACAGAGCAAATGAGTTCCTCCACTTTAGGATGGTTCCCACAATTCATTTGTCTACCAAGAGCTTAATTTCGTATGAGCTATGGAAGTATAGATATTTACTTGCCTGAACTAGAGAAACTTCTTGTGCTTATTTCCTCTACCTCAGGGTAAGAGCACAAACCAAGTATCTTGAATTCCAGTCATCCAAGTGTTTCTAGCAGCTCTACAGATAAACAAAAGAATAGAGCAATTATATTTATCCATTACATACATTCAAATGTATATGCTTCCATGCATTACAATACTAGTTAATAGACTTTTTACTGTAGTGACAAATTCTTGGTTCCCATGCTTTGCTTCTATATTACGATGCTCACATGGTCAGGACAGGACAGAGATGAAGTTCGTCTTTGTATCCTCCTCCCCTGTACAAGGTGAGGTACAAGGATATGTCCTGCACTCACACCAATGGACATGAATTTTACCAATGGACATGAATTTTAGAACTGAAAAATCAGTTGGAGAGCACAAGCACAATAGTCAGCAACTCACACCAGACAACTGCAACCCTTTGTAGTAAGGGTCTGTTTAGCCATTTTAACGCAGCTTTTCATACCACCTTCACTTTGAAAGCTTCTTCCACAAACAGCAAATTCCCAAAGTTGCACCTAAGAAAATAACAGAAAACAAATTCCAGCCTCTAATCCACACCAACAGCACAGGCGAATTAATTCAGCAGCTTCTCATTTAACTATAAACAAGCAGCAATAGTGCCCTCTGTAAACCTGGGAAGGGAATTCCAGCTGAAGCTGTGTATGGCCACATACACATCCCTGGCCACCCCAGATGTCTAGAGATCCACAAGAGGCTTTGATGGACAAACTGCAAACCAGCTGGCAGGATTTAAATGGGTTCTTCATAGGCCACTGTTTTCTGAACACTTTGTGAAGATTTCTACTGAAATCAGGGGCCACCAGAGCCCTTAAACTTCAGAACTGTTTCCAATCGTCAAAGTAAAATATACTAAGAGAGGTAATTCCTTTCTGCATTTCTCAAACATGGAAACTGCTGGACAGGATCAGTTCTCAGATTCAGCTGGACCACAGTCAGACCTGAACCATCAGCAGAAGCTTCAGAGTGAAGAGAAAAAAGCACCTTGTGGGGCTTGGTCTCAAGGAAATTATTCCTAATCCTCAATTTTGAAAGGGCAGAATAAGCCCTAAAGAATGATGATTTATGTCACTCCCAAAACCCTTGCTCTTGAGCAATTATGTACACGCATTTCCATAAAAGTTTTGTTTCATTATGATCACTAGAACATTACAGTATCCCTTCCTTAATTCTGTCAGCCCTAACAATAGCTTGAGGCTAGAAATTACCCTGGTTTTATTTATTTGTTTTTATCCAAGGAAGTCTGAACAAGAAAAACTAACATACATTCAGTTCAGTTTTCATTCAAGGCAGCTCAATGCCAGGGCAACAGGAACAAGTCATCTTTATCATAGAAAGCAAGTAGCTTTTCAGACTTAAAGGAAGATCTCTAACACATAAATCCACCATTATTTCTCCTACTGCAACAATAAATGCAAAGACTTATTTTTATTAAAATTCTATCAGCCAAATTCTGCAGTGGCATAAACAGGCAGATGGGAGGGAAGTAACATTGTGTTTATAGACATATTGTATAGCTAGTTTGTTATACTCAAGTTTATTTTACCTTGGGTCCTACTTAAATGACATTGGAGAACCTTGGTAAACAAGCCCTGCCATATCAGTTTTTGAGGAACTGTTGCAAACTTCAAAGGCAATCAAGAAAAGGGATCAGTGAGGGCTATCCGATCACTGCAATGAATAGGAAATTTTTAAGTCATAAAACAGAAAAGACACCATTTCCCCTAACTGCACAGTCAACTACCAACAAGTTACCACAGTCATTTTGAAAAGATACACAAAACTAAGCTGAGGATACTGCTCTATTTGCAGAAATAAGAAAATGGGTTAGGCCTAGGATGAGAAGCCTGGTTCGAGTTATTTGTCTAGCATCCTAGAGGCAGAGTTCCAGTTCTGCAGATCATCACTCAACTGGTTGACTGGCTTAGACATGAGATCATCCTCTCTTTTCCTATAACCCCCTGCCTCATTTATTTCAACATCTGCAGGAAACACATTTGTGATCCTGCAAACAACAGTCTCTTTGACTACGGAGCTGTAATGAATCCCCAAGCACCATCTGTCCTCCATGTTGAATGAGGCAAGGATCATGCAGACAGACAAATATGCAATCACGTAATTAACAACTGTACCAAACACACATGCACAAACTGCAAGCTAAAGATACACAGACAGGGTCTCTGAATAGGGAGAAAACGGCCAGGAAGCAAGTAGACCCTGATGTGATAGGCAAAGCCTAGTATCCTGGTTTTCCATACAGCTCTAACCAACAGCATGACAGATCCCAGCCCTAGTCATGCTGGTATTACTCAAAATTGGAGCTCTTGGTTTGCCGTCTTAATCAGTCTTTCAGGATGTGATAAACAGAGGCAAGTACCCAAAGACAGGCATCCAGTGCCATTTCAGACACATGAGTGTACCTGAGGCACCCTGGGGCTGGCAGATGGACAGGTATCCATGCTCTGCCAAAAGCCAGCAGGACATCTGAAGTAGTAGCAGACATCTATGTTTAAGTGACTTGAATACTTACGTCCTTTACAGCGGATTTAATTCAAGTCAGAGTTACTTGACCCTAATATACTTACACCACACCCTTTGCAAGCTTGCACTATGTTATCAATAGAGTTTGGGTTAAGCACACTAATATATTTCTATATCTAAATTCTTAGTGTGGCAGAGGAGCCAAAATACAGCACTAACAGAAGCTACCTATTACACTCATCAAGGGCCGCAAAGAAAGTATTGAAGAATGTTTAGTTCAAACATCTGCAGTAAACAGAGCTGTGATCCCAAAATTATCTCACTTAAGACTGCCACTATACACTGTCCATCCCACAAAGCCTAATGGAAAAATCATCAACTAATTAAGGACTGTATCACAAGCGCATACAAAGAACTGAACTCAAGTTGAAGCTGGTGGCAGGCCAACCCTTGACAGATTGCAGGGGAAGTAGCACCTCTAAGCAGATCTTCAAGGACACTTTAATATTATTAACATGTATTGTTTTGTTTCCCTGATATACGGTGGAATCGCATCGTCTGTGAACTGTGCTATTCTAAGGGCTGATAGCACTCCTTCCTAAAGGACTAGCAAAGCACCTCTCAGCCAGTGCCTCTGCAACAACACAAGCATAAATTCTGTCAATTCATACAGTATCACCAAAATTAACTAAGCTGGCCAGACTGATTAATGATATATTTCTTGATGTTTTATCGACAAATTGTCCAAGTTTACAAAACACCATAGCAAACACAGCCTCTTGAACAGGCCACAGCTTAGCTTGGTCATGTAATACAGAGACAGCTTTCTGCTAAGTTTCTAAATCTCACTTTCACCCAAAAGTGAACTCTACTTTTGTCAGCCCAACAGCATTTAATTGTTAGGCACAGTTTCAGACATCAAAAGTAACAAGCTATTAGCGGATAGGTGGATAGCTGTTGAAATCAAGGCTCTTATGTGATCTTAGCTCATTTCACTTGAGGTGACAGATTGAAATGGTTAAGGGATTATTGTCTCTAAAGACCGACAATAACAGAGCAATTCCACAAAAACAAGTCACACACACACGGACAGAGATTATTACTGGAACGGTTTCATTCTTAGTGTTGATCCAGCAAATTCCTACAGATAATTCAGTTTTACAGGATGTCAAGGACAAAGGACAAGAATAATGAGATTTTCCCATTTCATGCTGAGTATGAGCTTACTCCACAGTTAGTCTCACCAAGTGGAAAAACTCTGCAAATGAGTAAAGCACAACACAGTATAAATATCACCACCACAAAACATCCTCAAGATTGTAAGAAAAATCATAAAAGGGAAATTGTTTATATGAAGCTGGCCAATTCTTCTTAAAAATCAAAGACACGGACAATTAAAAAAAAATAAGTGAGTAAGTGCGACTCACCAGTACAGTCATTAATGCTCAATCTAATATGATAAGAGTAAGGGGTACAGAATAAGCTAAGTATTGACTCAGGCTTTTGGTATGAATGTCACCATCCGTTTCTATCAAATCAGATTACAGAATTTTATTTGGTTACAGATTGATCCTGCGATTGTATAACAGAAATAACAAATAATCTGTTTCTACGTGATTTTGCCTAGCATCCTGGAAAATCACTGTAATGTTATTTCTTAATTTAGGTCTTCCCACACAAGAAACAAGGTTTACCTCTTACTCTGTGAAAAGCACCCATAACTCCATTTTCATCATAAATGAAAAAGTATATGCTTTGCTGACGTGCAATGACTGTTCTTCCCATGCCTTGCTAAGAAAGCATGGGTAGAAGGAAGGATTCTGAGCAGAAAAGCAAAAAGCTCAACCTTTGTGCCACATTTTTGGAGGATGCTCTGGGGTGAAGTTTGGCAAGGAAGTTGACACAGCATAAATAGCTAGACAGGCAATTAAGATTGGGAAGCCACATCTGGCTTCCTGCTAAAGAGCACGTAACATATGAAAAGATTGTGAATATCTCTTTGAAAGGTGACCTGCCAGCCTGTAAAGCAATTACTGAAACTACAGGTGACACAGAGTAACTAAGATTTCCTTTCAATGGAAGGAAAGCGCTATAAAATACCCTAGCAGGGCTGAAACTCTGGAAACATCGCAGAAATTTTGAGCAAGGTAAATTTACACCTTATCTAGTGCTGGAGGCTACTTTAGAGGCCAAAAGCAAAGAAGACAGAAGTGGTAAAATAATCAGGCCAGTTCTCTATATACAGCTGCCTAGCACCTCCTGGAGAACTCCATGTTACAGTAACCTCCTGTAACAGGAGGCAAGACTTGGTGAGTCAGGGGAAATCAGACATGCTCCCATAATAAACTTAATTAAGCTGGATTTAGTCCAAGAGGAAAAAAAAAAAATCCCTATCTTACATTCTGTAAGGAATGACCTTTCCAACAAGAATATTCAAGAGGCTGGAAGCATTTCTGCCTGAATACCTGCACCTATTCCACATCAGTCATGGAAGTTCCCAGTACATTTCCTATCCAGACAAGTACTGTATTTTCACCATGAACACTAACTACAGTCCTGAAGGAAGAGGCAACCGATTCAGGGCATGATGGTTTATCTTACAGTTATACTGCTTACGCAAAGGAGAGTTAACAAGAAACACTCACTGCAACAGTTTGCGAGAGGTTATGAGAAAAAGCCATGTCATCATACATGATTTTACTGTATAGGGAACTTACAGAAATATTAGAAAGTGGAACTGAGTAAATTCAAAGTAAGGAGTTAACTTATTCTGAGAATGAAAGAGTTACTTGAATTAATACATTTACATAACTTTTCTCCCATGTCTTCTATTTTACTTCAATTGAAATTGCACTAGAAATAAAAAACAGCCTTGAATGTAAAAAAAAAAGCTCTGCTAAGGGACTCCAAGAATATTCTTTAAAAATGGCAAAGATCACTGTCTTTTTCTACAGAAATCCAAGCCACAAGACAGATAGTTTAGATGGCAGAGTCTCAAAATTTATCTAAAAACCTCAAGCAGCTGATCAGTAATCGCCGCTGTGTAGGTCAGACTCCCTGTAGCTTATGTGGGAACCAGCTAGCTTGTTTTTCTAGCAAGAAGGCCAAAAACAAAAGAAGAATGTGAAAAATCTGATGGAAGTTCCACGAAAAAGAAGAATTATTAGGATATATTCCCCGTAAAAACAATTACAGTACACTAGTCAAGTCCACCTATTATTTAAATCATTTCAAGAAGATTGTCTATGCAGGCTATTTGCTATATGCACATGACAATTAAGAAAAAGAAAAATTAAAAAATGTCCAGCATTTCTGTACATTAGGATTTCAGAATTTAGTTATTCCACAAATCAACTTTTTATGTATGACAGTTATTTGTTTAAGGGTATTCTTACTTTTGGAAGCCCAACTTAAGGCAGCAGAGAACAATAACTCATACTTCAACTTCAAGATAATGGGTGCCCCAAGTACCTAGCATGTTTGAGATATCAAGCCAGGCTCTCTGAAATGGAAAAACTCAATACCAGTGGCAGCTTTAAAAGTGTTGCCAAAAATGCAAACACTTAAATAATAACTTCTAAAATTAAATTATATACATCTCAAGTGCAACACCTGATTGGACAAAGTTGTTGAATATATTGCTTTAAAACTCAGGTGAAGGGAAGAAAAGAAAAAAAACTCCCCTGCATTTCATTCTTACCTGGATCTTTGACAAAACTTTCCATTTCCTCTAGTGTGCTGCAGTGTGCTGGCCGAGAGCTGTTGCCTGCCAAAACCTCCAGGAACAACCTTTAAGAAGCCTCATTGGTACTGTAGAAAGAACTGCTGCTGAATATTTTAGGGCACTAGATTTAGACTCCAAAGATCTCAATCCAAATGCCTCACTCTCCCTTGGTGACAACAGGGATGTCATCCAACTTCTAAATATGTCTGGGTCAACACCTTTTAAAGATTTTATTAAAATAATGAGAGTTTGGTTCTTACATATCTTTAACTTAATGCCTTCATTCCTTCTTTTGCTTCCCTGTTGTAAAATAGGGATGGTTTAAACTAAAAAACTTCAGGGAAAATATTAGAATAAAT
Source organism: Aptenodytes forsteri (assembly GCF_000699145.1). Lineage (NCBI taxonomy): Eukaryota > Metazoa > Chordata > Aves > Sphenisciformes > Spheniscidae > Aptenodytes > Aptenodytes forsteri. Next base: position 2,504,691 of record NW_008794093.1, read on the forward strand.
TTTTATTTAAGTGTTTATGTTTGACTTTTTGGGGAAAAGACAAGCATGCAAAGCTGCCCAATGCTCTCAGGCTTCAATTGCAGATGACAATCCTCCTGCATTACAGTTATGCAGTGGTTACACACAAAAGAACAACCACAATAATAGCTAAAAATGCAAGGAGCTAGTGAAATTAACAGCTGGCTTCTGTTCAGGTAACACATCAACAATAAAACAAATTTAGCTTAAAGTTAGGCAAACATTTCCTTTAAATATCTTTTTTAATTCTCTTTCAATTCAGTTAGTATCCAGAGCAAGTTATCCAAACTGCTCTTTTTTTCCTGAATTTCCCGGCATTTCAGTGCAAACTGTAATGCCAGCCAGCACACACAGGCTACTGTCATGCTGGCACTGCAGGGATGGAGAAAGGACTGCACACAAAAGGTGTGTTTCATCATCTTACACTCATAGTGTCTGTACAACATGACTCAACATTACAACTTTCATGTTCTGGTTTTGGACTATTTACTCAAAATATGAGCTCTGGTCACTGTCTGCAATAAAGGGGACAATTGTGCTGCACTTCCTTTGGTCTGTATGATCATAACGTTAAAAGCATGACAAAGTAGTTAGAGTGACTCAAGGAATTTGTCAGGACTTTCTAGTAAAAGTAGTCATGAACAAACTTCTGATGCTGAGATTTTTCAGCCTCTTTTAAATGATATGAGTAAAATTTATATGGAAATATTTTATGGCTATTGCCCAGCTGGAGTTTGAGTAAGTAATATAAACTTATGTTTTACACACAAACACATAGGCAAATGTAGACATCCCTACTGCATATATTATATTCTTGAGGGGAGAGACTAAGTGGTAAACTTATACTATGAAAGACTTCTTTGCATTTTTCATGTACAAATAGTTTTATAATCAACTGATTTAATAAATAAACACATACTAGACCTAGCAGGATAGCTCAACTGCCCTATCCACTTTCTTGAGAAGTCTGCGGTGGGACACTTTTGCAATAGAAAGTGCATCAATACCAGTGTTCTTCAGACCAGGATTTGAGCAGTTACAAAAAAACTACAGAGTTACCAGCTTGTGCTCAAAGCCAAACTTACATCGGCAAACCATTTACTGAGGGGTTTTGATTTTCTCTACAAATTCAAGTAAGACTTTGTGGCACCTCCTCTCCCAGCTGGAGAGGGGAAGCAGCAAGCTATCTTCCCGCTTGGTGACTGCACAAGGGAGCGGCACATTATCCTGCCCCTTCCTGAGCTTCCTCTTTCTGTACCATGCCTCTCAACTTTTCTGAGGCTCTCTCTGTTCACCAGTCATCTCTGCCATCTGTGCCCCAGCTGACAAGTACCAGTGCCTGCTCTCTTCCCAGGGCTACAGTAGCAGCATCACAATGACTAATTTTCTGCTCCACCATTTCCACTGAGTTCAGAGTAACAACAGCAAAAACGCCAAGCCGCTGCAAGAGCTTTAGTGCAATCCCTCTGCTGATTTAGAAAGAAAGCTTCGAATTGAGTGATGCTTGCTTCATTTTTAGACAGCTATCTCAAGTTATAACTGTTAACAACACAGTCAAGCCCTGAGAGGATGAGGGGAAGGATCTAAGCCACTATTAACAGATGCACAACACTTCCAACTAAGGCTTTGGAGATGGGTTAAAACTGAAAATAACATTTTGATTTAATACAGTTATTGGAATTTTTTCTGTTTATCATAAACAAGAAGATATGTCAAACTTTGTGGTAATCTGATTCTACCAGTACCAAAAGGTTAGCTACACCAATGGTTACATAAAGCAAACAAAAAACACAAAACTAACAAAAAAGCAGCAACCGCTAGCTACCCAGACCTTAAATGTCGCCTTCAGGAAATGTGATACAATCAAATTCACTAAGGAGCCACAAACAATGACTCAAGAAATAAATGGACAGCAATCAAAGTCAGGAAGAAACCCCGAATTTGCATATTCCCTTGTTAAAACAGCTTTGCAAAATTAGGGACATAAGGGGGACTTTCATGCTCTTCTCTGAGGCATAGAGGATTGGTCAGCCAGAGAAAGTTCAGCAAAACTTAGATGAACTATGACTACTGTCTTACCAAACTGTCTAAACTTTTAAATTAACTATTTCTTAAGACACCGAGGACTTACTACCTCCCTTGCCAACTCAAACTCTCTCTCAGCATATTAAAACACCAGCTGATGTGCCCGCTTTGTGCTGAAGGGGAAATGATTGACACATATTACGGGACAGAGGAATACCCAGTGGAGACGTTCAAGCACTTTTCAACAAGAGTTTTTGTTCAGAAAATGTCAATTTGCCAAAGCAAAAAGCTGTCATTAGAGAATGACATCAGTTTTAATAAAACTATTTTTGGGAGAGTTTCACATCTACACTCAAAACTGAAGCTAACTGCAAATAGCCAGTCTGTATGTGGCCAGGTCACTCTCAGTTGGGGGAGACTAATGCTCACCTTCCCACACTATTCATTTCAGAGCAGGCATATGAATTTTGGTCTCCCTCATCCCCAGTGCTTGTTCTTTCTCTGGCCCTTCATTTATGCATAGCAAGTGATACCAAGCAGCAGGACTGCCTCACAACCAAACATATTCTGCCCTAGCATGCAAAAAATTCAAGGTCAAACTTTTTATCTGAAGGGAGGGGAGAATGTCTAAGGTGAGACTGAGACATGGTTTCAGGTTCTTATACATAATTTTGATTCAGATTTGACTTAATGACTAGGAAGAAGCTATTTAATTTCTCTGTATCAAAGACACCCTTATAAAAATTAAACCTATATTCACTAGGCCACAGGAGAGTTGAAGAGCTCATTAAATTAATAAATTTGGGATTCTTGGAAAAAGGAATTTAAGCATACAAAGCAAAATAATACTTGGAAGTATGTCATAGTTAACTGTAATCAGTCACTTACCAGGAAGGTCTGTGTGAGCATGTGCTACTCAAAGTGGAAAATGTCAAAGAAATGCAAGATGTTGGCAGATTTTGCAATTAGAAAAAAAAACTGGTTTTCATTACTGTCAGCACAGACATCACACCAACTTCCTACAGGAACCTTAAACTGTTTGGTAAAAAAAATGAGTTTGCAAGTATCATCGCTGAACACACACACCCATAAAAATAAACTGGATATAGGAAAAGCTAGGACTTGCTTCCTTGCATCTTCCTGTTAGATGTTGTACAAGCTACTATTCTCGTTTGTCTTGAGGTTTTTCACTAGCACTGTCCTTGATTCATAGTTGCAGGGTTTTGGTTATGTGAAGAAAAACTATTTTTCCACATAAGACAACAGTCCAAAACCACCATGGTTGTGAAAACTTAGCAGATTCATGCCTTTATCAAAAGATAAAGGGGTGTTGCGCTTAGTGCTACGGTTAGAAACTCATTATCAATTCTCTTTGGATTAGGAGGAAAAAGGATTCAAATAGAACAGCAACAGACCAATGGTTAGTTTCGTATTTTACAGAAATTACCTAGGTCAAGGTATCATTATTCCAGATGTTCATTTAAGCAGGCATCCATATTTATGAAACTTGTAAGAACAGAAGTGCCTCAAAAGTGCATTATCTTTTACAATTCTCCATTATAGGTTATTTTTAAAAGATGGTACACAAGAGTAACAACCAGAAAATTTCTAATTAGTTACATTCCAAGGGTCTACACAGTCACCTTCTCCCCAAAATGATTTGTAGTTCTGTGGTTGTTTTCCTAACAGGATTGCAACGTTAGGCAGCAGCTGCTGATTTTGCATAGAGTTACACTTTTGCATGTTGAGTACAAAGGCACAAGTTTTCTGACAGAGCATGCAAAGTAATGGTTCAGGCCACAGCGAGAGGTCTCCATGTTTGGTACAACAATTGCTCATGAGTGTTGTTTGTTTTCCCACTGACATTAATGGGTTTTGGAATAGGCCAAAATGAATCCTCTACTTGGGGGCATTTATTTTTAGTGTCCAATTGACAATGCACTAAGTTATATGCATGAGAAAAACAGTTCTAGTAGTTAAGTCCCATTTACAGTCTATATCCTGGAGACACAGACATGGTAATGGGGGGGAGGGGGGGGAAACAAACCAAAAAAATAACCCCACACTTAACCTACAAGGTTTTCTAAAAGCCAGATCTTTCTATTAAATAGTCTGGCCAATGCAATGGACCAGACAGGATGAGACAGCCCATACAAATGCATTCACCATGCTTCTTACTCCATCATCTCTATCTACCCCAACATTCCACTTATCAGTCTTGTTCATCATGCATGTCTTCTAAAATGCAATCCTTTGGGGGCTGTGACTGCCACTTATTACAATAAATACACATTTGTACAGATCTTATTATAACCTCTGTGTGTGTGCAAATAAATATAACTTTATAATCACTGTAAATATAAAAGGATAATTTATTATCATAGTGTACGTTCCTACAAATCTTGGCTAAGGATATAAGCACTGGTATATCTGTCTGATAATACCAATAGGGAAAGAAATAAAAGTTTTACTGATTTATGCTGAGATCATTTTAAGGAAAATATTAGATAAATATCAAAGATGAGTCAGTTCAATGGCTTTACTATCAGATAACCACAAAACACACAAATGTGACTGAGTCAAATCATGTATAGCTCTGAACTTGTGTATGTGAAAGCTTTTGACCCTACATTTTCTGTCTCCTTCCTAAATCTGCGTATTTAGGGATGGAAGCCGGAATGATGGAGATCCAAGGATTCTTGTTTGCAAACAGCCTACTTTATATTTCAAAAAATATGCTTTCAGCATCCTAAGGTGGTGAAAATTAACAGTGAGCAACATTTAATTTAGCACTTAAGCCTGTAAGTGTCTGCCAAAGTAATTTTATTATCAGTAGACAAAAAGAAGCACTATATTCCTTGCGGTCAGCCTTAGGATGCACCATTACTAATGCTACCACTCATCTGAAAGGAGATTGCATCTCAAAACTTAAAAAGAGTGCTTGCAAACAGAGCTGTGCAGTCTGCACAGGAGACTACTGGGCTCAGAGACACAGACCCCAGAGACAGGATTCACCTCACTTAACTTCAAATGCCTACCATATAAAAGTCTTCATCTGTGCTTAGCTACTGGAGAGAAAGAGGCACTCCTAGCACATAATTTATATGGCCTGTTGGATATCTGCTTTAGGATCACGTTAATTTTATCCTGGAAGCGCCTGTTTTTCCTCCAGGGATTACTTGAGGAGCCTGGGCAACTCACACATCGACTTCTACAATGTTTGTATTTGTCAGTCCAGATCCCAAAAGCTTCCGTTACTACACATGCTGACAGCCTTGGAAGCCCCAGCACACAGCAAAAGCATGAGCTGAGATGGAAAGTGTCATCTCAGCAACCCTCTTTCTGGAAAATATATTGGGAGAAAAACTGCAGTGCCTGTGCCCCTGCCCACCTGCCAACTGATACAGGACCAACACAGGCTTCAGAGTTACCACTGGCAACAGCCCATGGATTTCATTATCAACATTAGAGAAAATGAGTAAAATCTCTACAGTGATGGCCCCATCATCTATCAATATGTCTGATATTTTTCCCCTCACCAACACTGTGGTCTTATTTTTTTATAGAAATCATCTCATTCTATACAATACTTTCAAGCTGAAGAACTAATTGATCTTTCTAAGGAAAGTCCACCAATTCTCTCTTGCAGTATTGCCACAATATTTTCCATTTTTAAAAATTAGGTTGAAGTTTAAATGTTCATTAGTTACTCTTGCTTTCCCCACAAAATCTGTTTTTAAAAAAAAAAAATTCTTTGGAACTTCTTGGTGCTTTGTTTTCTCCTGCTTTGTGGACCATTTTCACATGTCCTAGAGACCACCTCCCTTCCCTGCACCATTGGCTGAGTAATGCTGCTCCAGACGTTGACACAGAGACTACTGGAAATTGGTACAGTCAGGAAATTCATATCATTTCTCTGAGGTAAACAGTAAATGAAAGCCCTCAGGAAAGTCTGAATACCAGGGTGGGTTTTTTTGGTTTGGGTTTTTTTGTTTTGGTTTGGTTTTTTTTTTTTTTAAAGAGAGAGTTCTTTTGAAAGTATTCTGTTACTACATCACGTTATTATAACCTAGGGCAGTGATGAGATCATTTCCATTACTAAGACAGGTTCTGGGATTTGTTTTTCAGGCTAGTGAGAAAGACGCAGTTACATCACTGAGGCATGGCAAACACACACGAGAGAGTTCATCACCTCTCAGGAAGATGATAGCCAATGCTGCTGCCACTACCCATGAAGTCAAAGATAAATCCTTCCACAGATTACATGGAGCTTCTGTTTAGAAAGGGGCAAAGGAAACAAAAACAGACTAGTTGTAAACTCAATTTAAAAATGTGTCTCGTGACTGGTCCTGCAGGCTTTAGCTGGGAGCTGAAACACCAGCTGAACCACAGCGGTCGGAAAGTACTTGATTTTATTGGTTAAACCACCTCTGGACTATGTATCACAGAATTTTACATGTACTTGTCTTTAGAACAACCACTGAAATGTGGGCTTCCCCAACAATGTCAAGCAAACAATTAGTCAAAAAATCAGTTTTGCTCCCTCAAGGTCACTCCCCTTCTTAGGATACTGCCCTGAAGGATAAGGAGACTTTGATCCACATCAGTATTTTGTATCAGGTAAAGAATAAGCTTGAACTTAATCCCCCATCTCTCAACTCCATGCACTAACCATGGGCCATACCATACTCTGAGCTTCTACCTGTTATGCTAGCAAGTTTCTATGGGAAACTAAGTATTTTCTCATATTTTGTAGTCAGTTTTCGTACTCTTGAACTTCTGGGTACAAGCAGGAGACACCTCCTTCTCTGGCTGCTATGCAAGTCTATTCCTGATAACTTCCACAGCCCAAGCTGGTCAATTAACAATTCAATTTGAATTCACAGTTCCCAAGTATCTGGAACAGCTTCAGTTCTACTGCCAATGCTGTCCTCTTCCAACCTATATGCAAGTTACAGAAGTTGCCACATACCTGAATATTGCATGTCAATTAAAATAGACTCAAACAGAACCATTTTCTATTACTTCTGAAGTGATGTGCACCTGGAAAGTCACTGCTACATTGCACTGGATTCAGTCCCTTGGTATCGTCAGGAAAACATGCGAAGGAACAGAGTAGAGGTTACCCAAAATGTCAGTGAAGCCTGCTCAATGGCTTTGCAGGAATACCTCTGAAGGAAATAGTCAGGGCTCACTCCATAGTCATACATAGGGGAAGAATAACGAGTAAAAGCTATGCACTGAAGTACACCAAGGCAAAAAAAGATTGGCTGAAACATTTCCTATTCTGGCTATTTTAGGCCAGCTGACAAAAGTAATCTATTCGATGTATCATGAAAATTCAAGAAGGGCACCTTATGAGAACTATGTTCAATAAAATACATTCAAGTTAAGATGAAATCAAGTATGCAATCTTAGTGAAGCAACAGCATTAGATTTTTTTCTCTTTTTTTTCCCCCTTTTTTTTTTTTTTTTTTTGCTTTTTGTCTAATTCTTCTAAGAAAAACGAGTCATAAGCCGTACTTTGTGCCAAGAGTCAAACTGGTATTTTTCCAGTGCAGATTAACTGGCCATGCAGGAAGAGATTGAATTATGTAATTCAAGCATAAGTTAAGTATTTCCATTTCTCTTTTGTTATGTATCCCTGCCATAGCAGAACAAGAGTGCAGAAAGGTGGCCATAAAGGGACACGGTGGAGATTCTGAGAGACAACAATGGCAGAGGAGCACTTAACTCTACACTGTATATTCAAAACCTTCCCCCTAACAGAAAGAAAATAAAGTAAGCACATCAGTTTTAGGTTCACGTTTTCTCTCTGAAAGTCTTAGTATACTGAACAACTCTTCGTAACCACAAAGAAGCTGATCCTATGAATCAACTGTTTCATACAGTAAGTATCTGAGCCTACTGAGGTGCAGAAGACCATCTTCCTGCCAGCAATATCCACTGCAGTTAGAAGTTCTACCCACACCATTGCTCCTCACTTGGGATTAGAGCTTTATCTAGTTTCAGAGTCTGCATGCCTTCATCTGCAAGGAGCCTCCAAATTGAAATTTTCACACTCGGCAGTTCAGGCGGCCAAAGGGATTTTCCCCAAAGGTATGACACAAGGTGCCAACAGACAAGCTCTGACCAGCTCTGCAGGGGTCACACAGCCAACAGATGCTGGAGCCTTGGCAGCTCCAGTTCACAGCCCAGCACAGTAGTTCAAACCCACTTTCAGTGGCTGCTCAAGGGAAGGTGACTGACTTTGTACCAATGCAAACCACTGAGCTACCAGGGGAAGGAAGCACAGCCACCAGCACAGGAACTGGTCATACCACTGAGGCAGCAGCTTCTCCAGGTGATGCAGCAGGACTGACCAGAAGTCAACCAGGACAACAAATTAACTTCTACCAGTAAAAGCGTGCAAGTTTGTTCCCAAAGAAGAACATGTAACCCCCTGAAAACAAGGGATTATGGTCTGTGATCATAATTCTAATATAAAATAACAGATGCCTGCTACAAGTCACAAACAGGAACTCTTACACACATTTTTTTCATATCAGACCCAAAAGAAAAGCTGCTGTCGCAGACATTTTGTGAAATTTTTCCTTAACAGATATATTGTTTTACTTCTCTATAAATTTCAAAGTGGATTGCTTCATCGCACATACTATGTGGGGATAAGTAAATGAGATGGCAGTTTGCAGTAATTGTTGCCAAAATCAGTTCCAGGGACACTGGACGAACGCAAACACGAGTCTATCACCCCAAGACTGAGGGACTGATGTAACGCAGTTTATGTAAATTTTGCAGTCCCTCCTCCTATTTGCTGCACGATCACCACAGGCCCCTCGTACCTCTCGCTGCACACGTTGCACCGCTCTGGCACACATGGCAAGCGTTGCAAACGCTTTTTTACCCCTCGCTGCCTTTCTTTTACCTCATGAAAGGTTCGTTTTACGCGCGTATGTGCTTGGGGAGGGCAGACGCCGTATAGCGATTGTGTTTCTCACAGAGAGGCGAGCGGGCAGCGCGCCCTCCTCAGCAGCCACGGCAAACACGAGTCTATCACCCCAAGACTGAGGGACTGATGTAACGCAGTTTATGTAAATTTTGCAGTCCCTCCTCCTATTTGCTGCACGATCACCACAGGCCCCTCGTACCTCTCGCTGCACACGTTGCACCGCTCTGGCACACATGGCAAGCGTTGCAAACGCTTTTTTACCCCTCGCTGCCTTTCTTTTACCTCATGAAAGGTTCGTTTTACGCGCGTATGTGCTTGGGGAGGGCAGACGCCGTATAGCGATTGTGTTTCTCACAGAGGAGCGGGCAGCGCGCCCTCCCTCC
>NW_008794093.1:2514238-2514447 GCF_000699145.1 Aptenodytes forsteri
CACCGCGAGACCGCCGCCTCTGAAGGAGGCGTGAGGCGCCGGCCGGCCGGGGCGGCTGTGGGGAGAAAGCGCCGGGTTTTGGTATGGCTTGCTACCTTCGGCTGCTCAGGGGGCACGCACGGCGATGGCGGGGCGAGGGGTCAGGCTCTGCGGAGGGGAAGGTAGCCTCGAGGAGTGGCGGGCGGCCTTTAGGGGGGGCTGTCTGCCCA
>NW_008794093.1:2515034-2535477 GCF_000699145.1 Aptenodytes forsteri
GGGTGTTTATTGGCTCTCTGCGGCGCCTTTTTACGAGTAGCGTTAAGTTGAAGCCGTAGAAAGCGACCAGGTACTGACTGTGACCAAAAAAAAAAAAATTCCGTTATGTAACAGGCGGCTAAATGGAAGTTTGCGTTAAAATAAGTTTTCTTAAAAAATCCACATCTTTCATTGCTGCAGTGACAACCTCTGGATATTCATGTGGGAATAAATGTACGTTATTCAATACTGCATTTATTTGCTCCCCGAGTGCCTGCAGCAGCACTGCGTTGGGTGCTGTGGGAATAGGGGAGAAGCCGCTCGTGGTGGCCAAGCCCCTGCTCAGCAGTCAGTCCCCAGCACGTTAGGGCAGCGGTGCCATCCTCAGCAGTGCCTGCAAGGCTGACGTGCCCGAGTCCTGCTTGTCACCGGTGTGAATCTCCCGACCTGACGCAGCCGCCTCAGCCTGTGACCGCTTCCCGATGCAGGAAGAGCACTAGCCCTCTCGTCTGAGACCCAGCAGCACGCTTCAGGTCCCACACCAGGGGTTTATCAGGACTCAAAAAGCGTCCAAAATCCTCAGAGCTGTCTCTGAGGATTTAATGTGTCCATTAAACACATTTACCACAATCTCCTTTTAAAACTGTCAGGTGATGCCTCCCCTCCCTTCCATGGACCTGAATTACAAAAAAAGGCATCAAAGTGGGAGACTTTTAAATTATGCCCACTTTGATGCAGAGATAGCTAAATTGGTAGCATGGTAAATCAGTAAACAGGCAGTTTGGATCCAGAAGCTCTATACCAACAGTGTACGCTAACAACCAGGGCCATTGGTATTATTTTGGGGTCAGTGCCCCATACTCATGGCTACACTGCTTGGGCCCAGCCTAGCGTACCTGCATGGCTCTGCACTGAGCCACGCACATGGGCTTGCTGGCTGCCTGCGAGGTCTCTGTGTCTTGGTCCACAGAGAAATCCTTCAGCTCAGTGAGAAGAAACTCTCTGCAGTGCAGAATCTGACTTTCAAGTTAGTATTTTACCACCCTAAGGCTTAGAAATGCAAAGCAGCTGAGCTTATGCACACATGGAAGTCATTTCTTGTCACTGTAAGTCTTTTCACTGTCAGGCTACTGCTTCCCCTCACACTTCAGCATTATTAAAGATTTTAGTCCGAACCACATCCCCATCACGCCTTATTCAAATTATGCCACTGGGTTCTCATCTGGCACATACGAAGTTAAATGTTGCACGTTTTGGCTGTGTGCAATGGTCTTTCCTGGAGGAAGGGGAAGTGGGAAGGAGGAGATTAAGGAAAGCAGCTGGCTGGTTTTGGTTGTTTTTAATGGCAACACAGTTATTTTTATTAATTCTATCACTTCTGCCCTTTGTGAAGATTTAAGATGACCTTAAAGTTCCCTTCCACATTGTTTCTGTTTTGCTTTAAAGGATTTAAAATTGAAGTATTTTGAAATATACTGAAGTATACTTATAAATTGAAGTATTGTATTATTTGCTGCATTAACACCCAAATAAATATTTCCCACCTGGGTTTGTGGAATTCACAGTGAGTCAGTGGGAGAACCTGACAGGCTTGAACCTCAGCTGCTGCTTGCCCGTAACTAGCACTCTCAAAATAACAGATTTCAAAGAAGCCAGTTCTTTAGTCGCACCAAAAGACGAGACTGAGTTTCAATTCAATGTTGACGTCAAGCTCTTTCCAAATACCCAGTTTTATGTTGGAATTTGCTGGGGCTTTGCACATACTTAGCATCTAAATAGGAACTCACTTCTTTGAAAAATGTGGCCATAAAAAAGCAAAGATAAAGGAAAAAAATGGCTTAAATGACTCAACTAGGACCTCCTCAAAGCACAGAAAACCAAAGGGTACACTTCCACAAGTGAGAGGTAAATAAGTGACATTCACATTCTGTTAACAAGGTTCCTTAATGTGTCGTAAACTGGTAGCCACAATTAGAGGACAGCAAGCCACTCCTTGGTGCAAAGCAATGCAAGCCAGAAACCTCATTTTCTCCATGATCTTACTGGTCTCCTGGTATGATGCACTGCAAGAGCTGAGCAACTCTGGCCATTACTTTTAACCTAGTTTTCTGTCTCATCTTGTAAGGAAAAAAAGCATGGTAGGAAAGTGCTGTCCTGTAAGCGCTGTCACAAAGAAGGGCAAGTTTATGTTTAGAAAGCAAACCTAGGACTGCCAGCTCAGAAAGCACTTATTTGATGTGTACAACCTCTTCACTCACCTCCTCATCGTGCCTATTTGAGGGAACATTAACCAGAAAAATGCAGCAAAACCACGATGGTGTCATTATTCAGGTCCTTTTGACTTCCATGTCAACTACTGTCTGAAGATCACCATCAACTCATCTTTTGGTAGGAAAAGACTCTTTAAAATGTGTCAGAAGAGCTCAGTAATGGTCTTGAGACACATACAAATGACAAAAGGCATGAATATGATTGCTCTTAGCAAGTTAGTTACTTTCTTCCCTTTGACTGGTGATTGATTGGCAAGGCTGAGGGTATAACCACTGTTCCTGTGCTCTAAATCCCCCAAATTTTCTTATTTTGAAGCATCCAAGACATGTACTACATACTGCTGAGCGCTGGAGAAGCAGTTTCCAGAAGCTGCGTATGTCTCAGAGGTGACCGTAAGCACCCACCATTCCAGCGCAGGTATGAGCTGCGTTCCTAGGGGTCTTGTTACTCGACCTTCTCCCAGGCATCTGCACCCTGGCACAGTCCTGCTCCAGCCACATATAAACTTCTGTGGAGCCACATGTTGCTGACAGGTTTGATTAGCTGTCCCTGAACGGTGCCAAGGAAGTGTTATCTGCAAACCGAGGCTTAATCTCCAACTCTCTTTCTTGGCATTTTAAATTTATGCAAAACATGATTCCCAGGGAATGGCTCTGGTTATATTCTTTGTGGTTTTACAGATAGCAAATGCAAAAATAAACACAAAACCAAACAAATAGGGGAACTCCAGTATTTCCATCAAAACTCCCTACTTAGTTCTGAGTAGCAAAACTCTGATTTCTCCCTATCCAAGGAAACAATGCAGACTCTTGATAAGGAGCTGACTAACTAGTGAGCAAAAATTCCTCTTCCCTTCTTTTGACGCAAGAAGAAATGCTTTCTTTTACATTATGACTGTTCCTGTTATTTCATATAATATTATGAAAGTTATTTTTGGTCTTAATCCTATTTCTTCAGGAAAATTATGGGTAGGGTTTCATGATATATTTTTTCCTGTGACAAAACAAGTTTAGCAGATGCCTTCCCCCATCTCTCACTCTTCCCCACACACTGCAGGTCCTTACTCACCTCATTGTGCCTGTGTAAGATTTTGTGGGCTGCCTTGTCAAAAAATCTCTGAATGATATGGGTTAAGAAACCTTCTTCCATTCTTTTTTATGTGAAGCTTATTTTTTTTTCAGATTATTTCAACCCACTAACAACTACCTGCTGCTGCTGTTCATTCTGCAATACACCACAGTGTGAGATGACATTTCTGCCCTCCACTGATCAACACGTGCTGTATATATGTTTCGATCTGCCAGAGCCCCCAGACCATGAGCTGCCTCCTTAGCTTTTCACCCTGACAGCGGCTGGTCCAGAGTGGAAACAAGCCATGAACTTGAGGTGAGGCAGAGGGTGTGGAAAACGGCATTGTGAAGTACAAAGCAGACAAAGGTCTCTTCTGAAGTAGACTTGTAAGGGAAGCTATGACAAATTACAGAGGCCATTTTAGTGTGCTGCTCGAGAGCATCAAAGCTCAGACACAACTTTAGGCAAACCATGGAAATGCGAGACTGGGCATATCAGGACAAACAAGCAACTAAGTAAACAAAAAGGGATATTTTGTCAGATGCTTAACACAAACCCAGTATTTTCTTCCAGTCATTTTTAAGCACAGACACTTCACAATGTATCAGGAAAAAAATCACTCTTTGATCAGGTTTACAAACCCCAGCTTATTCCATAGAGGACTACCTCCTGCTCCACCTTCCTGAGGCCTCCACCAGGCCTGAGACATTTGCTCTTGTCAAGATAAAATACCTCTCTTTCTGTGGTGAAAATAATTTAATCCATTGTACGTAACACCACGGGGGGGGGGAAATGTAAATCTTGCTATTAAGATTGCTCTAGTGAAAAATAGCCATTTGCTTATCAATTGCATAACCTGAAATTATGTAGCTGGGTCCCTGCCTAAAGCTGGATTTTCAGCTACCAGCAGCTATCCAGTGCCTCCTATCATTGTCATTTGGCAGAATAAATGCACTCTTAATCTCCAGTTTGCTCCTCTAAGACAATTTATCAGATATATAGGTACAGCAGAAAAGTGACATTTCCTCTAAGCCAGTTTGCCTCTGCACTTACTCCCCCACATCCACATGCAAACACTTCCCCTACCACTTAAAAAGTAACTAATCATTCTGGAGAACTTTCCACTGTGAATGAGGAAAATTTGCACTCAAAAGGAATTCTGCTCAGGTGTCTGATTCCTTGGCAGACCCCTTCTTTCTGTTCCTCCTTCCACCTACATGGTGGTTTTCTGGGGTTATGGCCAAGTCACCCATGGCAGTTATGGAAACAAACATGAAGGGCTAAAATAACAGCAGGTTTCAGACACAATCCTGCAATCCTGAAATATCTTCTGAGAGCTTGAAGTACAGCACGTTGGGTGAAACCTTCATATTAAGGAAGAAGTTAGTCTCTGTAATTGTCTGTTATTATATCTATAACGTCTGACCTCATAAAATGATAGGATCGTAGGATAACTCTGGCTGGAAGGGACCTCAGGAGGTTCCTGGTCCAAACTCCTGCTCAAAGCAGAGGCAGCTCTGGGATCAGACCAGGCTGTCCAGGGCTTGATCCAGTGGGAACTTGAAAACCTCTGAGGACAGAGGTGGCACAACCTCTCTGGGCAAAGTGTGCCATGTCTGGACTGTCATTGTGGAGGAAAAGTTTCTCTTTAGATCCATTCTGTACCCCTCTTGTTTCAACTCACACCCATCGTCTAAGGTCACCCCGTCATGTACCACTGTGAAGGACCTGGCTCCATCTTCTCGATCCCCTCCCTGCAGGCAGAGTTGTTCTACTTCACATTGGATCCTGAACTGGTGAACAGCTGTGTCTATCACAAAGTGACACATCACTTGGATTCCCCCTGAATCAGTGCAACCTGAAAGGCCAGCTGAATGCTCCGCATAGCCAGTTTGTGAGCTACCAAGTCAGTTTAAGTAATCTCACAGCAGTTGATGTTTCAAGGTAGTTTTACATTATTTAAAACTCATACATGGTATTGCCAGCTGCTTTGCCACATGCTTGACAGGAAAATCATGTGACTTTTCAACAAATTAGAATAATTATACATTAAGCTGATCTTGTTTATACTAGGACCACTTAAACTCATTCATTTTAAAGGAGATGAGTACAGGACCAAATATTTTATTAAATTATACCCTGGAGTACCATTTACATTACAGAAGTAAATAAAGTTGCCTCAGTCTCAATAAAAATCAGTCACAAAAAGAAACAATAGACAGAAAAAAAAATCATTTTAACATAAATGGTATGGAGTTCATTATTCTGAAGATCTGCTGTCCTCAATGTAATTTTCCACCTTCCTTCTTGCCCAGTATCTTGTCTTCGACTGTGACCAGTAGTGGGACTTAAGGAAAAAAAGTAGGAACCAGAAAAGGTGTAATGTGCTCCTTTCCCTGACAGCGATGTGCAGTAGGGACTTCCTCCCCTTGGGGTTGCACCAGGGCACCAGGACCATGATTTTTAAATACCTGTCTGTGGACATAACTCTTATCATATCTGTCTAATCTTTTTGATGGAACACCTTCAGTCTCTGTACCTTCCTATGTCTAGAAATTCCACAATTTGAGTCAACAGAAAGCTTACTTTTGTTTGTCGACAGGTTGGTCTTTTATTGGCTAAGCTGAGTTTTCGTGCTATAAGTAACAGCGAGTAATTTCCTGTACTACTTTTCCAACTCTCTGACCGCTTACAGACTTTTGTCTGTCACCTCTTTTCCAAGCTGAAGAATCCATGTTTATTTAGGTTTTTTTCTTGAGGTGCGTAAGTCACTGGTCTTTCGTTTACATTTTCTGTCTTCTATATTCTTCGTAAGGTGGCCAAGTAGAATGACATGCGTCATTCAGAACATGGGCTAACTGTGAGTTCATACAGTAACAATGATTTTGCTTGTTTTCTGTTTCCTTCCTAACTGTTTTTAACTTCCTACTTGCCTTTTGCTGACTGCTGAGCTAGCCACAGTGATGACCAGCTCTGCTTCCTAAACAGTAATACTGAATTTGGATCTACATCTGTGTATATGTACTGCAGTTCTAGCTACACAGAATAATTCTGTTAGCTGCAAAGCCGGTTCCTTCACTATTAAACCTTTTTTTTTTTCCTGAATGAATATATTAAATAGCACAGGCTCCAGCAAGAGATTCCACTGATTATCACTCTCAGTTATGAAAACAACACTCCTTCCTATCCTTTTTCCCCTCTTTTAACCAGTTATTAATCCATGAGAGGACTGTGGATATTTTACCTTCTTTTTCAAAAATCCCCGTTTATCAAATTGGATCACCTAAAGGTGATAAAGGTGGTTGACATCTTCAAAGTGGATTTGTGAGGCATGATTTCCCCTTGAAAAAATTATCTTGTTATCACATACTTACAGATATAATTTAATATTGCCTGGGAAGAAGTAAGAACTCACTGGTCTACAAGTCCCAGCTCTGCCCTACAACCATCATTAAAAAAATCAGTAGTACACCGGCTACTGGCCTCACAGCAAACTGAATCAAGTGATAGGCTGCACACATCAAAATTAGCAGTTCAGAATTTTGCTACATTAGCTACGCTTATATTTGTGTTAGCAGTCTGTCCCAAAATTCTTTTACTAAGACTTTCCCTCTAACCCCATCCTGTGAAGAATGGCTCCTCTGTGGGAATCTCATTGAATTCTGCTGTATGGAGGATGGATGCATTAAACTTATTTAGATTTCCTAAAATTTGCTATCATCCTTGAGTGTTCCTGTTACACCTTCCAAGCAACAACAAGAAAAGAAGAAAACAGTGTAAACAGAAAACTATATTAAATACATTTCAGTTTGAAATTCAAACTAAAAATCAGTAACTAATGAAGACTTCATGATCTGAAAAAAATGAATCAACACAGAATCAAAAGAAGTTAAGTTTAGATTTCCTAAAATTTGCTATCATCCTTGAGTGTTCCTGTTACACCTTGCACGCATCTACAGGAATAGAAGAAGACAGTGTAAACAGAAAACTATATTAAATACATTTCAGTTTGAAATTCAAACTAAAAATCAGTAACTAATGAAGACTTCATGATCTGAAAAAAATGAATCAACACAGAATCAAAAGAAGTTAAGTTGATCCCACTACTAAACAGTAGAGTGGTTCAAAATATTCAAAGCAAAATATCCAGGAGTGTGGAAGGCCACATCAGTGAAAAGCAGAGAAGTACATATTGGGACTGTACTCTGCTCATCACAGCAATAACAAGAATATGAATATAGGGCATTCAGGGACTTCACCATGTCCCATCCTTTACAGTCATGTTCCTTCTGACAATCCTTTATTCATGGAAGTTGTTCAAATAAAGAAAATGCTACTACTCTTGGGAATAAGTATCTGCAGGACTCACTACTTATTCTATTTTTGGAAGTGTTTTGTGTGGAAAGAGACTTATGGAAAAACTGCATGATTCAAAGAAAAATGTGGAATTTTTAGAAATAAGTTTCTGACATTGACAGTATGGAGCAGCTTGAACACTTGCTGTGGTTGAGTGTATAATCCTGGAGAGGGCTAAGGCTTCAGTCAAGCAAATGATGTTTTCTGCAAAGAATTCACACAAGTATCACAAGAAAACTGAAAGGAACCCATAGTTTATATTTGAGAGACACTTTTCAGGAGGTAAAATATTTCTGTTGAAAAGCTGAAGGTAGTGTTTGGACAACCTTGCTTGCCCTTTTGAGAATTATTGCATAATAAACATTCTCTTGACACACTGTTATTAACATCACGGGTCACTGGTTTTCTGCGTACTTCATTCAGGTTCTTCAAAGGCAACACTCCAGTTAAAGGGTAACTTGCACATTTCCTCTCCTAAATGAGTGCATTTCTGTTATAATGTCCTTTTTTTTTTTTTTTGTGATGGCAAAGATTCTCATTGTATTATTTACGACAAAATTTCCACTACTGTAACATACCACTGTAAGCAAGTTTCCCGTGTCTCACTTTGGCCTTAATTTTTCTTCGGAAGTATTTTTTTTTAAGTGTTTCTTCTTTTGCAGTAAAGAAGTCTGTTTCAATAAAAAATTTAAAATACTCCAGAAATATCTTTCTTATTCAGATTAATACAATTCTGTTTGTAGTGGAACTATTTGCTCAGGCAGTTAATAAAGTGAAAATGTGTGACAATAAGAAGGTCAAGCATTTTTTCAGCTGCATCCCCTTCAATGAACACTTCAACTCCAGTCTTCTCTGCTGTCTTTGTTACTTAAGCCCAGATTTCCAATTTATCCTGTATGCTAAAGGGATTTTTTTTTTTTTCACAATGCCCATTACTCTTCTGCTTCTCCTTTGACTAAAATCAATCTGAGCTTTGCGGTGACCACAAGAAGAGACTCGGCACCCATATCGGAAATGATAATGGAAGCCTAGGAGTAGTGAAAATCTCAGGTGCTATTTCCAAAGAGTGCCGTCTGCTGCTAAAGAGCAGAGAATTCTCCAGAGAGTCCTCACTGCCCAGGAATCCAGGTGTGACAGACTGATGTGAAGAAGCTCTTCAGAAATGTGTTTGCTGAGTTTTGCATCTTCTGCTGATAAATTCTGCTTTAATCTCTTCGGGTTATTTTGTCTTCATTCTCCTGAATGTTACTTCGTTTGTCTCATGTCCATAAACTAAGTTAGACATAAAAAACCTACATCAAAGACCAAGATGAGAAACTACACTAGGCAGAGAGGTGGCTTTATTTTTTAATATGTTCTAATATTCAGTAAAGTTCCTAGACACCATTAAAGAGTCTTCAACTATCAGGAAACCTTATTCCCTAATGCCCTAAATCTACTATATTATTATGGCAAAAGCAAAGCACATAAACATATTCCCTAACCACAAAGAAACACTCTGTAAAACAAGTTAAACTCAAATAGGAAATTGTTCTACCAGTAAGAGTTATGGACCCGCAGTCCTTTTCCGTTACAAGGATACTAAGACATTTTAGTGTACTGAGGCTGAATTTGAATTTTCAAAGTACTTCTAGAACAGCTGAACCTCAATGTACAAATGCTATCTGGTATCAAGCATCTAATAACCAAAAATAAGTCCTGTATGGAACAATCTCTCAACCTGCAATTTTTAAAGCTCGGGAAGATTTGAGTCCAAATTTGCAGAATACACACAGAAGTGAACCATTTTTACATTTGCAGAATGAGAAAACTGTATCTTTTTCTGGCTTTGTTTTTGTTTTGCACTATAAGGAATAGATTATCTGGAAGTTAAACGTCTCAAATGTTTGCCCTGATATACAAATAAAAACAAGAAAATCAGGAGCCAGCTGTTTCTCAGAGATTATACAGACTTACACATTTCTCACTGAGAAACTATGAAATCCTTTCTTTATCTTATAAATGGTCAAAGGCATTCCAGAATAAGAGTAAACCTGAAGACTTCTCACTATTTGAAAGCTGAATTTTTGAGTTGCTGTTACTTATCAAATTGATCCTGGCAGTTAATTGCAGTTAATTATATGTACTGTTATGAATACTTCCGTTATTTATTTCTGAAGTAAAGTATTCTAATGATTAAAGACATCTGCTCCCACAAATGGCTGCAAAACATTAAGACCAAACAAACATCACCAACATCACCCCACCCAGCAGCAATCTGTCACTCTCCTCAAAATAACAAACTGACAGTCAACTTTGCAAGTAGAAGTTAAGAAATAGAAGTAAAACCTGGAAATATCCAGAGCAACCAACACAGAGATCAACATGGAAAAGCTGATAACACGTGATGCATTCAGAAGGGGTTTTTTTACAATTCTACAGACAAACCTGGGCAACCCAGTATAGCAAGAAAAAAATCTGCATTTCATGTCTCAGAACCTGAGGTTTGGGAATATCTTGATTTGCCTTTTTGTACAACTTTGAGTTACAAATATACTCTGGGTAGTTTCCCTATACCTTCCCTCATTCTCTTAAACTTTCAGTCATTTTTTTTAATTCTAGAGATAATCTCTAAAGCAAGAACCTACACAGCAGAGGCTATTTCAAACTGCAGGTAGACTGACACACAATGTGCTTTGTGCTTTGTTCCATCGATTCAATACTAGAGCAGACTGAAAGTTTCTGGAGTCAGATTTTTTTTTTTCCCCTCCAAAGAGTTGTCATTTCTATTATTAGCTATCTTCTTGTTATTTAAGTTAAGTTGTTAGGCTTCCACCAATCCTAAGGCCCCAATGTGACTGACCTCCAAAAGCACAGCTAGCAAATGTGTTTCCCCAAATAATTTAGTCTAAAGAGACGAGAAGTGGGAGGAGTGCTGAGCAGTGTGGAGTGCCGAACTGACTAGTCTAAGACGGTAACAGTACACCAGTAACAGCACAAAGTGGGTCACCTCACCCCAGTCTTGTATTCCTAGTGCTGCTGCTCAAGTCTGTACGAGGCAAGAAAAGGCTTTCAGCCCTATGAACTGTGTTCTGCAGCTCTAAAGATGCATGCTCTGCACTGGGATACAGTGATCTGGGGGGATCTACTGTAGCTAAATTAATAAAAAATTAAAATCTCTGTGATGGATGATTCCTAAATAAACACTGGTTGTGTCTTAGGCTTTTCACTCATTACTTATCCCAGTAATGAACTGTAGCCTCCTAGAATCAGGTAGGTTTTTGTCACATAAGAAAATTGTGGAGATCCCTACCAGAAGATACTGTAAAGGTCCAAATACTAAATGAACTCATAGATTAGAGAAATACATGAAGGATATGTCCATGTGCAGCCATTAAATGCAATGTTAAGGGCACTACCTCAGCCTCAGTAAGTTCTTAAACCATTGCTTGCTGAATGCTGGACAGGATATTTGACTTTTTATTATTTTCTTTTATCCGGTGTACACTACTGACCAACACCAATGAGGCGGCAGTGAACGAAGGTGTGACCATCTCATCGAATATGGTGGCTTTCTCCCCACCAGGCAGTGTCTCTCACTCTTCTGGGAGGGCCTCCCTCCATAATCCTTCCTTTAAATTGCAAGTCTCACTTACCCACTGCCTCGGGGGAGAACCAAAAATCAGATTGCAGAAGACCAGAAAAAGAGCTTTCTTGCCTGGAAAAGAACAGGCTGCAAACCCCCATTTCAGTAAATACAGCCTAAATATATCAGAGGATAGTGTTCCAATTTTTGAAACACCCTTTAGCTTCATGCTTAATCTACTTGCCCCTTACAAGTATCACTATCTACTGGAAAAGAATATACAGTAATTTGCCAAATAAAACAAACCTTATACACTTATTAGTAGAGGATGTTATTATTATTTGATAGAGCATAATCCCTTTTATTAACGATTAAATGGATGCAACAGCTTATTCCTCAATGATTATGCTTCTTTACATTCCTGGATATGCGCAGATTAAATTCTCTTAAGGGATAACTCCATATTTACCATCAGTACAACAGGGCTTACTCCTGCAAAGTTGCCAAGTAAAACAGCTAAGAAAAAATAATTACAGATTGAAGTATAAACTATATTTTTGTTAATATGTGACAGTAAAATGTTTCAGTAAGACAAACCAGCCCATTACTGGCAGAAGGACATAGTCTTGTGTCAGGATACTTGGAGGAGGAGTCAAGTGAATGAAACACATGAGAAAAACACTAGACAGCCTATATTGGTACTTTCATAAAGACCCCAGTGAAGAATTCTTACGGTAACAAGGAACTCAAGCATGCAAGTTATTAGAAATAATAAAGAAGCAGAAAATAAAAGAGAACAAAGCAGTTCTTATGCTTGAGACATTTCCAGAATTTATCTTTTCTTTGTTCTTCCTTTTATTTGGTGGAGTTCTGCATAGCAGCGCTTGTGAAAACAGCACTGAATATAAACCAGGTACCTCAACTGCAGTTGCATTCTTCACTTCTGGGTTTACAGACCTCGACCTTTCTTCTTTTGTTCTCCTTGTTTGGTTTTTTTTTTTAAACTACAGAAGTAACATAAATCATTACCAGCCTTCAGCAAGCATTGTCAATACTCAAATCTCAGCAAGCAGAACTCTTCTTGCTAAACAGCAAACCAGACTTGACAGCAAGATCAGCACAGTTTACATCAGTATTCCCTCTAATTTGATGCCAAGAACACAGAGCTTATTCCAGCATTATGCTTATCAGAATAAAACTCGTTTCCTTGCTGGCTACCTCTTCCCTCCCTTCTCATGTGGCAGGATGACATCTAATTCAATGAATGTAAAAATCTTCCCTGCTGCCTCTCCCCTAATGAAACATCTTTCTGTACATCCCCAAATCAAGCTTCCTGTGTAGAAAGTTTTTCAAAACCTATATTAAAATTTGCAATAAATAATCCAGCTAGCTATGGTTCTGAATATGACTTGTCACTGCATTTTTATTCTATTGTGCACATATTTGCCAATGGAACTTTAATACCACATAAAAGGGCACATAGGCTTAAGGACTTCTGTTTTAGTCCAGTTTTAAATCAGCAGAAGTATGAGGTGATGGAAGCTTCTCTAATCAGGACATCACTTAAGCTCTGTTGAAGTCCCATTGACATCAAATAAATTTAAGCATATGCTTTATTTTAATTGTACGCTTAAAGGCTGGTCTGAAATGGGTCATAGATGGCCACCTTCTACATTTGTTCAAAATCCTATGGGATCTTGCATTTCCCTCAGGGGAATTAATTCTCGTGTTCACACATTCATTTTTTCAAGACAAAATCCTTTCTCCATTCTGTATGTATAAACCATCCTAAGCCTAACCAGGAGAAATTTCTAAAGCTTAAGTAATAATTCTCAGACATGACATCAAAACACTGCTTTTCTTATAATAAACTGTTGAAAACAAATCATTACTGTGGTTAAAGATTAATTTGCTACGTCTTTGGTTTTAAACTTCGCCTAAGGCTGCAAACTGCTCTTTCAGGCCATTATTTGTTTCAAACAACCAATTTCCTAGGTGTATTTCCTTAGAATTTATTATAACACTACCAATGGGTAAAGATCACCAGACAAATCCTTCTGCCATAAGCCTTTTCCATTCATACTCCATCTTTCCAGTTATGTTCTCAAACCTTCTGATTTCTTTTCTGTTGGCCCATTAGGAATATAACACATCACTAAAGAATAGACATGGAATATTATAATTTCTGAAATGACTACCCGATTAGTTGGTGTCACTGTAGGCAATGGGCATTCCTTGCTCTAATTACTCCAGATGGGCATGCATCCCGTCTGGTCCCAGGCCAACCCTAAATTCAGGCTCTCTTAATGTCAGAGCTCCTTGCTACCAATCACTTGAAAAAAGGCAATTAATGTGTGTGCTGCTAACTAAAAATCCTCTGTCATTCATATGGAATGTATGTTCTAAGCAGGACTGAATGAATTTTCAGTCGCTGAGATAAAATGTTCAAATAAACTGGACCTGGAAAGGCTCTAGTAGATGAAACCACCACTGCTCAGCAGAACAGTTGTCCTCCAGAAGTCAGTTCCAGTGCAGTAACGGGAGGACTGGCCAAGCATGGTGGGGAAGAGGAGAGAACAGGACATTTCTTTTCTTCCCCCACTCCTGCCTCTTGTTTGTGCCTGCTTTGCTTCTCGCTACCAGGCCACCTCCTGCCCATTCCTCATGCGCTGCTCAGCACCCTCATATGTTTCCACCACTTCCCAGAGAGAGAATGTGATGGCCTGCGAGACATCATTGTTAAAGGATCCCCTCCCTTTTATCCAGATGAATGTTTCCTCCATTACTTTGCCTGCTATTTTTAAAGATACCTGAAACTCTTCTTTCATCCTCCTGTATATACCCTTCCAATGTCCATAGATAGTTAGCTGTCCAGTGAGTTGTCATTTAGCCAAGTTATGTGGTATATTTACCTACTTTAATACACTCTCATAACCCAAACCTTCCAGCCAATTACCTTTTTTATTCCTGGGTCTGCTCTGAACTTCTTCCAGCTGTCTTCTGCTCAGAAGGGAATGCCATGATCTAGGTGTAAGTGCATTAAAAATTACTACATCCCACTCTGGTATTTGATGGGACCAACCTCAGAATCATACTGGGTTGTTGTGGGGATTTGTGACAAACTTGCTGTGAATTGTTATACCAGAATTTCAATGGCATAATTCTTTCCCTATTTCTCTCTTTTACTCTCTATACTTTTCAGATTATTTTCTTTTGTTTGCAAATTTTTGCAGTTCCCATCCTGAATTTCATTTTGTATATCTTTGTCCTGATTTCTTCAGCTATTCATTATTGCGTGTTTACTTCTATGCCTTCCTGTCCTCACAACTTCCTGCCATTTAGTGTCATTTCAGGCTTCTCCGTATACAGACCTCTGTAACACTTCATCCATTTGAAGCTTAAAAGCAGCAGTAGAAGAAAAACAAAATGTAGTATTACTATATCTTTCAAGTTTATGCCCTTTTTTTTAATTACCATAAATTCAAAAGAATACAATATCATCTTATGAAGCCACCACTAGTAATCAGTTTCTCAGTTTAAAAATAATCATAATCTTCATCAAAGCAGTTTAATCATTACAATTTTTTTTCCAAATTTCCAAAATTTAATTAGTACTCACTTAGAGATAATCTAACTTATTAATAACAACTGACTGGGTATTTATTTCTATAGGGAAACCATTATCATTGATTATCTTTGATTTACTGTTCATGAACCCATTATCAGTCTACTGGAAATTTCAAGTAGTTTTGCACTTGAGATGGCAGGATTTAATTTTTATTTCTTTTGACAATGTTTTACTTAAACTTTGTTTTATAATATGCTCTCATCTCTTCAGCCACCAGTTTTGTAGAACTCCCTTAAGAAGGAATGTTAGAATTTTGGAGGGGCGGATTACTATTCCTGGGTCTAAAGTGGTATTTTTAACCCAAGCTTGAACCAAACAACACCTGAAGTTTTGAAAGTTTGATTCACTTTTTAAGTCCTAAAAATATATCTTGGATCCGGACTCTTTTGCCCTACACATTTCTCTTTTGAAATTTTTATTCTTCAGTGTAAAAATATCAAGATGTCTAACTGTTTCTAAGAACTGAGCAAGAATTTGAAGCTCACAATTGTTACAGTTAAAACTCAGCACAGTTTATAAATCCAGGTTCATAGTCCTTGCTTTTCTTGTCAGAAAACACTGGCTGCCAAAGTGAACCCATTCTTCCTGACGTGCTTACTGCAGCTTAGGAGAATCTTGAGTAGAAATAACTAACTCCTACTCCCCACACAGCACCCTTATTTCATGCTAGGAATACCCATTATCAGTAGATCTATAAGTTTTTTACATACACAGTACATTTTATTCATCTGCCAGACAAGTGTAATGACTCAGAGAGAAAATACCGAGTAGTCCAGCAGACACAGAGGGTCATTAGCAAGGAAAGATTAGGTAGGAAAACCTAACTGCTCCTTTCCTAATAATTAAATGGCAATGATATTTCCTATTTAAATTTAGCACCATGGTAAAAGCTCTGCAGAATTAAAAGAATCTCAAGGACATCCCTGTGTTTGCACTGTGTCTTAATAGGGAACTGTTTGTTCTAGCAAAGCATACTGTTTCTCTTCGATGCCAACTTTGACAATGTCAGAACAGCTCTGTGTTTTAATTAGCGTTATGCAATGCCTCAGGTTATGCTGCCCAGTGCACACGCATGTAGTCTTGAACTTCCTTCCCAAATTAGAGAAATATCCGTGCCATTTTCTCATCCACAGACTGAAGTGATTGGATGGAAATGCAGGAGGAAAGGATGAGAAGGAAGGCCAGGAAACAGATCTGCCATCATTAATTTTACCTCCTTTGACTGCAACAAGCCCCTGGTGCAAATGGGATCTACAGAGCGTGGTGACACTCTGAAACCATCAGCACCACACAAAGCCTCTGCATCCATGTGAATCACTTGGTTTATTAGCTTGAAATAATCTGCGTCTAAATTGAGATGATCACAAGTTCCAAAACTGGTTAATTTAAAGATTTTATCTACATTTTATCTAAAATTTTATCTACAGCCAGACCTTTCAGAAATTACATACTATAGATTTCTTATCCAGATTGGAATTAGGTCTAGAGTTTCAGACACACCAGATTATTTTTTTCACGCTGGACTCTCAGAAAATCTTGTAAGTACATGCTTATGTGGCTGGATGTGCCACATATGTACAGACACACACACTCTCTGTGTCTATTTAAGTACATCTGTCAAGTATGGTATGAGCCAGTAACACGCACAAAAAGCAAGGCAAACACAATCTGCATCATAATGTATAATATCAATTACTCACAACCAAGAAAGATAAAAGAAACCAAAAGAGAAATACTTACCAGCTGAGGTTTTCTCTATACAACTGGACCTGCTCAGGTTTAACAAATTGTTGTTAATGGAGCTGGAAGTTTAAGAATGACACTTTCCATCTGGACACTCATCACTCTCTGGCAGCCAGCCGCTCTTCTATATAACAGTCCGCTGACTCATCATTCTCTGAGTCCTTGTTGATCCTGGATTTATTTTTCACCTTGCTAATGTTCACCAAAGACTGCAATTCTTGTGTATTTCCCCAGGACACAGTCCCGTCCAGCTCTTCACCATGTGGAAAGATGGCTTGACTAGGTTATCAGCTTTAATTCTTTGCTCTTCTCTCAGATTATTTATCTGCTGACTTGTCTTGATGCCTCATAGCTTCCTAGCTGTGACCTTGCTCACCCGCTCCTTCGTCTTTGTTTGCCTGAAGGACTGGGGAAATCTGATCTTTTGGATAGTGACAGACACGTACCTAAGACGTAAATGCCACTGCACTGTGTTTTTTGCTAAAAGAGATACAAGATACAGCTAAAACAGTTGCTGGAAGTGAGACATACATAAGTGGATAGTTAGGTATCAATATCAGGATCATAAAACTTCAGATGGAAATATGCTATGAGCCAGAACTGAAAAGACAGAGGTCATAGTCAACAACATGTCAAGCAGCAGAGAGCACATGGGTAAGCAAATAGAGTCATCCTGGAAGGAGTCTGAAAAACCACCAAGCTGGGGCTGAGCACAGAGGTACCTAAACAAATGTTAGTATACTACTTTCATATGTAGGGCACTTACATTAGTTTTCAAAACATTCTCAGATTTTTCCTGTGGCTTCAAATAGTCAGAGTATGGGAGCTCCACAGTGTCTTCCTCAGAGGGAGCTGCTTTAGTATCCACTAATGAATAAGTACAGTTAAGACAGTTTCGCCTTGGACGCACTACTTCAAATTTCATACACCAGATTTTGCCAAGGCTGTCAGTAATCAGAAACCTGTTTGCAACTTTACATTCAGCTTTAGATTGAACTGACCTGAGTAACCAAGACAACTGCAAACTTTGGCTCTTCACCCCTTTAGGTCCGTCCTGTTGTTCATGAGTATTGAAGCATGTGGAGCTCTCAGCAGATTTGGCCGGCAGTTGTTGGATGCACGCTGATCACCCTTTTGCACTGAGATAGGGTAAGGGTGGGGTTTTTAGGGAGTTTCTTTGTGAGTTTCTCAGCACCAACCAGTATAAAAGGAAGATATACACATCTTCACAAAGCTAGTGAGGCCAAAAAAAAGTCTTTATAGCTAAACCAGCTACTTGATAGAAATGCAAAAGTCCATTTATTTTCAAGTACGCTACAAAATTGGTACTAGTAAGCTAAGGTACAAGAAGACAATGCGAATGACATGTAACAGAACCAGAAAACAGCTTCTACCAGAGTGGTGGTGTTAAACTGTGGTCCCCCACTGATGCTCTTCCCCACCAGAATCTCACATTAATTGCACAGACCTGGCTACAGCCCGACTTCACTGCACGGACTCTGTGCAGGGCTCTCTTTTCTTAGCAAGAACCATACAGCATCCAAGCAATCCCACAGACCACCAAGCCTCCATCTTCCTTGTAAGTTATGAGAAGTAAGACCAGATGAACTTTCACACTGAGGCTGCTTTTTGTTGGTTATGTGCACTTTACTCTCAGGTGATTTTTTCATTTTAAAATCTGAGTGGAATTGTGTTTGCAGGAAGGCGGTACAATACATCCAGATGTGGCAAATGGCTATTGTACATAAATGCAGTTGTCATCAGGAACAGCTTCAGCATCTCCTGGATTTTGCAGTAAGCTGAAATAGATGGCAAGAGGCCTTGGAGTGTGAGCTCAGTGCACAGGCTCAGTGCAATCATTTCAACTGGTGATCCAAGGGAGCAGGTAAACCTCGGCTCCTGAAGTGAGGTGCTCTGACCTGACCTTGTGTGCCACCTAGTGCTGCTATTAGAAAACAAATACCCCATATTAGGCAGAAAGCTGAGTCATTAAATCACACCTACACCTGTCAAAAGTAGAGATACAACAGCCATTTATCAGGCACAGTATTAATCTACATTTTAAATTTAGACTATTTGAGTGCTTCCCAAAAAATTTTCTCCAAATACAATTAAGTTTGCAGATGCCTTCTCAGCATGCATTGAGGGACCTGAAAATTTATCTCAATTGAAAATGTATAAAGAGGGCCAATCCAATGAGCATAAATCACACCTAATGTCCAGAGTTTACAATCATAAAACTTCAATTCATCTTGTTAGGGAGATTATTTGCAATTTATAACACCAGAGACTCCCACTGACACTGCAATCCAGGTATGTTAAATTCTGCAGGTACTCAGAAGAGTGCCCCTGCCCACAAGACAAGGCAAAGGTGACAAACAAGTCCTGTTCTTCTGCTCTTACAGTTAGGAATTTGGCACAGGAGCCTGAACAATTCTTACCAGGTTTCCCATGAAGATAATGGCAAAAACCTAATTTAATCTCAAAGTCACCCTTCTTCTTCCAGTTCTGGAAGAACTGGTTCATTTATCCTGGTTGTTACATTTCTTCAGGGATATCTTTGATAAAGCTTAACATGATAACACAATGCCTCACATAAAAAGGCAAGCATGGAAATTTGTGACAAACTAGAAACACACAAAATAATTATTCACTTCCTAATATTATGCTTTCTTTTAAATAAAACCCTAATTTTTTCCCCATGTTCTGTTAGAATAAGTGAGATGCT
Source organism: Aptenodytes forsteri (assembly GCF_000699145.1). Classification (NCBI taxonomy): domain Eukaryota; kingdom Metazoa; phylum Chordata; class Aves; order Sphenisciformes; family Spheniscidae; genus Aptenodytes; species Aptenodytes forsteri. The sequence goes on from NW_008794093.1 coordinate 2,534,376, forward strand.
TGGTCACAAATGACAGAAGCTTTGAGACTGTGATTAGGTCAAGATTTGAGAACATTTGTTTGATCCGTATGTTCCTATGTTATAGAAGAGAGCAATGGTTTTGCTCTTAAGAATACACATCTCCTTAAGTAACTAGCTCTACTCCTAAACACAGAACATAAATATCTACAATTGGTGTATGGAAATACATAGATGGATCTTCATCCTCCTCTAAACTGAATGGGTCACAAGTTGGAACAGCAGCAGAAGCATCACACAAAAATCTGTAACTTAATACATACTCCTACATTATCTTTGTTCTGGGTTTTGTGTTAGTAGCTTAAAAATCCAACAACCCCTCATTCAATTTTCTCCAGGTTTAGCTATTTCTAAAGCTTTTCCAGTAGGATCCCACTTGTATTAACTCCTATTTTTGTTACCCCTATAGAGATACATGGCCCTTTAGAGCTAAGTATGCCAGTTCAAGTCAGCATTAATTAATCACATTCAGCAAGGGAGTGTTAAATTCATAGACTGGACTTTACATACTGTACACACTGTCACAATGGCAAATTCATGACTGACCACTTTTCCTCATCATAATTCTGTGTACTAAAGCTTGGGGACAAGATTGTGCCACTCACAATGTAGATATTCACAGGATGTATTTAAATCAAAGTCCTTCATAAGACCAACCTTATTTTGCCTCCACCTTTCCCATTTTTAAGTTGTAATGAGACAGCACAAAGAGAACCACTTCTTCACAGAAGCTTTTTGAAAGGCATTTAAAGGCTTAAATAAGTAAAATGAATAATAAATGTCACTGAAAAATTAGTATATAAAACATTTTTTTCCTGACAAAGTTAAAGCCTAATAAAGCCCAAGTCACCCAAATAATATGTATGAAAAACTGCTGCTGCCTTTGGAAAACAAACTGTGGAGGAAATAACATTACAGTAACAATAGATCAAAGCTCAGTGTACAAGCTTATAGAAGGGTGTGCTGGGTTTGGCTGGGATAGAGTTAATTTTCTTCACAGTAGCTGGTATGGGGCTATGTTTTGGATTTGTGCTGAAAACAGTGTTGATAATACAGGGATGGTTTAGTTGTTGCTAAGCAGTGC
>NW_008794093.1:2536005-2551780 GCF_000699145.1 Aptenodytes forsteri
TGGGACAGCTGACCCCAACTGACCAAAGGGATATTCCATACCATGTGATATCATGCTCAGCATATAAAGCTGGGGGAAGAAGAAGGAAGGGACAGGGGACATTTGGAGTGATGGCGTTTGTCTTCCCAAGTAACTGTTATGCATGATGGAGCCCTGCTTTCCTGGAGATGGCTGAACACCTGCCTGCCGATGGGAAGTAATGAATGAATTCCTTGTTTTGCTTTGCTTTCATGCATGGCTTCTGCTTCACCTATTAAACTGTCTGTATCTCAACCCATGAGTTTTCTCACTTGTACTCTTCTGATTCTCTCCCCCATCCCACTGGGGAGGAGTGAGCGAGCAGCTCTGTGTGGTGCTTAGTTGCCGGCTGGGGTTAAACCACAACAAAGGGGAAAGTAACTTTGTTTTAAAGCAAAACTGATTTCATTTACTCATATTCACACTCTCATACCCACAGGATTGCAAGCACTAGGATGTGTGTGTCCAAGTAGTCTGATCAGCATTCACACACCAAGAATGTGTTTCAAGGTTGTGTGGTCAGGTTTCCTTCAATGACACAAAGGACAAGAGATGATGGCTATCAAGTCTTAATTGTAGCTCCTCTGTTCAGCTGATGTTGACAAGGGTGTGCTGGTTTTTGGCTGTGTTTTCTTCTGTACCTTTGGGAGCTGATGGTAATTAGTTTCTATCCTGTCAAGTATCTGTGATTCTTTATGATTTGCTCAGACATTTTCTTCTCAATCTGGTTGCCCTGAAAAGATATACAGAGATGTGTTGGGCTCTTTATGACTTGTTGGTCTAGGTGTTCACATTTTTAAACTCAAGCACATATTTATAGAAGAGTATGCAGAAATATGCCTAGCTAGACCCAACAGAGTGTGTGTACAAATCATACCTGTACAGTGCATCCCCAACTATCCACACTTGATCCTTTATCAAATGTCATCATTATCTAAAAAAGCAAGTATGCCAAAGGAAAACCTTCATATTTTTACTTACATCTAAAATGAGTATGAAAAATGTAAAAGGCTATCTCAGTTTAAATTACACTGCACTAGTTCATACAGGGATACTTGGGTGGACTGCAACAACCTGCATGTAGTTTGACCCTACTCAAATTAGCCCTCTGTAACTACATTCCCTGGCAAGCAGACCAGTAATCTTTTTGGGAGCTATCAGCTGTGTGCATAAACTTTGTGTCCTCTCCCAAAAATGTTACTTTGTTTGATATTATTTCTTTTTGTTACTTTTTTTTTACAATTACTTTTAATTTCCTATGTCTACATATACTTTATTATGCCTTATGCATATTTATCTAGTTGAGTTCATAAAACATAAAAAACTGGAAACCTGGCAAGGAAAATGTTGGGGTCAGAACCTAAGAGAGGAGGAACCTAAGAAGAGGGCACGTATGTACATTGCAATTCATGACTTGTACACTCTCACGAACTTCAGCAAAAAGGGACCTGAATCATATATGTGTACACACCCAACTGAGAGCAATGTGCCGTGCATTTTCAGTTGGCAAATATTTTGAAAACCAACATCTTTCCTTTTTGAAAAGGAAGTGGGAAGACAACAGGAAGAGAACCTACAAACAGATGGTCATTTTCAGTCTTGCTAAGTTTTCACCCTTATTCTCTGGGCTGTCAAACAGACAAAAGAACAGCAGCAAGCCAAAAATGATCAGCTAGCCATGCCCATTATTTATTAAGTCCAGCCTCTGAACTGAAGACACTATTGCAGCTACACAGGAATAACCTGGTGTTGCAGAGCTTGCAGCTCACCATAATCCCCAAGCTTTTCAAGAGGTGGGGTTTTTGACAACCTCTGTGAGCTGAACAGTTCTTGTAACTAGAGAAGGCAAACAATCCTCTCTCACACAACTCCCATACCATGTCACGTCATACGGACAAAAGGAGGTGGTGTGAATTCAAAGAACAAGAAAGGTGGGTATCACTACCGCAAAATTTGTATGGATTATTTTAGGATGAATTCCCTGTACAATTTGCATGTCAATTCAAATTTGTAATCTAATTTGCCTAATGGTACTTCATTCAGTAACTAAAACATTTATTTCTGTTAGTGTTGTTTACCTTGACATTAATTATTATCTTTTATTTTTGAAGTTATCAAAATAAAGTTTGTTTCCTTTTTCTTTTTCCCCCCAGAGGTTTTTATATGTATCTTCCCCTTTAGCTGCAACACCCAGCTGGTATACTAACTCAAAATAGGTATTTTCAGTTTTATTCTCACTGGAAAAAGATGAGGGTACAAGCTAGAAGGAGGGAGAAAAGGAGATTTCAGTTATCTACTCCTTTTTCTACAGAAGTCAACAAAATGATGACTCATGTTCTCAAATTAGCAGGAACAGAGAGTTACTTTTGAAGTTATATTTAATTCAGCAAATAAATGAGCTCTCAGCCAATGAAATCCATCAAATGAATCAGGCACAAATTAACATCAAATATACTGACAGCTTCTTGTTCCATAACTTTTGTGAGCACAAGAGGAATCCTTCAAATCCTCTGTCCAGTGCAAGACATAAAGAAATGCTTTATCTGGGTCCTTACACATCCATGAAAATCAGTTTGGAAGCTCTTCAGCCACAGTTCATCCTGTATCTGAAAAAACATGCAGCACTACCGTACCATGATAGTTCTCCTGCTATAGATGTGCTCTCGGACATAAAATAACAGCAGGTTTTCTTCCAAATCTGTCTGTCCAGCTTCTGTTTTTCATGTTTTCCTAACTGCCTGTTGTCTTTCATCGTCGATTCAAACAACTCAAAAAACATAAACCATACTCATAAAAAACCCCTATAGGGAGCCATGCTTCTAATCTATGACAGATGCATGGAATGAGCAGAGGGGTGAGTCTGTATACCAGGCTGGACTAAAATACTTTCAGCTCTTGACAAAACAAAGCACTTTGTGTATACTCAGGAAAAAGCATTGTGCTGTGTTTTAAACAAAAATTATGCAAATGTGGAATACACTGTTTGCCACAAGCTTCAAATATACCCTTTCAGACCTAGATACGAATATGGATATGGCAGGGATCACTATATTTAAATACATGTTCTGTAGCTTTCCTAGCAGTGTTCCTGTTCATGAATGCCTGACCTGGGGCACAACTGGGATTAGAGCTCAGGGCTGAGCACTCCATCCCAAAATCAGGACTGGTACTGTTATTGACCCCCAATACTGGTAATTTAAAAAGATGGTTAAAAATGGCTATATTAAATGTGACGTTCAAAGCAAGAGGAAAAGATTCACCTTAAGACAAGGACACAGCTATGCCAGGTGGAAAAGCCTGTTTTTAATCCACAGGAGGTTAACAATTTATTAATATTTTAGTTAAGCATCTGAGCAAAAAGAAAATTAAAATTACCCTCCCAATTAAGTTGGAATCAGAACACCCTGGGAAGGGGAGGTTTTGCAATTTTCACCTGGATAAAATCCAACCAGGCTTAGGGTATAAAATGAAACATATTATCCCAATCAACACTATTTCTGATGACTGCAAGCCTAAAGTCATAGTTTTTGCAAAGGAACTGGTTCCAAGTGACAGGTAAGTGTTATCCAGCTGATGGGCTGGTAGCAGTATAAGAAACCTTTTGGATTTGAAGATAGAGTTCTGCAAACAGGCTTGTTTTATTCCTGCTCACCACAAACATTTTAACTGTCCAAATTTTGATGTTGTGCATAGGTTCTTTATTTCACATTAATTTTATGCTGCTTTGTGCTGAGAAGGACTTCCAGGTAATTGGCAAACACTAAAATATTCTATCCCCAGGATAAGACTCGTAGAGTATCCAAAACATTGCAATGTAAATCTCCATGGAGCTGCAGAAACTTGTCTGGGAACAGGTAACAATGAACTGATACCGTAATACTGTATGCGCAGTGAAGTGCAGCAAATAGAAAAAGGATGCTACCCGGATTACCTAGTAATTCTTGCTGTGCAAAGTGCTTTGCATTTGTTGGGGTTTTCTCTTCCCCATTCAGTATTGCTCATAGTGTGACAATAATATATGACTTCTCGCAGTACTGCCTTTATGTCATTTACATTCATTAGTGTTAAAGAGCAGGGGATAAGGAGCCTTGGGCAAGGGGGCTAATCATTCTTACCAGCCAAGTGAAACGACAAAATGTTCTACACATAAATATTTCTCCTCTTTCCTACCCTCTGGAAAGTCTATAAACATTTCAAAATCCCCAAGAGCTAAGTTACAACACCTAAGAACTACTTTGCATGAAACACTCCATATTTAATTGATACAGGCAGGAGTGCCAGCTATTTCAAATGAGTTTACCGAGAGGAAGTTCACAAGGTCTTGCTTGCCACATCCACACTTCCATTAACAGCTACCCCAAGATGCCCACGGGCCTGACCCAGAATCATCCAAGTTCACCGAGTCTAGGGTGGAGGAGTCTTTTGGGAGTTGTGTTTGTGGTTAGAGCAAGCCATGGGGGAGCTATTTGCATAGGAGCTATGGCCCTTCCCTAGAAAAATCAAGTCAAGAGGAAAGACACACACTGCAGAGTGTCAGGATTTTTTTTCCCAGCAAGAGCTGAAACTCTTAAGGAGCTGCAGGCAAAGAAGAAAAGCTCACCGGGAGCCAGCAGGGAATGGTAAACCCCATTGGCCCTGCCACCATATGCTGACCTAGAAACCACTGAAGGCCTATCACAAGATTGTGATAGCCTTTGCAATGGTCTGGAACCAGTCACTTCAAAGGAACTGGTGGTGGCTCAAAGAAGCAATGACTCCTCGGGAACACCACCACAAAATTAGTTCCCCAGACAGAACTCTATAACGGTGAAATATACCCTGCTATTTCCATCCAAACCTGGCCTCAAGCCAAAGCTGAGGGCTGACTGGCCTGAGGTCTCTGGCAACTCTCTCCAAAACAATCCCAGGAAAACTGCTGTGCGAAGAAAACCCAAAATAACATGCACTGCCAGAACATGTTGCAAAGCCCTCATTTACTCAATGAACTACCTATAAGGAGAATACAGCAAGGCACAGAGTGGCACCAGCACAGAATTTCCACAGCTGGTGGAAACAACTGAACAGGACAAGCTGAAATGTTTTCAGTTGGGTTTGTATGATTTATCTACTCTTCACTGAGGGTTAGGATGAGAAATAAATCAAAAAATATTTTAGAGAACACCTCTGGGTAAACAGAAAAATAGTGGGAGAGAGTCATGTCAATATTAAACTGAATTTATAATTGCTCCACAAAGAAACACCATCAAAATTCATCATATAGGACAAATCGTGTGGAGTACAATAATAAAAATGGTTCACAAGATCATATGTATTACTCTTACAAACAGTAATGAGATGTTCAGCTAGACATGAGTTAGTCCTTTAACCTGTATGCTGACAATTCAGTATCTGGAACAAATAAACACATACCCTTTTCTGAGAAAACATCCTTTCAGGAGGTATTCCCTCATTTTGCTTTTTGTAAAGGGGCATTCCTACAGGCAAAAAGTGCTCTGCAGCAGTGCAGTTCACTGGGTTCTGGTTCACCAATATACACAAATATAAACGATAGGCCGATGATGTTCCTGTTGCAGCACACGGGCTGAAACCTGCAACAGAGCTCAAGCACCAAAAGGAAATGTCAGATGTTTTCCCTGGCAGATACGAAACTAGATGGACTGTGGGTCTGATCTCTTACAGCCACTGCAGTGTTTGTATCTCCTTAATTATTTACTATTTTTATACTTTCAATCATTATACATTTTCCCTAATTGAAAATTCTAGGGAAAAGAAATTAAAAACAGCGAGACTTTATTTCCTGATGAGTATCACAATGGCATTATTTCCCTCGGAGGCTTGCTTTTGAGTCCAGCAAGACAGCCAGTTTTTTATGCCATTACATAATTGGCCATCTCAAAAAGCATAAAAGCATTTGAACAATTTCTAAAATTATTTGCCTTTGCTTAGAGTCATATGTCTTGGCAAGACATAACATGATGTGATGTCTCCTTGTTTTCTTTTCCCCAGCAACCCAGCCAGTTTTTTATGCCATTACATAATTGGCCATCTCAAAAAGCATAAAAGCATTTGAACAATTTCTAAAATTATTTGCCTTTGCTTAGAGTCATATGTCTTGGCAAGACATAACATGATGTGATGTCTCCTTCACAATCATCTAATTTCACTTTGACAAAAGCAGGAGTTTCTCCAGATTTTCTCTCCCGAGCCATACTTTTTCTTGGCAGAATCTTCCTGGATTAAAACTCTTGTTCTGACTTGAGTAGTTTAACTTGCAATATATCTTAAAATGCCTTCAATTCCCACTGGTAACTACAAATAATTACAGCAAGTTACCCACTTGCTTGAGTTTCTAAAGGCCTTTTAAGGAAAAGGATCATGGGGGACAGTTTTTATCTGGTCTCTGAGTCCTTTTCCCTCACTAGTAACCAGCTCATTTAATATCATTTCAGCCCTTTTATTTCTTAACTTCCTCCTATTTTTTTTAATCATGAGAGTATGTTGGAAGTAAGGCAAAGTGACAAGCCATTACAAGAATATTGGAAAAAAATGATTTAATTCTGGAAATGGAAATGGAGATGACTAGAGAGGAGACGGGAGTTTGGGTACCCTGCACTGGGCACAACCTGCTCCAGGAACCTCCCCACCCCAGTGCAAGCTATTACTATAATTTGTGCGGGCATGGTCCACTGTCCATCCCGAAGAGCTGCCATGAGATTTGTGTCATGGAACATTTTTGTTTGTCTGACACCAGATGACTCCTCCAGCCTCCCAGCTGTAAAGAGCTAGAGTCAGTTTTAAGGAGCTCAACGTCTTAATACCAACATTTTAATCCACATCTAGTCCTCAATGGACAACATACCTTCATGGCATCTTCTTCTGTGGGCACTGAGTGAAAGCTCACAACAAGAAGTTGCAGAGTGGAGCTGCCTCCTTCTCAAAGCGCTCAATGTTGTTACTTAACAAGCTTTGTTAGACCATACTACAACCCCCAATGGAGTTACTTTAAAATTAATTTGCTGATCGCAGTAAGTACAGCAGCATCACAGCAACCGACACAGCAACCTTTGCAATATTGCAAAGCAGCATTTGAAAACCAGAGGACAAGTTGAGGACAGTTCACACTTCCACAGACTTGCACCGAAATAAATCTCCATTGAATGTTATTATACACACTGTGGGTGTATCCACCTCGTGAGATTCTGCTGTTGATCACCAAAGTCCTATCATGTATTGAAAATGTAAAAGGCCTAACAAAGTCTTACTGCGCTGTACGCATAAGCTTTCACAATTATTATTCACATGTGACCTTCACATATAGAAAATTTATTGCGATATATTAGACCTTGATGAAAACTCATCTGTAGCTAAGAGAGTGGAAAATCATGATGAGATGTTACACTCGTGTACTTAAGTTTGTAAAATATCCCAATACTTCTATCAAGCATTGCTTTAAGGACAGAAGTTTACGATGAACTTCCTGAGTTAATAAATCCATCTCTGCACAGTCACTGGCAGTTATGTACCTTTATAGACTGTAACTGCCCACAGAACTGTATCACTCTGCATAGCCTCGCACATCAAAGCCTTCCAGGAAAAAACTCAGCAACCCATCACACAAATGTCTATATTAGAAGTACATAAGCTGCACTTAGGCAGTGGTGTTTTTTTTTTTTGAGTGCTTGACCATAATATTCTGTGAATACAGATGATTTACAGTTATATATAGATAGTTAAATATGTGGACTATATATATAGTTATATATGTGGATAAATGTCTTAAGTGGAGTTAGAGTCAATCTTCTATTCAGTAAACTGGTTTATGCAGTTTATGCTAAAGTGCTGCTGCTTTTTTCCTTTTTTCTCCCTGGGCAAGTGATTATATCTGAGATACAATATACATCTCATAGCAAAAGACTGTGTTTCGGCTACATGACAAAGGAGCATCTGTATCACATCCTGGGTTCAGCTCTTATAATTAAGCATTTGATGAATACACCTGTGAATGTTGTATCTACAGGATCTGTGGACTTCTTTTAGTGACTAAAGGCTGCTCACCTTATGAAACTATGAATTCTCGGAAAATCTTACAAAACCCTGCAGAGTAGAGGTTACTATATGGAACAGCAGTTTTTGCACTGTTGTAAATTGATCTGGTAAATGTTCTTGTAGAAAAAAACCCTCCTCTTTGCAGAAATAATGTTTACTTTCTGTAAACTGAATGAGAAAAGGGATTAACGAATAAAACTAAATAAACTTTAGTACCCAAAGAGGTGTTTTATGTAAAAAAGCATTACACTAAAACAATTTTCCGCTCAGTAAAACTTACTACAGTTTCCTTTATCCAGTTTAATGTCAGTGTGCTGGAAAGCAATGGAAAATTACAAAGTATGGTATTCGCTGCGTAACAACAGACCAGCTTTCAGCTGCACAACAAAAGAGCGTGAGACTGGATGAAAGACTTCACTAAAAGTTAAGCAGGAAGTAGTTAAAAGAAAATTCCAGCATCTGCAATGAGGAATGTAATATTTGCAAATCTTCTCTCTATGGACGGATTTTCTGTGGAGGTTTTCCACAGAAAGATAGCCTTTTGATTGTTTTGATATACAATGCTTACTATAAATGGCATAACAGAAGCAATTACCCTAATACGAGTTACAGCCGTTCTGTGAGATGACAAAAAGCAGATAAAATGTCAGCTGACCCTTCTTTATGTAAGGAAGTTACAAAATCTCATGACGTATTTTTCAGAGCTAACTGTGATCAAATGTCTACATAGGAAATACAAAGCATATTGAGGCTGCATGGAGAAAAAAACAGGGGCTCTGCTAAAAAAACCCCAGAGAACTGAATCACAATAGCAGAGAAGTTCACAGTTTAAGTTTGGTAGCCAATTGCCAATAAAGACAACTTGTTTTTCTTCATTCAAGTAACAATGAACAATATTTTCCATTCTAATAGGTACAGTTCAAATAGGAAGAAAATCCCATAGATGAGTGTATCCAACCAAGGTCTCTGAAAAATTACTTGAAATTAAAAAAAAATCCATAGATCTGATCCAGAGCATGGCTGCCAAAAACTAATAGTTCATGTTTATCACCTTTTCCTTTAAATTCACCATAAAAAGGAATTAAAAGTCTTGCCACCTAAAAAAGATGGGACCGATAGTAGCTAGGATGAAATTTTCAGAGTCAGCCTCTGCTTCAAACTCAAACTATCATATGGGATAAACATGTTGTGCTTCATACTCCATTCATCTACACTCCTTGGAAACAGTTTGTCCTAGAGTGCTTCGAGCTGAGTTTAAGTCATTTAGGGCTTGTTTTTCAGGAACGAGTCAGGCAGGACTGAATTTGTGACTACCAAGTTTGCAAATGAAGAAAAGAATAATATTGTCTAATACATTTCATCTGAAAACAAAACACGGTTCTGGAAGCCATTCTGTTGAGGCTTCATTCATTAACTTTCATTTAAAATAATGTGAATTCAATGTCTAGTCACCTCCCAAAGCAAAGAGCTCAACCTTGCTTTGGATAAGGTGGAGATTCAAATTTTAGCTGTTATTAATGAGCAATTCTTGTGTTCTTTTTCTTTCTAGTTTTGTGACAAATTGATGTTTACCACGTACCAAGAAGTGTGCAGATGCCCTATGGCGACGTTATAATACAGGTAACTGGCAAAGAGTTTGCAAAGCAAAGAGGCCTACCTGGGAGAAACCTGGCCATGATGCAGAACGAGGAAGATGAAGTGTACAGGTGTCTCATTTCACATCTCGTCTCACTAGTTAAATTTGATGTAAAGTCACTCTTTTCACCTTAGTTTCACTCCAGCCTTTGACTCTTAACTGAATCTGTCAAGAATGTCAGAGGATTAAAAGAAGAACTCAGAAACATTAATAAAAACAGAAGCATGGAAAGAGTTACTTGAACGGGGTTTACTCTAAGCAGATGTTAATGATAGAAATGACAATCTTCCATATTGGAAAGCATCCCCCAAAACTCCTATTGGCTTCCAAATAAAACACAAGCTGTGTATTTATGTGTCTTCTTCAGTAGCTGGAGTGCAAAGGTAAGCTGCTTTGAAAAGGAAAAAAAAAAAAACAAGACGGGGCCCAGACTTGCTCAGGTCTTGCCTAAATCAGCCATAGCTTTTTGTGCCATCTGCCTATTTTTTGTGCACCTTTTTTCTGGATAATTCCAGGAGGGGAAAAAAAAAAAAAACCAACCCAAACTGATTTGGATAATAAGGTATACTCCCATTTTCCTAAGCAATGATCAATGCCCATAGTTACCCCATTTAGCTGACCTTCCACCTCAACCTCATGCTCCTTATCTCCCTGAAACAGGTCTGTGTAGGCAGCCAGAGCCCATGCACAAGCACTTCTCACCAATCACTGTCCATGGTATTTTTGTTGAGTGCAAGGCAATCCAGTTCCCAGATCTCACATACTCTACATTCATACCTATTTTTGACTGGAACAAATTTCTTTTGTGTTCCAGACAACAATAACAAAATTGCAGTAGTCTAGAAACTCCACAAATGAGGCACATTTTTACTGTGATTTTCCTGGAAAAATAAACCTCCCTTGTTTTAAATCCAGGTAATAGAATATTTTTGTTTTCCAGCAGAACCTAGGGGTGCCAATGAAACCGGGACCCAAATGACCAGAGCGCTCCATGAGTACACAGAATAAAGAGACAGAGAACTGGCAGCCCAGTTGCCTGGCCAGACAAACCGGGGGGTGATTACATGAAAGTTTAAAGCGACTACATAACTGAACACTTCTGTTAACACATTTCTGATTAGCAAAAGTCAGCAAAAGAAGCTTAAAGACATCGACTTCCTCCTAAGGTGCTTAGATTTTCAAGAACATTTTCAGAACATCCAGAATTGTTATTGTATCTTTGTACCCATCAGCCTCAGAGCATGTTTTTCCTTCGGATGCAACATATTAAAACTTTCTGTGATAGCAAACTTCAGATTAAGCACATTTTGCAATAAAAGAGCAGAAAAGTACAGACTGAAGAAATAAAACTGGCTCGCTTGCCAGGAAATTACTGCACTATTAAACATGATGATGAGATTCCCACAATCACAAAGGAAGGGAAAACATTTGAAATATATTAAAAAGGCTTGAGGATAAATTCACTGCTAGTTTAAGTGCAAAGAGCCCCACTGATTTGAATTCATTTACTCCTTTGAACCAGCTGATACAAGGAGTCTTTGCTTTACCAATGTTCTTGCCACGTAACGCATGGATCCTATACAATCTATTGGCTGGATGATTTTTCCATTTTAATAGAAACCTGTAAATGCAGGTTAGGGGAAAAAAAGTGTTTTCTTTCATTCCGTTATAGAGTACCTATAAATATTTCACTAATTTTTCTGTGCATGTATCACAAATACCACATTTCATATAACTGCATGTTACACCTCTGAGCTCATGGTGAACATAAACCTGGCAAGGCTCTGATGAGGCTCTTCATAACTACTGATAGAAATATGCCTTTATTTAATATTATGCATCATCTACTCACTGTTTTAGAAAAATACTGGGTGCTCACTAAAGTGGAGATGAGCAGCTCCAATACCCAGAAAAATACTGGGTGCTCACTAAAGTGGAGATGAGCAGCTCACTTTATCAGTACCTCACTAGGGACCACAAGCAGTCTTTGCAGTCTCAGGCTCTCTCCCCAGAATATTCACAACAGCACAGCTCTATCAGAGCCTTTCTGTTAGTCATCCACATCTTGGAAGTGGCCAGACACCCCACTATGTAGATGAAACTCAGCAGAAGTCAAAATCATCCTGGCATCCAGACAGCTACTCGTGCTCTACTTTGTCTCAACTCCAAAGTGTACTATGCGATCAACTCATCAGTGAGCAGAAAAACTAGTGAGAAGATGCAGCTTTTTCCCTGGAAAAGCAATCTTCCCAGAGATTCTTTAAGATACGCAACAAAATCCTTTCACTTGCTATGGACACAATTTTAACAGGTCTGCAACTTAAAGGTAGATTATTTTATTATTTTCACCAAATATAATGCAAAATAAGAATAAACTCACATGCCCTTTAAGAACCTTAAATTCTTAGACCGTATAGAAAGAGGACAGCTAGAAAACAACAGACAAGCAGAAATGCATTTAAAAGTCTTCATATTTGATTTTTAAACCAATTTGGGGAGATAATTTATGATTATAAAGTGGCAATATTATAAACAAATTGGTTTTATTTCTGGGTTTTTTTTTCCCAGCAAATTGCAAATCCTAATTCATCTTGCCTCTCAGTATAGCACATTTCTCTGACATATACAGCATCTGGCTCACAGTGAAAGCCCCTGGGAGTCATTCCCATGCATCTGATGACAAAGTCATTTTTTAAATTATTTTTTAACAGCGCAATATAATCTGGTAGTTCAAGTATTTGTTCAATTCCATTTTTGATAGCTACAATTTGAAATTTTGTAAGAACAAAAAGTATTCCAAATGAACCATTTATCTTTTTATATTCAAGTTACTTAAAATTATTCAATTTTTTTTCCTGTCTTTTATTTAACAATTTCTAATGACAGCTTAACGTTGCGAAGTTCAGTTACAAAACAGAGCTTTATGTGGCTTGGATTGTAAATTATTAAATTAATAGAGCTTATTCTCAAATAAGGTATCATCTAAACAGTAAGAAGAGCAAAAATGAGCTGCATATCATCATTTATCATGTCATACAATAAGAAACAAACATCCAGCAAAAGAGGGCAGTAATATTCAGTGAATCCTTCTGCTTCCTTAAAAGTTGTCAAAACTAGTTCATGTGGGGTTCTACCTACTATTGGGAAAAAAAAAAATCTGTATTAGCTTATATTCCACTACGTATAGAATTGTGACTTAATTTCCATGTGCAGCTGCTAAGAAACTTCCCAGAGTGGCAGAGCCGAATTTCACTTCAGGGGTGCAAATATTCCTGATGAGAAGTGAGGAATTTACTAATTTTTCCCACTGAACCACAGCTACAGATAAAATGAATGAAAATAATCAGGGGGAAAAGATGCATTTGCTGGAAAGATTTTGTTGCTTTGAAAACTATGCGTAAAGGCTGTACGTGCCTTGCAAGGAAGACATGCGATGGGCTTTGCAAAGCCTCAATCTCCCTTCCACAGAAATGCCATCTCAGAATAATCATTATTATTAGAACAATAGCATTTGCCTTGGATTTTCAGGAGTCAGTGCAAAAATGCACCAGTGCCAGGGGACAACGTTTTCCCTGCTGCTGCTCCGTCTCCCCTTCTTTTAGTGGCATTACTGAAGCATGTCAGTCATGGATTGCTGTATCTCCTCCCAATACTGTCCTGAAACCTTGCCTTAGGGAAACAGTAAACTGACCTCAGCAAAGAGATGTGAATTCGATATATATTCTCTAGATAACCTAGAACTGCATATCTAGATAATATGCAGTTAAACCTGAAATAGAAACAGGAACAAACAGCTTTCAGGGAATCACCTTCTCCAGAAATTTCAGCCAATGTAAAAATGTTGAGGTTGAGGAAGCTACTCTGTTCCACAGACTGCTTTCATCTGGACCAAAAGGTACTTAAAATAACTCTCACAGAAGTAAAAATAATACTGATTTTTTGCAAAGATAGTTAATATGCTAAAAAAAAGAGAGCACTTCTTAGCTGATGCATCAAATCTCCACCTGCTGGTGAATCCTGCCACAGCAAACTTTTATTTTTAAGACGAAATCCCATTCCAACATATAATCAGTTCTTTGTTATAGACAATCCCAAAACAACAAGTAGAGAAGGACAGCCTTCAGAAAAACAGCACTATCATACCTCCCTGATCTTCCATCATCTTGGAAAGCTGAAGAATCCTTTCATTTATACTGCAGCTATCAGGCGCACAAGTCACCTTCCCCAGCCAAAAACAGGCTTACAGAGCTCACATTGCACCATACGTAGGGCAGGGTGGCAGGTGAAGCATGCTGACTGTTTTTTCAGCTGCAAAAAGTGCTGCTTCCCAAGGTGAAGCGTCCTCTGCCAAGGCTGAAGTTCTGCCCTGTTGCTCAGTTTGCACATTGGTTATTGATAATAATTGAAAACTTTAAGCAATATCAGCTACCTATATCCCCAGGGCCCTCCAAATCATAGCATAGTTAGCTTTGTATTATCATTTTAGGGGTAATTCTCTAGCTGCACACAGTTCAGTTTTCCCCTTAACGTTGCTGGTTCTACACCCTAGAAACTTTTTCTGGATTTACATTTTCCTGTGCACCCTATTAAAACATAACATCTCACTTGCCTAGTGTTTTCAGTAAAGTCTTATTATCTAACAGCATCAATAAGAGGTTTGTAAGATGGAATAAAATCAGTGTAAAATGGACATACAAAATCTAGGAAGCCAGACCCTTGATCTATGACATTGTGCATACCATGCATCCCTTTCTATACCCTGTTCTGCTGGACATTACCAGTGTTTCATAATTAGTCAATTTGGCTCATACACCTCGTAATGCAGGAACAAAACATCCCCCTTTCACACTTGATAAGACTGGGCAACAGTTACAAGACTTGCACGTAGCCACAGCCTGCAGTGACCTATGGTTCACGCAGAAACAGGCTCCCAATAGCCATCCTCTGCTTCAAGCATATGGCCAAGGCTGGTAGTTTTTTCATGCATATGCATGTAAATATATAAATATATAATATATGCCTTTTTCTATGCCAGAAGAATCATGCGATTACAGACTTTCGTGCACCATTCCCTAAAACATCTAGGATGACCTACTGCTGATGTATACAAATTATTCACTAACCACAATACAATTCTTCTGGGCCAAAAATAAGATTTTGTTTAAACTGGACCAAACCCACTTTCTGTAAAGTCACCGACTTGCCATTTAAACACAATCAGCATCGAACCACAAAAGATATTTTTATTGAAACAGCAATGGATTTTTTTCCTTTCGGTGTTTAATGCTGACATCAAGGGCGAAAGTGCGAGCAATGGGAAGACTGCCACAAGCCCCCAGCACCACGCCGTAGAGAATTACACAACTGTGTTACATCGTACTTGTTTCATAATACATTTTCCACACGCAACAAAGATTAAAAATAGTAGTAGAGTGTACTGATTAAAAAAAAAATCTATGACAAAAAGGTAAAGCACCCGCAAATGGCAAAATCTGCGCAGCATTTGAAGGAAATGAGCAAAGATTTGTTTACAAAGCAACTACAGAGCACTGGGGGGTATTTTAAAGCAAAAGCACTGGGGAAAAGTCACTGGTCATTTCAAAATAAGATGCCTAATAACAGGATTTGGTCTCATCAGAAACACAAATATATGGAAATAAAACTAAGTATGCTCAGTATTCATTTCTCCCTGCTGTGCATGTTTATTTGCAACACAAGTGCTCTGCAGCGAGCCCCCTTTCGCACATATGGAGAAACAAGTCCTCCAACCACTTGTTTAATGAACATATTAAAATTACCTTATTAATAATCTAAACCCATGTTCCCAAGAGCCCTCAATGCTGTGTCAGACAGAGGGGGGAACCCAAACATCAGTAGGGGTATCGTGCCTGGTGCCCATTTATTTCTTTCTGCCGGGTGACAGTTTTCATCGCACTTTCTCAGTCAGAAAAGTGCGTTTCCTCCCGCGGGCGCGGGGCGACGCCGGCGACAGAGCCCCACGGCGGCCAGGTGCAAGGCGCAGTGACGAGCTGCGTTTTGGAAACATGACTTAGAAAAGGGGCAGTTGGGGGGGGG
>NW_008794093.1:2552433-2553769 GCF_000699145.1 Aptenodytes forsteri
GCGCCCTGGTGGCCGCTCTCCTGGCTGCCAGCCACGCAGGTGAGTCCCGTCCCCTCCCCTCATGGGGGCAGGAGCGGGTCCGGCCGCGGGTGAATCGTGATTCAAACCATGGAGGGGGTTTTCTTTTTTTCTTTTCAGCTGTAGATGGATTTAATGATTTTTTTTTTTAAATGTTCTATATTCTTTTGTGATTGCTTGACTATTTGGTGTATGGTAGAAAGGATGTCAGGCTTCTATTGGCCTGTGTGAGACAATCCAACCCTTCTGAGGTGCTTTACTGCTGTCAGGAAACACACAACAAATTCCTATACTTTTGTTAATAACTATTACCAGTAGTAGTCTAAAGTGAATGGATGTTCATTCTCTTGTCTTCCTGATAAGCATTAAACTTCATGGCATTGTCTACCTCCATCTGAAAAATTAGCTTAGTGAGATGAGAATACCAGTGTAGCCTTATAAGATGCTAATCAGAGCATTTGGTTTCATTCCAGCCAACCCTTGCTGCTCAAACCCATGTCAGAACAGAGGAGTATGCATGACAATAGGATTTGATCGGTATGAATGTGACTGTACAAGGACAGGATATTATGGGGAAAACTGTACAACACGTAAGTACCTTAAGTCTCTTTTCATGGAAATGAAATTTGAGAATTCAGTTTCAGGATTGCAGGGTTTTCTGAATAGCAACTTACAATAATCTCTTCATCGATGCTCACAGCGGAATTCTTCACGTGGCTGAGGCTAACATTGAAACCTTCGCCAAATACTGTCCACTATATCCTCACCCACTTCAAAGGAGCCTGGAATATCATCAACAACATTCCCTTCTTACGAGATGTTATTATGAGATATGTATTAACATGTAAGTATGAGTTCTGTTTTAGTTCTCTTAACTGGCAGAAGTTATTCATAGGACTCCAGAATATTGTACTTGATTGGTCCATGTATAAAGTTAGCAAGCTAAAATGCACTAAGGTAAAAACATTCTAACTAAAACTTAAGATTTTGACATGACTGCAGACTTGTATGAAGCATGCTTTGAAATGGAAATGAACTTTACTCTAATATCTAATAGAATCCAGGACTTTGCTAGCATAGGCTTTGCACCAAATTGCTCATGTTAATAGTTGGATCCAGCTGATAATCCAGGACCCAGTCCTGTTATTCAGCAACTGTAATCCCATTTAACATCAGTAACTCATATGTGTGGAATTTGTCAATGCAACTGCTGCCAAAATATATGGAAGAGATCTGGCCTTGTGATTTACTTTTTGAGACTAGAATGTACAGTGTAAAAAAAAAAAAAAAAAAAAAAAAAAAAAAAAAAACACACCCA
>NW_008794093.1:2554050-2562584 GCF_000699145.1 Aptenodytes forsteri
AATAAAATTACCCACAACAATCCTCTTCCCTTTCCCAGCAAAATAACCACAACAATACTCTTTCCTTTTCCAGCAAGATCACATTTGATTGACAGCCCACCAATTTACAATAATGATTATAGTTACAAAAGCTGGGAAGCTTATTCCAATCTTTCCTATTACACAAGAAACCTTCCACCGGTAGGACTTGACTGTCCAACACCAATGGGTGTTAAAGGTAAGGAATAAACCAGATGTGTAATGTTCACTTCTAGGAATTTCTGCTTATCTTAGAAAATACAATGAGACCTGCTTGTCTATAACCTTTTTTCAGTGTAGTTGTCTTTAAGAATAGTCATGTTGTTGGATACACTGTGTAAAGACCTAAAACATAACTATTCTGGTTCTTGTTATTGAGTTACATGCTAAAAATGGTACTTTTACCATTTAATTTAAAAGTTTCTAAAAATCAAGAAAGTAAGCATAGGAAGCAGAAAACTCCCCTTATTTGTATGCTGCTCCCCTTCAATAATACATTGAAAGTCTTAGACTTCTTGTTAGGAACAAAATTAAGTATTGCATAAACATAGTTGTCCTGAATATCTCACTATTTCTTTCTCTCGCAGGTAGGAAAGAGCTCCCAGATTCAAAGGTGATTGTGGAGAAGTTTTTGCTAAGGAAAAAATTTATTCCTGACCCACAAGGCACAAATATGATGTTCACATTCTTTGCCCAACACTTCACTCATCAGTTCTTCAAGACAGACCACAAGAAAGGACCTGGCTTCACTAAAGCTCTCGGTCATGGGGTACGATCATAGCTCTGTAACTTGAATGCAGCACTTAGCTCTTAGGAGCTACTGAGCAGCTAGAATGGTATCTTACAGGTTGTCAGGGTACACACACTGGTGCATGTGCTGTGCGACAGTGTTTGGCACAAACTGATGGGCTTACCCCTTCTGTAACTTCTCCTTAGGTAAAACTCCAGCACTCAATAGCATCTCTTTCTGGGTCAGAACTGCTTATGCAAAGTATCTGGTTCTGTTTAAAATATCTGCACAGTGATCTGTATGACTTTTATTCCTCCCAAGAATCTGTTTTCACCTAAAGCATGTTAGATAAGTTCTGGATACTCACTGGCTCTGGACTTTTTCTGTTGGTTGCAAAGAGCTGTATCTAGCACTGTAAAGTATTTTATGTGCTGCTAATTGAAGAGACTTAGTTTAAAAAACTTCAAAAGCAGACTTGGATTTAGGATCTCTATCTACAAAACAGGCAGCCTTTGGACAAAGAGTTCTTCAATATAAGTGTAGTGTGTATGTCTAAACCAGAAAGCTATAAAATATTTGTGTATATACAAAGAGCTGTCTGCATAATAGAAAGCTGCTGACACTGAACAGTCCTCTTAAATTGCCAGTCAATTTAAAAACTTGCTCTTACGCAGAGATTGCTCCAGTTGCCAGGGAATAATTTGGCTTCATCTGAAATATCAGTGCATGATACTTAAAAGGTAAACATCTAAGGGATGAGCTCCTATTGGCATCCATAGAAGTGGGACCTATCCTAAAATAGCAAAAGATGTGGCTTGGCTTTATGTTCCAAATGCTTTATTTTATAGGTTGACTTGAACCATATTTATGGAGAGACTCTGGAGAGACAACTTAAACTGAGACTTCTAAAGGATGGAAAGCTAAAATACCAGGTATGTCTTACCTCAAAACTTATGCCTTCTTACTGGATGACATATATTTCCTAAAACTAGCACTCTGTGCATAGTGTAGTTGATCTAAAGTGTAAGCTTAAAGTCAGTACTAACAGAATCAACACAGCTTAACTCAAGCATCATAGCTTACAACTTTTATTTTGTTCTTTCTCCCTCCCCCTGGCAGATGATTGACGGAGAAATGTATCCACCAACAGTGAAGGACACTCAGGCAGAGATGATCTACCCTCCTCACATACCTGAACACTTGCAGTTTTCTGTTGGGCAGGAGGTGTTTGGTTTGGTCCCAGGCTTGATGATGTATGCTACAATATGGCTGAGGGAACACAACCGGGTCTGTGACATCCTGAAACAGGAGCATCCAGAGTGGGATGATGAGCAGCTGTTCCAAACTACTAGACTCATATTGATAGGTGAGTGTCACTTTTGCAACTTACATGCAACTCTGACCTTCTCTTGAGCATGGCACTTCTACCCGTTATCTACTGCAGCTGCAGTAGGTGTAGTAAGAGGAAAAGCTATTACTTAAATTGGTGTGTGAGGGCATACATCTGAGCTTTCCTGACCTGTCACTGGGATTGTATTAAGATATGGCTTCCTCCCAGCTATGTTAAAGACAAACTGAAGAAAACTAAGCTAAGGGATACTTAATTCCCTTATCTAAGGGAAACAGAACTCAAAGCAGTGAAAAGGCAGGAAGCTAAGGTTCATTTCTCAGAGAGAAAGCGTGTGAGGCTAGATGACATCAGACTCTCAGATCTTGTGGGTTTTTTCCCCTGGGGTTGGGTCAGTTCAGGTATGCTTAAGAAAGGCTGTGATTAATCTAAACCTCGGGAAGCTATGTAAAATGTAATTCTAAATACTTCTCCTGTCTAATTATCTGTTCAGTGGTATTTTGTTTTGTGTAAATGATGATGTACACTAAGCTTGGAAAGACCTTGCCCAAACTGAAACAGTAAACCAAGACAATTTTATTAAGCAGCTCAGAAGCTGAGAGCTGCTTTCAGATACCAACTTTCTTCATTATCCCCTACCTCTATCCTAGAGAGTATTGTATTAACTGAACATGATGTAGATACTGATGTGTGCTGTCCTGTGGAACATACAAGGAAGTATATCTTGGGGGGGAGGGAGGAAAGCAGGCTATAGAAAACACTTCTCTACTATAGCCAAAAGCTCTTGGGATCTTACGTACTGTTCCACCCCTTACTCTTAGTCACATAAAATACACAAATCACTTTCTATAAGAGATAACAGAATGTTGAAGTGTTGGTTATCCTGATCACTGTAGTGTGTGGTTTTTTTTTTTAAGAACAGTTCAGAAATGGCATTTTGTCTCAGAGTAGGGTAGTCAGCTGAAGTTTCTCAGGGAACCAGTACCAATATTCTCTTCTGTTTCACTGACCAACAGGAGAGACAATCAAGATCGTTATTGAGGACTATGTACAACACTTGAGTGGCTACCACTTCAAACTCAAGTTTGATCCTGAGCTGCTGTTCAACCAGCAATTTCAATACCAGAACCGAATTGCAGCTGAGTTCAATACTCTTTACCACTGGCACCCACTTCTGCCTGACACTTTCCAGATACATGACCAGGAGTACACTTTCCAGCAGTTCCTCTACAACAACTCTATAATGCTGGAACATGGACTTTCCCATATGGTGAAATCTTTCTCCAAGCAAAGTGCTGGCAGGGTAGGTACTTTCACAAGTCACCTGTAAACCAACAGAGACCTAAACTGGGGGTGGGACAAGATGGTAGAATAATGCTATCCAAAACTAATCATGTACTATAAAGGCACAACTTCCTTGTGACTCTTATCAGGAGATCTTGCTACTTTTCATCTTTATTAAATAGGTTGCTGGTGGAAAAAATGTTCCTGCTGCAGTACAGAAAGTAGCAAAGGCTTCAATTGACCAAAGCAGACAAATGCGATACCAGTCCTTGAATGAGTACAGGAAACGCTTCATGTTGAAACCATTCAAATCATTTGAAGAACTTACAGGTAACAGTTTTCATCCTTTCTAACAAACAAGAACCCTTTTCCTAAAATGGCTAACAGAGTCCTGAAATGCTATTACTGGACTTGAACAGGATAGTGTTGCAATGAAAATAGGATTTTTTCCACTTATGGGTTTTTACTCATCAATAACTACAGGAGAAAAAGAAATGGCAGCTGAACTGGAAGAGCTTTATGGAGACATTGATGCTATGGAGCTGTACCCAGGCCTTCTTGTAGAAAAGCCACGACCAGGTGCCATCTTTGGTGAAACAATGGTGGAGATTGGAGCACCATTCTCTCTGAAAGGACTGATGGGAAATGCTATCTGCTCCCCTGAGTACTGGAAGCCTAGCACCTTTGGTGGAAAAGTGGGCTTTGAAATAATCAATACTGCCTCCTTACAGAAGCTCATCTGCAACAATGTGAAAGGGTGTCCTTTCACTGCTTTCCACATCTTAAATCCTGAACCCACAGAGGCAACTATTAATGTTAGTACCTCAAAAACAGCAATAGAAGATATCAATCCCACACTACTACTGAAAGAGCGATCTGCTGAGTTGTAAAAATCCATCTATTTATTTAATTAACTCTATAATTTATTCTATTTATGGCTTAAAGTGTTTAAAAACAAAAAAAACCTTGAGCATCTTCATTGTGGGGGTTGCCCTAGATTCCTTACTCAGGTAAGGCTTCCACTTGCAAAAGGGATTTTCTGTGTTGGAGCTCTACAGTAGTGAATCCCTTGTTTAAAGTCTTCTGTAACAGAACTATGTATTCCAAAGTGGACAAAGGTTCCAACTTTTTTTAATGTTGTTTTAATACTTGACAAAGGGTGTTGGTGGGGTTTTTTGTCTTTTCACTTGATAGGTCACATAACACTACAAAAGCAAGTTATTGCCTCACAACTTAAACTTGTAAACAGGCCATTGAACTAAAAGTACAAGAAAAAGTTGACTTAATGAAAACTGCCAGAAAAGGTTATGAATTCAGTATGAGCACTCCAAGATTAACAAAAAATACATGTACTTGAGACTCACTTATTTACATAAAGTCAGAAAATGCATTGCATTTATTGTTGATACTACCTCTCCCTCATTGCAAATAAGGCACTTTGTATAGTAACTTTAGATGTTTGTTTTCATGTGTAAATCTACTTTCATGTGGCATTATACTTTTTTAATTTAATTATTTAAAGAAAATCGAACTTCTCTTGGGTCCTACTCTTTTTTTTTTTTTTTTTTTTGGAAGCATATGTCACAGAAGTCTTATTTGTGTAAGAGGATGATAAGGTACTGAGCTTAGAAATAACTGACTCTCAGGCTGCAATACAAGGCTGCTTGTATTTTGATACAGATGTTTTTATTGTGCAAGTTCGGGGAGGTCTTAAACGTAGTCCAAAGTATTGGTATTCTCTTCATAGCTGTAGTTCTCTAGTCTACTTGATAATATAATTTTAATCTCTGTCACCTTAAGGACAAATGGACAGTATAGCTTTAGTTAAAGATGTGACTATAGTATAGCTTTGTGTACCCAAAACATGGAGATTATTGGGGAATAGTAAAAACTGAGAAGCTGTGTAAACATACACAGTAGAGAAATGAATACAGAATAGATCTAGCAAAACTTCAAGGCACCAAGACTTGAAGGTAGCTTATGGCTATGTATACAAGCCATACTTGTGACTTAGTTCTATTTATTGTGGGGGAAGGAGGGATAATGTTTTGTTTATAAGTTATAAACAGAGGCATTTTAAGTAAGTGGCTTAAGCTTAATTAAAATTGGCTAGTACAAAATCTCCTAGATGTATTTGTCTTGATCCAGAACTAAAATATCTAGTCTCATCTGGGCACATAAGAAGTTACACAGGATCTTGTACCAGCACTTCAAACTTTGCATATAAGGGTATCTTTTTTTAATTTCTAGAGAGGAAATGTAGAAGATGATCTTCCCATAAAAACAACTGGGGAACTGTAGGTAAAAAGAAAAAGTCACTTCAGACTGGAATAGAGCAGCAACCTGGTATTCTGTGCCCCTGCTCAAAATTCTTTAACTACTTGAGTAAAAGGACTTGAGTTTTATATTTCGTCTGACTCTCTCAAATATTTGTAGAGGCTCGTGCATTGTAATGGCTATGGCAGTAGTATGGTTTGACTGTGACTTCTGGTTCTGTTGATTTGTTTAGAGACGCCAATTACCTTATGCTGTGTAAGTTTAACTGTTAGCGTGAATAGCTGAATCAAGATCTCCTATAGCAATCAATACCAGTGACTGATTTGAGGTGGTCTTTGGTATGAATGCTTTGGGAGAAAGAAGGGCATTTGTTTTCCTTTTTCTATTTGAAGTATGAAGAAGGGAAAAACTTCAATAACCTTGTATTAAAAGGTGGTCAGTACTGTATAGGCTAATAAGTGAAAACTGCTTGGACACTTGTTAAACATGTAATTGTCATTCAGATCCATCTTTGGAACACACTTCTGCAGAGCACCCTTCTGCCATTAACAAGGAAAAGTGTTTGTTTGGCTTAAAGTCTAAAGGGAGACAAGTCTGGACAGATCTAGTTATTTTAGGGTAGGTAAAGAAGAATTCCTCAGACCATGTCATTTGAGTGAAGTTACAAGCTGCTTCAGAAAGGAATGATGTTCACTGTGCATTTTGTACTCTGCAGCCACGTATCAACAGTCACTTATCTGTGACCCAACCTGCTGGGTTTGGCTGGGTTCAAGTTGCTCATGATAAATGTGTATGTTTGAGATTTATTTATTTAAACTCTGTGAATTGTTTTTCACTTTATTTTTGTAGGACAAGAATGTTTTTAAAATGCAATTGTTTATATAAATAAATTGAAAACATTATCTGTATGGGCTCATTTGCTTGTGCCTTCCTTCAGCAATATTTAGTATGAAACAATTCTTTCATCTTAATTGCCACTCATAATCAAATGGAGAATTCCAGCATTAAATTCTGTCATATCTGCCTGTAACTAAATTATCCAAATGTGGTTATTTTTTCCCTCTGGTCACCAGTGAAAAGGGATTTTACTATAACATCCCTAGAGAAGCAAGCTGCTATTTGCCATAATAATTCTTATTATAATAATTCTCTCTCAGGTGTTTTAGAGGGAAAGTACAATATTGGAGTTGCATGTGTTCCTCTCCTAAAGAGCGCCTCCCAGGCCACCTACTCTCTTCCCTACATTTTGATCTCTGATAAGAAATGAGGGGAAGCTATGAAGGAGACAACCAAGGCAATCATGCACCTTGTGCTGCCTCAGTCAACTCCTACCACCTCCATGCAGTCACTGACCAAATGTCACCTCCAGCACCCTTCTGTGCTCAGCCCCCTACTATCATCCCACTGTTGACTGTCTCTAATTCTCCTCCATCCCCATATTGGTGCCCTGTCCTCTCACAGCCTCTTCCTAGTGACCAACCCCATAGCAACAGTTCTTCACCCAGTGTCACCTTCCTTCCAACCACCCAAAATCCTCTTTGGTCTAAGCTTATCCCAGTGACCCATGGTGCTATATTCCCAATGACCCTCCAGCACTGGGAATATGGCAGTCCTCTTGCCTCTGCTCGGTAGCTCCTTTCCATCTCCACCAGTGTGCAGTTCCCTTATATTCCTATTGTACCCAGGCACCTAAACACCTCCAGCAACTCTTGTCAACTTAAAACTCATTCCTCATTGCTTCAGTGACCATCTTCAGCCCCAAAAATGCAATGTCCTGAGGACCCTTCCAAGAGCATCTCTCCAGTCCCTCTCCTGGCTGCATGCAGAGGCTGTGGGTGAATGGACGCACGTGCAGACCATGTATGAGCAATGTGTTGGTTTTATTTCTTTAATAACCAGTCAACTCATTCGCTCTACAAGTTAAATTATTTCTGACAGGTTTCTGTTTTGAGGGGAAGTCAAGCAAGGGAGTGAGCGAAGAGGAGGCTGGTCACTTCAGTGGGAGGAGGATGGGCTCAGCCGCTGCCGCTGGGATGGCGAGGTGCTGTGCGGGGAGGCGCGGCAGCAAGAAGGCAGCAGCAAGGTCATCCACGGAAAAGGTGTTTTGGATGACTGCTGCCTTAATTAGGGAAGGGCCAGGCCAGATGGATTCGGTGCATGATGGATGAGATAGCTTGATCGTGGAGGAGCTCCTCCTTTGCTCTGAGCAGGGGCATGTCCTGATGATACAAAAGGCAAGAATGTTCCTCAGAGGAAACCTGCCCTGTGAAATACTTGCTCTCCAGCCTGGGTTGAGGTAACTGTTTCACCCAAGGCAATGCAGTAAAGGAGGGGGCTTAGCATTTAAGTCATACCCTTGCAGGGAAGTCCATCAGGGAGCATGAGAGCTCCGTGCTTTGGGAGCAGGTCACCATACACCATCACCTTTACCAAGGGCTTTTGCCGTACGTCATTTGCTCGCTTGCCGACTGCGTAAGAGGTCTTTATGGGTGCTGAGTCGGAGCCCCACGGGCATCTGAACAGGTTTATTACTTCTGATACACTCGCTGGAGGTGCACTGACCTTTACGCTGGAGCACTAATGCTCCCAAGGCAGCCACTTTACCCAGATTTCAGGAGACATTTCTATCACAAATGGCTTCTGCTTTGCAAGAAAATACCCCTTCAGCTTTCGGCATCAATCCAGAGAAGTCAACAGGTAGTTTGACCAAGCTGCATAGGAAGGAGAGAGGGAACCCAGGTAGAGGGGAACGGACACATCACTTGTTCCTTGCCTGTTCACAGCTACTGAAATAGGTAAATAGCTCTGGAAAAGCTTATTGCAAAGGTGATATTTCCTTTGGAAGACCAGAAAGGAAAAAACCTGCAAGTTGTAAGA
>NW_008794093.1:2562607-2567196 GCF_000699145.1 Aptenodytes forsteri
AGCTATATGCTCTAAATATGGAAAAGGAGGTGAATGGAGAGATCCTAACCTTTTTGCTAAAAGGCATGAAAAGAGCCACACAAGGCAGAAATGCAGCAGCATTACAAAGAAACATCATATGGAAAAAACTCTCCTTGGAAAGAGCTGAGTGCTCCTCTTCCTTTAATCTGGAGTCTCAGTTTGGAAATAACATTATACTGAGAGGCAACATGATTGGTTTCAAATTGTACTTTTTTTCCTCTGATACTTATTTTTTAAAATTAGTATAAAATCTCCTGTGACTCCTGTGCTTACTCACTCTGTAAGTCCAGATAATTTCATTAATATTGGCAAGAGACTGAACACAACCAAAAAAAAAACCCCAACCACTACATTCCTCCTCTGCCGTTCAGGAGTAAGACAAACAGAAAGTAGATGTCAAGAAAGTGAGAAGGAAAAAGGTAGCACAAGAAATTCACAAATTTTCCTTTCTGGGTTTTTCTTGGCTGAAAATCCTGAGACTGCACTGAAAATCTCAGCATTCACTTACAGCCATGCTAAAGCTTGAGAAACCAGACAGTCAGAGGTGGCCTGGGCAAGTTGGGAACTGAGCACGATCAGTAGAGAGAGAATATTAAAGCTTGTGGGATCTCACTACTTTACCGTTGGGAGAGGGCAGGGTACAAAGCACTCAAGGTTTGACTCATGCTGGTTGCTTGTCCTCAGTTCTGGGCGAGATGAGCCATTTTATCCAGTGGGTATTAGCCATCAGATAGAAAGCAAAGCACAGAAACCCCAAATCTGGGGGAAGAAGGCAGATAACGTTCAAAGCATCTACTTTCAAACCAACCCACTGCATACCAGCTGAGGATATAGCCCATTGCAGGGCACGTCTGCAGAAAGTTGAAAATACATTGCATCTTCTAACCAACTGTAATCCTAATATTCTTTCTTCTGTTAATTAGTAGCTGTTACCAGAAAGGCACGGGGGAAATACAAAGTGTCACATAACTAGGAGCATCCTGCTTGCAAGTGTCTCAGTTCTTTACTTAATACAGTAGCAAAGTAGTAGTTCATGCTTCTGTCTCAGGATAAAACCAAAAATACTCGCAAAAAGTAAAGGAGGATCCTGCGGGAAATGCATTCTTGCTCTGCACTCTATTTTTTCATGGTAACCAGGTGTAGCTCATTACTTCAGGCTTACACAGTAGTGGATATAGGTGTGTGCAAGCATCCTTGTTCAAACCTGCCCTGCTGACAGATAATTTTAACACCCATTCATTTTCTGCAAAAGGACTGCATTTGTAGTAGACTTTTCTATGAGAGCACATGAAACTTTTTAAACACACACACAGCAAAATGGGCAAAAACGTGAAAGCAATGCCCATCACACTGAGCACCATGGTGCGGAGCGGTGGCAGTGGGAGAAGGCATGTTCCCCAAGCAGCACGTCATCTCATCTTGCTTTCCCCTATACCATGAAGATCTACCCAAAGAAAATATTTTCATAAGCATTCATCAAGGAAACATTGTGCGAGTCATACTGGCTTTAGTGTAATACCATAACATGTGGCTGCTAATAAGGATATTTCTGAATTTATGCTGGCAGGTCTTCAGAGATGGGAGGTAAGACCGAGACCCTGAGAAGCAACACAGCTTTGGTGTAAAAACCCAGCTCCGCAAGGCTGCAAAAGCGTCAATTGTTCAGCATGATTTTAAGCCCCAAAAAGCTTCAGTGGACCGTGACAGAGTGACAAAACACAGCTAAAAGCCATGATGCTGACTCCAGATACATTCTCCAGCACCTTCAAAACCTTACCCTGAGAACTGACACAACTTGATATCCTTTCAGTTGTGGCTTTCGAGCCTGTTGCCTAGACAATATTAATTAATCCTGTTTAACAAATAATGGCAGAGTTGCTAAGTAGCAGTCATAGGTAATAATTAAAACAAAACTGTGTTGAGCTTGCTCAGCTGTGAAATACTAGTTCTTACATAAGGCTAGGATGTAATACGAGATGATCCAATCGCATCTTAGAGAAGCTGTTAAAAAGGTATTATGTCCAATGAGGCAGGGAAGTTGAGACCATTCCATGTAAATCAGGGCTGAGATTTTTATAGCGCAGAGAATTTCAGTGAAAGCAGAAAAAAAATGCATTTCTAAATTAGAAATGGACTGAATTTTCTCAGTGTCCAATAAATTGATAAAAATTCAGACAAATTCAGGACATATTTCTGGCCCCAGAATAATAAAACCAGCTTCTTTTCACTGTTTGCTAGGTGAAATGTTTCAGTGTTTGTCATCATAACTGACCCAGTCTTAACGGTATACAAAAGATTTCCCAACCTGACCATGAAATGGAAGGTCCTTTTACAGATCAAGCAAAATGCATAAAATCATCCCAAAAGTAAGCTGGCATTACTGTATAGTAAATAAGCTGGATTTTCTCAATAATCCTCACTCTATATCAGAAATATTTTTCATTGGATTATAAAAGTTCTACTCAGTAGACGGAGATGGATAAAACACTGTACTGAAGTTTCCACTAGTTATTCCTCAATCTGAAGAAGGAAGAAGGATGCTTGCCTCATTTTGAGGAAAATTTAAGAAGGACATGAACACCCCCAGTGAAGACTAAGTTAGTGTCTCCCATAACAACAAAACAAACGTCCGAACATTTAATGAGATGAGACTTCGAAAAACGACTCTGCCTTAACAGAGCCCAAGGTTTTGGTTTCTGCAACTCTTTGGCACTTCTGAAAGCATCTCTGTTTGATATTGAAGATCTTCTGTTTGATATTGAAGTCCAGGGCTCCCCCAGAGTGCTGGCAAGTGCTCTGTATCACTTAGTAAGTAGGTGCCAAATGTGTAAGGCTTTTCAGTTCAAATATCACTTGAAGTAAGATATAGAAAAAATAAGAGCAGGCAATGGTTTATAAGTAAGCCAAGATCAATATTGTTTCACAGACTAATTTTTAAAAGCAACAGCAAAAATAAAACCAACCAAGCCATCCATTTCTCAAATGAAGGCTTTGTGAATAGAGAATTAAAATCCCCAAGGTTTCTCATTTTTTAGGAAAATTATTTTCTCTTTAAAGTCACTTCCTCTGTCACCCTTGGTTGCAAAAATTTCTCATAACTCCCTTTAAACCTTCTATGCAAACAAGTGAACATTTACCACTGTTGTCTTAAATATTTGCTTTAGTCAGGTCTACAATGACTTCAGCTTTCATGTCAAATATGACATTGATGAAGTTGCACATGATTTGAATAATGTTGTTCTGCTGCAAACACCATTTGCAAAGTTTATGTCCTTTCCTAGGAACAAGGGGCAGCTATTTTAGCGGTACTTTCCAGCCTCCATCTTCAGTGGGATGCAATGGAAAGACAGGTACAAAGCCATTTTCCTACGTAATTTGTTAGGGAACTGAAAAATCTGCAGGCATCATTAAGCATAAAACTACTAAGCACCTTGGGATGCTTAGTTGTATGAAACAATCTGAAAAAAACTGTTCTGTAACTGCATATCAGATTTAGAACTGAATTCTGAAAAACCAAAGAGCTTATCTGCCTCTCCTGACTTTGCAAAATGGACAGAGAAGCTCACTAGAAAAGATTCCCATGAGATTTCTGTCACTTCTGCTTTCAGTCATAGTGAGATACTAGAAGACCAGCCTCTAATACAGATTTTTTTTTTTAATTTTTTTTTCTTCTTCACTTACATACCAGGAACCAGAAGACAGACTGAGGAACAATTTGCTTCAGCACTTTCATAATGGTTGGTCTGAGAAAAAAAATTAGAGAGAAGGATGTACTACTCCCCATCACATTAAATCTGCTTGCTCATTCTCAATAACTATGAAAAGTACTGGGAGAACTGCAAGTCAGAAAAAGACGTAAATTTTCTTGAGTGACTAATAAAAATTTTATTTATTTGCCTCTAGCTCCATTTTCATGGGAAGGTCCTTCAGCATAATGGTTGGTCTGAGAAAAAAAATTAGAGAGAAGGATGTACTACTCCCCATCACATTAAATCTGCTTGCTCATTCTCAATAACTATGAAAAGTACTGGGAGAACTGCAAGTCAGAAAAAGACGTAAATTTTCTTGAGTGACTAATAAAAATTTTATTTATTTGCCTCTAGCTCCATTTTCATGGGAAGGTCCTTCCTTTAGAAAATAAGTTACATTACTTATGATTCAGCACATGAATGGGTAGGCAACATGGGAGATTATGAATAAGATTCCTTATTATTAAATGGCCATAAATGCACCCACTTGAATAAAGCTTTGAAAGAGCAATCCGTCATCAGATTTTAGGCTAGTCTAGATTTGCGTGACTTGCACAAAGCCAGCCCCACCTTCCAGTTCACAGTCACATTTAGTTCTTCTCAAATCGGGTCAAGTTCTCCTCACTTCACTATTGATGTTGAATCAAAAAGAACTTAATCATAGAATCATAGAATCATAGAATAATTTAGGTTGGAAAAGACCCTTAAAATCATCAAGTCCAACTGTAAACCTAACACTGCCAGCTCTACCACTAAACCCTATCCCTAAGCACCACGTCTCCACGCCTTTTAATCATCTCCAGGGATGGTGACTCAACC
>NW_008794093.1:2567310-2571757 GCF_000699145.1 Aptenodytes forsteri
GCGATGAGGTCTCCCCTCAGCCTCCTTTTCTCCAGGCTAAACAACCCCAGTTCCCTCAGTTGCTCCTCATAAGACTTGTTCTCCAGACCCTTCACCAGCTTTGTTGCTCTTCTCTGGACACGCTCCAGCACCTCAACGTCCTTCTTGTAGTGAGGGGCCCAAAACTGAACACAGTATTTGGGGTGCGGCCTCACCAGTGCTGAGTACAGGGGCACGATCACTTCCCTAGTCCTGCTGGCCTCGCTATTTCTGATACAAGCCAGGATGCTATCGGCCTTCTTGGCCACCTGGGCACACTGCCAGCTCATATTCATATGATTAAATGCACACTTTCAGTTCCTTGACAAAATCCCCTCCGCATTTCCCTACTGCACTCCCTGTTTCTCATAACCCTTAGGGCACAGACTCTAAGATGATAAGAAGTAAAGTGCATTTACTTGAAAAATGAGTTGCATAAGAGTCAATTTTTTCTGAACATTTTGCTTTTTAGCTTATTTTATTCAGCCAGTTTTTACCAGTATAAATCTAGCTAAAAGCCTGCATTTTCTGCTTTTAGCTGCAGTCCATATCTGTTCCAGTTTTTGTTCTCTACTGGGAGGACACAATCTATAGAAATTTAACAACCAGGCAAGGACTGAAGCCAAGGTTGAACATAGATTTTTATTCAGCACTGTTCCACTGATACAAGCTTACTGCTTGATTGTAAGCAATGTGGAAATTTGGATCTAGATTGGTCTAACAATGTCCGAGTTGCATTTATTATAAGAACGTGAAGGTGATCAGCTGGAGTCTTCTGCAGGAATTCAGACTTTGGACTTCTTACCTCAATCTGCAAATCTCACAGTGCAGTGCAGAAGACCTTCATATCAGTTGGGCAGAGGGACCAGGATGGGTTTCCCACAATAGTAGTGAAGTAGAAAAATAAAGATTTTCTTTTCTTTACTGCGAAGTGGGAAGGCATCCTTCCTGAGTAATGGAAAGCTGTCTAGCAACTCAACTTTTGCTGGAAGTGCTAATAGCCGTGCAGCACCTTCTTTGCATATGGCATATTCTTGTTATTTAGAAGGTATGAATTTTGCATGTGCCTGACTGAAATAAAAATCTCATGATAATGTTCACTTACCAGAATAACCACTTAAATTTCATACACCAGCAAATGTTATCAGATTATTTTTTGCAATATGTAGGTATTGCAGCTAACAGTGACTTGGGCAAATGCTTTATGTGTGATTTGTGATACAATAAGCAATGAACACAACTAGCAATGGTAGAATCAGAGGATAACTCGGGCTGGAAGGGGCCTTGGAGCTCTCTGGTCCAACCTCCGTCACAAAGCAGGGGCAGCTCTGGGGTCAGACACCAGACCTTCAGTCCATGCCAGGTTTGACTAAGGTGTGTGTCTGTTTTTTTCAGTGTTATGGGTACCTTCATTTCTACTATAAAACTACTACCCTGCCCTAAAAGTAGTTCTTGTCTTCAGACCTATTTTTAAGAAGGAATATGATGACCATTCCTAATGGAAAGGGAGAAGACAAATCAACCACAGATGAGAAACTTCCAGGCTTAAACCAGAACTACAAAAATGACCCCTGTAAAAGCTGCCCATTGATCCAGAACTCCTCAGCAGATGTCAAAGATAACGTGTACATGTACGTACACATGCACATACATGCCTACATCCTAAAGACACGATGTCCCACAGGCAGGGGTGTGTGTTCGCGTCCAGGGAATGCAGCAACGCATCAAGGACAAGTGGCAGAAGGAAACAGTCTAATTTTTATGCTATATTAAGGGCTATTTACTGCCCTGGCAAAACAAAAATCAGTTGCCAAACCAGTTCAACTGTTTTGTGTTCATTGCTTTGTGGAGTGAAAACTGGTGTGCATCTCTGAATCTAACTGTAAAAGTTATAATAAATATTTTGCAAGTTTTAATCTTCATAATTTAAAATAATCCAGAGCAGCATATGATAAAATTTCTTTTAAGCTTCTTGTTTAGTATTTACACAAGAATATATTATAAGAAAAAGAACAATTTTAATTTAAAACAGAGTATAACATAGGAATGTTGCAATGAATAAAAGTAAAGTTAATGTTTAAAAGAAATATAAACCTATTAAGATAAAGAAATGCATATTAGGCAATAAACAGCTTCAGCCCTACTTCACAATGAAGTTAAAGCATGTGAAATTAAACCAATTTTAAAATAAATATATTAATGATAACAGGGGCCTACAATAGGAAAAATCCATTAAAGGGCAGAGCTAAGGTTCCCGTGGTTGAGTTTAACACTTACATAAGCAACGCAGTATTTTACTCTCAATTTTTAAAAATTTTTTTTAACATATTTCCAATCTACTTATAAAATCCCTACATAACTAGCCAATTTTTAAGCCTCCCATCAACGTAGCCTTTAAACACCAATCTACTATAAAATCCCTACATAACTAGCCAATTTTTAAGCCTCCCATCAACGTAGCCTTTAAACAAAAAAGCACTGTTTGCAGGCACAATAATAAAGTAGCTCTTTTCAGACGTCGTGGGCCACGGCCAGTGCTGCAGAAATTCCCTCATAACCTTTTTCAAGCTGGGTCCTGGACTTTTCCTGATCTCAGACAACAGCATCTTTAACGGGAAGTTTATTTTACTGAATAATATTAAGTATATTGAGCGGACTCATGATGAGTAAGGAGTGGACATGTGGAGCCACATTCATTCAGAACTGGAAGACACTCCCCCCCCCATACAAAATATGAGGTTGTTTTCACTTCTTTCATATTCTGGGAACCAAGGAAACATCTCCATTTGAGCCTGGTGGAAATTTTTTGACAAATCTGTCTTTTGTCGGAATGTAGTATTTTTATAGAAACAAGCCAAGTTCAACTGAACCGTCCTTGTGAAATATTTCTCAGGTCTAGCAGGGAATTTTTCATCAAAACACAGCTGAGACCTTCCCCCTCCCATCCATTTGACAGATAATGTGGAGGTTTACCCTCTCATGGAGGCTTTCAGACATGTGCTCAGGATAAGCTTTAGCAATGCCTTAATCCTCCAGGTAAGTACGTTAACTACCAATAAGTTCACTGTTGCAGGATCACTCTTTCCCCACTGATTCCCTCCTTGCGTTTTCATTTTAAAAAAATACAACTTTAAGTTTCCATTCCTCTTCCACCATAAAATGGGAGAATTTTTGTAGGATGACAAATATTTTCCTGCCTACTGCTAATCCATGCAAATGTTTTCTCACTTCATAAGTGGCCTCGTACTTCACAGAAAGGACTTTGTCTGCAAAAGCAGCTTTCCTGGAAAAGCAAAATATAGAATAACCAACTTCAGCACGAACACTGATTTTTGGATCAGAAAGTTAATGAGACATTACAGTTATAGAAAAGATGCAATGATTGACCCCTTGTCCCTTGCTGAAATGCTCTGGAGAGTCACTGGTTGTTGGTGAACTTCTCACAATCTCTCCATCCCCAAAATTATAATGTGGTTAGTTGCTAACCAGGTCCAGAAGATAGCAGTCAAGTAGCCATATATTGCCTTTGTTCTTCTGGTGACCAGACTTGTCTTTCTCATGCCAATATTTAATAGTAATAAATATTAAGGAGCCTTTCCTTCCTAGAGGGAACTACCCTATCTTGTAGGTCTTCAAGACCCACTTGCTGTATCCTGGCTTTCCCCTCCCTTTCCTGCCCTTTGTGATTTGCAAGAGGGTGGGAGAGCGCAAGGGAATTCGGCAGGTTGCCAAACCCAGCTCACACACCTCCTGTCGGGAAACCTGCTTGTTGAACAGAAGCGCCGAAGAGCTCAGTCCAGAGTGAAGCAGCACTTGTGCCAGTTTTGCAAGAGGTCAGGGAAATATTTTGGCAAAAAAAAAGAGGCTATGAATGTCATAGAAGGAAAGCCTGTAATAGAGTTATTGGGGCCAGCTGGCTGACAGCATCATCTGGACAGGGCAGCGTACTCCCAGGCCCATTATGCTCTAAAAAGAAGCACCCTGGCCAAAATATGATTGCACTGCTTGAATGATGTTTCTTAAATTATCACAGAAAAAAGGTGTTTAAAATGGTATGTATAAGTTGTTCAGTGGATGGAAGCCTAAGGAAAGGCTAGAGATATTTTATACCACCCTCAAGTGAATTGGGACAAGGAGAAAACTTTTAAAATTCACCTTATATGCAAAATAGAGTCATTGTCAAGCACAAAAAGTCATGCTGGCAGCACAGCAAAAGTGCCTCTGGGAAGTGTGCTGGTTTTGACTGGGACAGAGTTAATTTTTCCCATAGTAGCTCGTATGGGGCTATGTTTTGGATTTGTGCTGGAAACAGTGTCAATAATA
Organism: Aptenodytes forsteri; assembly: GCF_000699145.1. NCBI lineage: Eukaryota > Metazoa > Chordata > Aves > Sphenisciformes > Spheniscidae > Aptenodytes > Aptenodytes forsteri. The sequence continues at coordinate 2,571,652 of NW_008794093.1, forward strand.
CATGGACATTTTAGTTACTGCTGAGTAGTGCTTACACAGAGTCAAGGCCTTTTCTGCTTCTCACCCCACCCCACCAGCGAGCAGGCTGGGGGTGCACAAGAGGTTG
>NW_008794093.1:2573807-2612357 GCF_000699145.1 Aptenodytes forsteri
GAGCGTGAGCAACCCTATGGCGCGGTCGTCTGTGGATAAGTCCAAGCTGGAGCGGGGGCAAGGGGAGGAGTTCATTGCAATGTTAAACCCGATGCTCTGGTCCAAAGGAACCAGGGGTGGCTTTTGCTTCACCTATTAAACTATCTTTATCTCAACCCATGACTTTTCTCACTTTTACTCTTCTGTTTCTCTCCCCCTTCCCACTCGGGGGGGGGCATAGCGAGCGGCTGTATGGTGATTAGTTGCCAGCTGGGGTTAAACCACGACAGAAGCAAAATAAATATTTTTAAATTGGCTAGGGAAAAAAAAACTATTTGTTTGTTCTAGACTATTATGCTAGCCTTTCTTACTTAGGCTCATGGAAGATATACTAACCAACCGGTCAACTGTTCATACCAAACCCATTTTAGCCATATGTGGCATATCTGATGCACTTCAGGACACATGTTGCAGGAGCGCAAGCTTTGGCATGCCATCATGTCTCCCTCCTCCCCCTCGTTCCCAGAGGCTGGTAGAAAGCAGAGTGCTGAAGTGCCAGGGGGTCAGGCCAATCCTGGACCCAAACCATGCAGTCACTGAACAAAGTTCATCCACAGAGCGGCCCCCGTGCAGGAAACCAGACAGCCTTTTGTTCAACAGAAAATGGAGACTCGGGCTGCCTGCATGGTTGGAAATGATCTCAGAGTTATGAGCAAGTTGGGAATATAAGCAAAAAAAAAATCCCTATGTGATGTAGTGGTCCTTAGGGCTACCACCACGGAGCGACAGCGATGCTGTGGTGTTGGTGGTGGGAACAGCATGGTGTTACAACATGCATGAGAGGGTCACCCCAGGACATCCAAAGTGTAAGGAAAACCCTGACACCTTCTATATACCTCTCAAAGGACATCCATACAGGACACCAAGCTAAGTGTATCACCCAAGGGTCAGGAAACGGGCACATGGGCACCAGGGAAGATGGGGAGAACCAGAAATAAGAGACCTACTGCTGCCTAATAGCAGCAGAGCTGATCTCAGGCGTCATTGCAGCAAGGCAGAGCACTGACTAACTGTGCAGCATGTGCAGATTTAAATTAAGTGTATTGGGTTTTGACTGCTACTCCAGGAGCCTGGAGAAGGGAGGCAGCTCCCAGATGCGGGTGGAAGAGGTCTCTGCTCCCTCCTCCCATTCCTCCGTGTCTCCTCACTTCCCTCTCCTCTAGCAGAGCTCTCTGCAGGCACAAAGACCTTGAGAAGTTTCCTGTAAAGGCTGTGCAGAGCAGACACCTGTCTTTATGGACAGCTTTCACTGCTCAGCTCAGTGTCTTTTGAAGAGTGCCACAAGCATACTTGGTGGTGGCATGAATGCACGTCACCGCAGTATGCCGGAGGAAACACAGAAATACCTTTTTTCAGGTGGGGACATTTTGGAAGAAAGGTATGGGAAAGTGTATTGCATTGTGAGCTTGTTCGTCATGTATTGTCAACAGATACGTTGATAGACATTGCTGTATGGAAAAGCAATTTAAAGTCCGTAAGGCCTTGGCTGGTGTTTACTTTGGCCAATGGCAGTTGGGCAGAGCTTGCAAGGACCTGGCCTAACATGTTTACTTCCATCTGTGGTTATCGTTCATTAAACTCACTTGTGCATAGATTTCGTCTATATTTAAATACCTGTAGCTCTGTGCCTTGCTTGTGTGTTAATGGGTAACTCCCGGGAGTTAACAGCAGTCTGAAGTGGTAAGTGCTTCCGCAATTGCAGGAGAAACATCTCAGCAGCCTTTTGTTAATGGCCATATACGTTCCCAAATGTCAGCCCCATGTCGTCAGTTCTCCCACCTCTTCTGTATGTGCATTAATTATTGCTATTTATATTGTCATGGTGCCCAGAGGTCTCCACAGGGAGCAGCTTTTGTGGCCTAGAAACAAAAGAAACAACACAGCCCCTCATGTGAAGGGTTTCCTTTTCAGAAAGACACAACACAGCAGAGAAGCAAAGCATCAGCAGTGTGGTGGATTACTTTTCTTGTGTAGGAAAGAAAACTATCACAAGGAGGCAGAGTCAAAGACGGAGCAAAGGGAGGTGATGGGCTAATGGGAGGAAGAGGAGAAAGGCAGTGATGAAGTAAAGAGACAGCATAGGAAGAGGAGAAAAAAGGAGATGGCGAGAGCAAAGGAAGGATGGCAGTGGAAAGGTCCAGGAAGGGGAGAAACAGAGGAGGAGTAGCATGAGGTTGGGCAAAGAGGCACCGAGCACAAGCAGCCATCAGTGGACAGCACTTGGTGTCCAGACTCCCAGCTGTGCAAGGAGCCTGACATCATGCTTGTCCAGGGGCCGGGAGCCTGCAGGGCAGGAAGGGGTGGCAGATATGATGTGAACCTCTGGCTGCATCAGAGGACAGCCCCCGGGGGCAGGCGTGCTCACCCGGCATGTCTGCAGGGCCACCGTGGGGCCACAATTCCCGCCCTCCCTCCACCACCTCTTCTTTCTAGCTCCTGCTTTTTATTTTCTTTTTCTTTGCCTTTTACTGAAGAGCATGTTTTGATCACTCTACCAAAGAGGATTCTCCCCAGGAGGTGACAGCTCAGCTCTGACCAGGAAAGTTGGACCGTGAACTCCATGAGGAAACAATTTAGAAATTCCTCTCCCAACAGTGGGGGAAAAAAAAAACAGACTGTGTGTTTTAATGGTGTTTGAATCCTCTCCACCTGGAGGTGTCTGCAGTTTCATGTTTGAGTGCTGAGTGTAGGGGACTTGCTCTGCTCCAAGGTCACAACTGAGATTGCCAAAGGATTCAAAGGCAAAGGCCAACTTATCGTTTTAACAGATGTGTTTCTGTTGCAGATTAACCAAGTATCTTTCAGATAAAAATCACGTGAGGGGCCCTGAGCTCTGTAAATTTCCTATGAGCGCAACAGATTTTCCAGCTGCGGGGAACATCTGGAAGATCCCAGACCTTCGTCCCACTGGGGGCTGGGAGCTCCCCAGCTCCGTCAGCAGGAGCTCTTCTCTTTGCAGCTCACTGGCAAACCAGCTGAGTGAGACATGCTAGAAGAGTGCTGTAAGAAACCCCACATTTTTGGAGTCACTGTGCTCTAAGATAGGGCATAAGGGGACACTGAGGATCAGAAAGAGGTTTGTGGAAAGGTTGGTAGGAGATGTTTGTCACCTTCTGGGCTCTATAACAAGCTGGAAGTGTTACACGGGGGGAGCTGCGTTACTGGTGGGAAACCACACTGGTCTGGGGGGAAATGGCTTGTGCTGTTCTTCCCCAGGCACCACTGCAGGAGATGGGTACGGGGCTGGAAGAACCCTCAGTCTGAAACAGCACGTCCATCCTTGAGTTATACTGATCAGTTGTGAGAGCCTCTACTGATCATTAGAGACCATGTTCCATAAGAGAAAGATTTTGTGTTACGAGCCCTGTTTGGGGCTACTTTGTGCTTCTGGCCACTGAGTTCCCACATGACGTCAGGGCCAGTGGGGCTTCTTTTGACAAACCCCAGAAATTTTTCCCCCCACAGTCCCCCTCACGTCTGATTCTCCTCCTTCTGCTGCTTTGGGAATCCGACTGAGCTGTGACTCAGAAGACCCAAAAAAGAACCTTTTCTCCCCAATATAGTCAGTGGACGGAGCTGTGCACCTACAAAGGATGACTCAGAGCATCTCAGATGTCTGAGCCCTTTTATTTTTGGAAAATCTTCCTAAATTGTCTGCAATTGTGAAGCTTCCTATGGCTGCCTAAATTATCTATGACTTACACTGAAGCATAGGAGGGAGAAATATGGACTGGGTCACTTGGTAGTGTCAGAAAAAAATGAAAATTTCATGATTCCTCGTTACATAATGTGGAATAGCAACTTTCCTGGCTTTTAGAGGGATTTGAATGTATAGAATAACCAAAAAGGATACAAATTGTAAAAGCAGAAACTGTTTCTGTCCTCTCAGGCATTAATGCTCTCATTCAAGCAGGAAGAAACTACCCGGAGTAAAGCATTTTATAATAAGAAGAGTGTAATCACATCATCGCAAGCCAGAAGAGCTGTGAGAACTCTAATAAAGTAAAATCCCTCTGGTTTGCAGCTGAAACACTGCAAAGTGGAGGCTAGGAAGACTTTGTGAAAGGTATGCAGGCTTAGACAGCAAGAAGTTGTGTTATGATGCTTGAAGAGCTTTTCGCAACCAAGTCTGTCTTTGTCTAGCTCTTGAGTAGTGGTGTAACACCACACTTGTTCCAGCACTTTGGAACAGCAGCAATGATTTCTTTTTTTAATTTCTGGACTCTGACATTGCCTGGTGATTGTTGGTAAAAAGTATGACTTCCAGAAAAATACAGCTATACAGACTAATTGTTTTTCCATTTGCTTCTCTGCTCGTTGAGACGCAGCACTAGTGCAGCAGCACCCAGACCCAGCTGAGACTGCAAGCACTCGCATAGGACAAACCAGTATTTTTCCTTCAAGTCCACAAGAAAGAAAGCCTTTAGTAACCTGAACTAATTGTAGCTGTCTGGCTTCATATAATTTGTCTATCATACTTCTGCCCATTATCATCCCCATTTGAAATGCTGTCTTTCGTAAATGAGAAGTATCATATTACAGTATATATCATAAAGAGTACGTACACATCATAAACTAAACTAAAATTCAAAGAAGCACCAAAAGTCTTCTAATGATGACACCTGAAATGTTTTTGAAGACTGTAGCATAGTAGATTACATATGTAATGTAATTACATTACATATGTAAATGTAATCCACTTTCCTGACCCATTTCATTTCTATGCATTGCATACATTAATAGTCTGAATTAAAAGAAACTTGAACTTTCACAACTGAGTCATTGGTCTTCTGTGAATCATTAATCCTGAATCTCTTTCTTTTACCAGAAATGGACATCAGGTCTGTCCAACAGACAGCTTAGGTGTGCGTAAGCAAGTTTAGCAGAAATGGGGCAAGTCTGAATCTAAAGTCTGAAAACCATTCAAATATTCCTACTCTCATTCCTGATGGGAAACCCTATTTCATTGGTATTTATGCAGCATCTGTGCAGTCATCCCACATGCTAAAATGGAATAATCTACAACTGCTTCTTCATAAGCTTAAATCCCTAAATGAAATACCAAGGTCTGGCTAACATTTGAAACTGATGATAGAGTAAAAAAATAATCCTTTGGTAGATCATGAGTTTAAATGCAGGAGAAGCCATTGGAGAACTAAAATAGTTTACTTCCAGGCACCATTATACTATCTGTCTCTGTGCAATTCTCCGAGTTAGTTGTCTACATGGGCAATGTCTACGTGAACAAGTGCTATTAGGAGAGGACAATCCTTCAGAACAAAGTTTCAGCAAATGAATTTATTTTCATAAACACAGTTTTGCCTTGCTCTCTTGACACAAATACAACAGCAAAACTCAGGATATCGCTTGAAGAGACCCAATCTCAAAGTTGGCTGCTAGCCAATCTGTGCAGGAGTAGACAAAAGATCTGTGTGGAAGACACATGCCATGGAAAAAGTAATACAAGCAACTGAGACCCTTGGATTTTTTACCAGTTCCCCTCCCATCATAAAAAGGATTGGGGAAAAAAAAAAAGGAAAGGCAGAAAGACAAGGATGACACAAAATACAGAACAGCTGCTACAAAAGGAGAGATATAATATAATAAATATAATATAATGTAATGTAATATAGTTTGGAAGAGAGCAGGCTGGTGGGAGAAAAAGGCTCATAGGAAAACTCAAGTTGAAGGGGAAGTCAGGAGGTCTCTGGTCCAACCTTCAGCTCAAAGCAGGTCAGCTCTGGGGTCAGACCAGGTTGCCCAGGGCTTGATCCATGACGCAGATATGACCAGATGGCGTTTGGAAGGTGACTAGCACTGGAGTAGTCACTGTTTCTCACTACCCAGCTTGAGAGCTATTCAAATTATCTGATGCAATTTTAAAACAAAAGGATGACTTTTTCCTCACAACTTATAAAACTACACAACATTTTGCCACGGTATACTGGCAAAGCCTAAAGTATAAATAGAATTAATCATTAGTCGGATTAATGGAAGAAGGCTCATTCATTGATTAGTAACCATAAATAGAAGCAAGTCAATATGGTTACCCTTATACTATGGCACTCTGCTAGTGTATCCCTCAATGTGTCAGCAAAACCAGCCACACAAGTATCAACCCTGGGACATGAACAAAAGAAAAATCCTGCTAAAAAGAATTGCTGGCATAAATAAAGAACCAACAAATTTAAGTGTCTGCAACATCAGCTGTTCTGATCTCCTAAAATCTGTTTTCAAGGCAGAGAAGTGAGGGCTAAACACCATGACTGTGCTTGTGCTGTGCAGGGGTTTCATTTTCAAAGGATGCTTGTCTACTTGTTTGTGAACAACCCCTCCCTGGATGAGAACAGCCCCCAGTGCCATACCCCAGGGAAAGTCCATTTCATGCCACCAAGTTATTACAGAACTCACATTAGCTCACACATTAGCTCACACAAAACTTTAACAAATACAGATTTTTAAGGGCTTAATGTGTTCACAAAAGTATTGTTTACGGTGACGGGCTATAAAACTGTGCAATAACCTGCCAAGGGAAATTTCAGAAATATTCTCATCTGAGTCATCTCCATCGAGGTCATGAAATGGAGAAAGCCTTTGAAATGAATTACTGGTTTCTGGGATGGAAAAAACGACCAACACCCCACCACACACATGCACACCAATAGCCAAATAGGATCTTTCCCACCACTTGCTATTGTTTTTCTGTTGTCACAGAATCGCACTATTGACTCAGGCTTGTTGTGTGGCCGAGTGAAAAGACTGCCACATACGGCACGTCAAAACTCAACATTTCCAATTTGCAGAGAATTTCAACATTTTCAACTTGTGTTCATCTTGGTTTTGTTGCAATTCAAAGGCAAATAGGCTTTCAAGATTTCCCATAGAGTAGAAAGTCTGTAAAAAGTGCTTTCAGAAAGACCAACATCAGGAATAATATAAGAAATAGTAGTGACTGGGATCAGTAGCTGTTGAAAGATGTATTTCATCATCTTGTTGCTATGGTCATGCAGTAATGATGCAACTCTACACTCTCTCATAACAAGACTTGCTACAAAAAAGTTACTTAATTTAAATTCCTATTCACATTCATGTGTCCACCTACAACTCACAAGGACAGAGAGATTTAGGAAGCTGTTCTAACATTGATCAAGAAACTGTATGTTTTTGCATACAATTTAACATTACACAGTATCTGTGTCTCACAAGTGTCCTGATTAGAATATATTTCAAGTTTTCAAAGATACTGAGCCATATTCTAATAGCTCCCTGCCCTAACAGATATCAATGGGTAAACAAAGATGTCCAATTTCCAGTATTTACATGGTTAACTGTGCACATGGAAATTAATTCAATTCTCTATCTGAGAAGCTAACAGAAATAAGTGCCTAGGAGTATATGAAAAAATAAGAATTATCTGTCCAAGCACCACATACTCAAAAACTCTAGGAACTGAAATAAAATGTTTAAAGGAACTATCTCCCCCAAGAGATGGAAGGTAACAGAGCACAGAAAATCCTTTAATCCTTTAATCTGTTTAATGCTTGAGCACATCCTGCTTGAATATACCTTCTTTGAATACAATGGAAATAAAAATATCACACACCAAGTAGCAGCACAGGACTGTTTACCTTGAAAAGGAACTTTGCAAATCCGTGAACTATTATCTTCTGTTCTCCTCAGATTTTTGGCACTTTTCTAGTGACTCACAGATTATGTATGTAAACATAGATTAATCCATTATATCAGAGTGTATGCAAATAATGTGTCTTTTTCTCTAATTTGTCATTTAATACAGCATATAAAGGTCATCATGGCCCTAGAAAAAATGTCCAGGGATCTGCCCAGGCCTGCAGAATATCAACAGCATCATGTAATCATGTAATCATGTCAGAGTTAAACTCTGCCTTCTAGAATAAACACTGGTTTAAACTTTTTTTTTCATGTGTAAGCAAAGTTTCCTATGTTTCTTCATTCTATAAACATTAATGGCAGCTATAAATACTCTCTCCTGGCAACTCATGATTCAGTAGTACTACTTACAAGTGAACACTCATCCAAACATCATCTTGAATATTTGACAGGGTTAATAGCCAGGTAAGAAGCTGAAGACACTGTGCTTTCCCAGTACAATGAGAAAACAGAAATTCAAGACTCACAATGTGCTCTTAGATCTAAACACAGAAGGAAATCTCCGCCTTTACATTTTTTCTCTCTTCAAAACTGAAAGCAAATTCTCACAAAAATAGGAAGTGTGGTTTGGGGATGCGGTAACCCATGGCAACCTTGTCTAGACTGAGCTCCAAACCGAGAAGGCAGTGTACAGAGCTGGGAGCAGGGACAGGCTACGAAGGAGGGACTTGGAAACATGGCCTAGGCGTGCAGGGATGGCATCAGGAAGGCCACAGCTCTCCTCAAGCTGAGACTTGCAAGGGATGTCAAGGGCAGTGAAAAGAGTTTCTACACCTACATGGACAGTAAAAGGCTGAACAAGGAAAATGTGGGCCCACTGCTGAGTGGGGTAGATGATTTAGTGACAGTTGATACAGATGGGGATGAGGTACTCAATGCCTCCTTTTTCCTGCTGTTCACCAGGAAGGTCTCCCAGGCTCCTGAGCTTAGAGACAGGGTTCAAGGAGGAAAGGATCTACCAGTGGTGGAAGAGGATCAAGTCAGGGTCTCTTGAGAAATCTTAGCCCATACAAGTCTATGGGACCTGATGGCTGGCATCCACTGGTGCTGAGAATGCTGGCTGGTGTCCTTGCAAGACCAGTCTATCATCTTTGAAAGATCATGGAGATTAAGGAATGACCCAGATGACTGAAAAGGCAAATGTTGCTCCCAGTGTTATGTTATGTTATGTTATGTTATGTTATGTTATGTTATGTTATGTTATGTTATGTTACACCCATCTGCAAAAAGGGAAAGGAGGATGGGGAAAGTAAAGGCCAGTCATCCTCTCTTCAGTCCCTGGAAAGACATGGAGGGACCCTCTTGGAGCACATTTCTGAACACGTGAGGGAGAACAAGGTGACTGGGAACAGCATGGCCTGACCAAGGGTGAGTTATGCCTAACCAACCTCGTTGCCTCCTATGGTGACATGCTTACATCTGTGAATGCAGGGAGAGCCATGAACATTCTTCTATCTTAAAGGCTCCTGCGGTGGGGTGCCACAGGGGTCTGTCCTGGGACCTGTGCTTTTTAATACCTGCTTCAGTGACCTGAAAGAGGAGACAGAGCACTCAGCTCACAGTCTGTGGATGAGAAGATGGAGCCAAGCCCTTCACAGTGGCGCGTGGCGCATGGCAGGAGGAAGAAGGACAACCAGCATAAATCAAAACAAGAGATGATCAGACTGCATTTAAGGAGAAATTTTTTGACCACGTGAACAGTCAAGTATGGGAGCAAGTTTCCCAGGGTGTCTGTGCCACCTCCATCCTTGAAGGTTGTCAAGACCCAAGTGGATAACTCCCTGTGTAACCTGCTTTGAATTTAGTGTTGACCCTTGCTGAGAGCAAGAGAGACCTCCTGAGTCCCTTACACCTGGAGTGTTTCTATGAATTACTGAGCATTCAACTTTATGACCAAAACAAGCAAAAGTGATGGATTTTACCTGCAAGATATTCCAGTGCTTGAACTATGAAGGTTTCTACTGTGGTAGGAAAACTACTGTGAATACCAAAGAAGAAATCCTAGACTTCATTTTCATGAAGAGACTACTCAACTCTTTGAAAGTCAATTTTACTTCAGGTTTCAGCCAGTAATAGTTAAATATACTTCATAAGGAAATTGTTGGGTTTTTGTAAAGTCCCAGCTGCAGAACCAAAACTCACTCTTACTTGGAATTGATTTCATTTGTTTTTTAAAAGAAAGTGAGAATGCATTCAGATAGAAAAGAAGCATCCCTAGGCTTTGGAAGTTAGTAAAAGGAAGTATTTTGTTGGGCTGTAATCAGTAATTTAATCAGTTTTATTAGGGAAATCTTGATTTCAAAATAGTGTAGAAAGGTTGGCCGTTCTGCCAGTAATAGCTGACGCAAAAAAATGGAGAGGAATAAAAAGCAGGAAAAGAAAAAATGCAGAGCATTTTGCAGTGCACAGCAGCCATTGAAAAAATAGCCCTGGCCAAAGTTCTGACAGTACAAAGCTGAAGAAACAGTGTGAAAAGTTTAGTACACTGCAAAGAATATTTCACTTCCATGGATCTGCCTCTCCACCCCTTCAACCAGCAGAAGACCCATTGTGTTCAAGAGAATTTTTGTTTGCTTACATATGCTATAATTAGGCACAAAAGATTCAAGTAATTTCCAGTATTTCCATCATTCTAACAGAAATCTTTGCAGAAGAGCAATTTGCTGGAGGGTCGTTGAAGAACCTTTAAGTGGCATTGAAGTGTCATTGACAACTTGGCTAACAACATGCCAGCTTGAGAGCTATTTGTTCATTATGGCACTTTTGTAAAAGTGTGCTATTTTAGCTGAGTTACAGCTGGGAACGAAATTAATTATTTTGGGTGGAGAATAAATGGTACCAGATAAGATATCTTCCTTACTTGAGTTTATTTTAAAAAGTTCACAGCCCAAGAGTAAGCCTGACTACCTCATATGTCTAAAATAATCTGAAATATAAAATCTAGCTATATTTAGGGGCAGCCACGGGGAGTCTGGACAAGCAAAATAAATCCATTGAAGGGTGGCAGCAAGGGCAGCAGAGCATCCCCACTGACCAGGGTGCTATCCCACCACACCTGATCAGGTCTCGTGGCCAGGGTCATGCACAGCCTGGAGATCACCAGACAAGCTCATAGAGATGGGGAAGGCTGGGACAAGCCCATGGTGGTGATCAGGGTGGTCCTTGTAGGACCAAGGATAGGGGCCTGAGCTGAAGTCAAGCTCCCTAGCAGAGGTGGAGGACCCTCCCACTTCTCCCAGCTTTCTCCCACAGCTGCTGTCGCCATGGTCTGGTCCGTATGGCTGCACCATATCAGAGATGGCTCCAGCACGGGCAGCCTGACCCTTGAATGGGGGAAACATTTCACTCAAGGCCCTGAAAACTGAACCTGCCCAGGTTGATCCTGGGAATACCTGTCCTCAAGTGGCAGCAGGAGGCAGTAAGATCAAAACAATGGATCCTCGACACCCAGCTCTCTTCTGCTGCAGAACAGGTCAACTGATTTGCACAGGTCAAGGATCCATCCTGAATAACCTAGCTTCTCATGACTCCAAAGTAGGCTCAGATTGCAATTCAGAGGTGAATTAAAACTGACTGATGTTTAAGTTGTTGCAGTCTAATTCCAGAATTCGTGTCAAATGGCTTCAGCCAAAATACTTCAAGAACATTATCCACTTGTCCCTACATTCATCACTCAACACATGCTGGATTTTATTGTGAAGTGTGCTATTGTGAAAGTTACTTCTTTTTTTTTAAAGAACAAAAAGTCCCAAGATTGGAATTAAAGATTTCAGGTCCAAAGTGTTTCAATCAAACTCAGTCATGCTGATGTTAAAACTGAAAAATGCTTTTCAGATTGACCTGAATCTTTTTCTAACTTTTAAGAAATCCATACATCTTACAGCTATGCTGATAAACACGTTCCCAGTGGCAACATCCTGAGGACTCTGAAACATTAGCTAAGCTGCCCAGCAGTCCTTTCTTAAATATTACTCCAATTCAAACAGACTAACTAATTTAAAGAAAATACAGTCTTATTCTTGTCTGTACAATTTTAAATATACAGTTCAAGTGACTTAGCTGATTTTAAAAAAGGATTCAAACAGACCAGAAACTTCACCAACTCTTTCACAATTTGCTTAAGCAATATGTCAGCATTAAAAAAAGTTGCAATCAGAAGAATGAATTTTACTTTAATTTCATCACCGAGTGGTATGTTGCAATGTGTTTCACTCTGTAACACTTCCTGTTACAGTAGCTAGTATAAATCACCTCAATTTTGTTTATACTGTGCATAACCAACATTTTTCATACATAATAATTGAACAAATGGCATTGAAAACAGGTGGATTTCAGTTTATTCCTTGAACAGTTATTGACAACAATAAAACTGACGATAAAAAAGAGTAAATAAAAATACTTTGATCATCTCCATGGTCTTAGGGAATCTTTTTTATTTTACATCCTGCCTAGGGCAGGGGCAAAAAAAGATTTAATTCAAGTGGTTTTCCTTGAAGACTTTAGCAAGGACAATAGGAATAATGTAATGCAGTACGGCCTCTGAATCTGCAGCCTCCTTAAAATAGACTAGATCTGTACAGAGAAGAACTTGATCTTGAAAAGGAGCTCAAAAATAAAAAAAGAGCATTGTCTCAAGAAGGAACAGTTCTGTGGGTCTTATTGCCTGTAACAGAGAGGAAATCCCATGTCCACAATGCAGATCCTGACACGCTTCCCACCTCTCCTCCTACCAACAATCAGTGCACTCACTGGGACCTGGCTCTGGGATTATCTTGGGGGGGGTTCTTCATATTACTGTACAAAACACAACACAGAACAATTTAGTACATAATTTTAGTTTCCTAAGAATCTACTTAATCTACTTAAGAGACCAGCAGAGCAACAACAATGGATTTGGGGCCAAAACATGTCATATCCCCAGTCTGGGCAAAGATTATCAGCAAAGGAATTGATTTTAGAAACAGATGTTACGATGGCGATTTGGACAGGAGTGACCGACCCTCACTATTCATTCTGGGCAGGAGGAAGGTACAACATGCCACACATGCTCACATTGCCCAGGGAGGTTGTGCCGTCTCCATCCTTGGCATTTTTGAAGACCCAACTGGATCAAGCCCTGAGCAGCCTTGTCTGACCCCAGAGCTGACCTGCTTTGAGCAGGAGGTTGGACAGGGACCTCCTGAGGTCCCTTCCAGCTTTAGCTATCCTGTGACCCTATGTCACAGAAATGGTACTTTCTGCATACATCAGTCAGCAAACATAGTATGTCACTGATCTTTGACACAATTTTTAAGACTTCCTGCACTTACGCAAAGATATTTCACTGCAGGAGATATGATCCATGAGATTTATTAGGATCATCAAGCTGACCACATGAACAGTTTCCTCACACTTACACAACCAGTGACTTAACAAAGAATTGCACACTATAAATTCTTTCATCTTCATGAATGAAATACCAGTTTTCTTGGATTTACTGTATTTTTCCCATGACAAAATGTAGTCACTCTTTAAATGTGTTAACCTATGCTGCAATACTAAGTGCATTACTGTTGGTCATGCAGTTATTAACACTGTGTTAATTGTGCATCCATTTTCATTGCCATTGAGAAAAACAAATAGCTGCATAAAGGTCAAATCCTGTTTTGCAGCAGGCAACAGCTCTGATCCAAACAGCGACACTTGTTTCCATTGTTACAACTAGCTTTGTACAGGAATGTGATCTGGGGAAGCCTTTAAAGAACACGGAGAAAAAGAAATCCTGAAATTGCAACCCAAATAATTCCTCTGGTCTCTGAGAGCAGAAAGAGCAGCCCCACGTTGACCATTGCAAAATGTCCATCTACCTTGACAGGGACAACACCACACGTGAGCAACCCTGTGGTGAGACCTGTGCAAGCTCCTTCACCCATCTCAGGGTTAGCACTCAGCCCTAAACCCATGCAGAAATGCTCAGTGTTCAACATTATTGCTAGAGTCTGTGGGTGTTTTTGCAAAATTATTGAATTCCTCCTTACTGTGCAGCTCACTATTTCATTGCAAATATCAGACTCATTCTCCCTGTTAGAAGTGAGCAGAGGAGAGACGATCATGACATGTCTTATGCAGAATGATCACCAAAACGGGTGAGCTGCTGACTGACAGCAGCTTCTGGCTCACACATGCGCTGCTTGAGTTCATGCATATACACCGCAAAAAGATTAGATATGCCAGTATTGCAACAGACACACTTGCTTTGGCTGAGGGTAGCTACGCTTAATTGTTCTGATTTTATAATCTGCTGCATTTTGCAGCTTAGAGGTTTCCTGTTCTCACTAAGTCCTATTATAATTTCAAGGATGCTCTATTCCCTTAGCCCTCCCTCATGATTTCGTAATAGACATTGGCTTTGTAATAGCTAAATTTGTGGATAGAAAAAAATATTTTTGTTCAATAGTTGAAAAATCAAGATTTGTTGCATACCATGCTGTATGCTGTCACGTGCATGTAAGTCCCCAACAGCAGCATTGCAACAGCCAGAAAGGGGAGGAATTACAGTCTCTGGGTTCCTGCAGCCAATGTCCATGTAGAAAGCGTGTGCATGTTCATGTGATCCACCTCAGCAGCCAACACCAGAGGCATTTTTGGCTAACACACGCAAAAGCTTGCAGAAATCTATCCCAAAGAGTGACATTTGTGAGCGTCTGAGACAGCAGGTTGGCTCCGACAGGCAGGGGGAAAGAGGCAGCTCTCTCTGCTTCATCTCAGCTGCGTTTTTCCTTCCATGTGTGGTGGTGATGGTCAGCCCTCATCTTTGCTCAGAGGAAATGCAAGGCCATTAAGGCATGGCTCAGATATAAGAACAGAGGGGGAAGTTTGCTGCGGTGCCACACAGAGCTATATTTAGGTCCCCCGTGCACCTCACACACTAGGACAAAGAGGTCTGCTTAAAATTTCAGATGGGAACACGGCAGCTAGCACAGGGCTGGTCAGGTGTGCTGTGGTTTCAGGGAAAAGAGGAAAATAGCACCAACAAGCAAGCTTTGACAAGACAATGCACAGCTCTTCCGAGAGGAGTGTGAGCTGAAATAAATGTTTGTTCTCACTGAGCTCCATCACCCACTGCAACTACATTTTGAAAGGGGGGTGCCCGCACTACACCCAAAAGTATCAGAGGCCCAGAAATTCTTGCATCCTTTTTCTTTGCTATGAAAAGCTCCCTTGATCGAGATCATAGGCTTAAAACAGACAGACCAGACCAGCAGAACTTGATGCAGCTTGATTCCAGCCCCACCGAGGCTCACGAACACTCGTATCAAGCCCACATGGGGTTGTTATCAAACTCAAGTTACTCAAGAGAACAGGCTATTTAATTATGCCAGTTTGCATCATATCCCTCACTCTGCCCTTCCTCTCAGATCCTTTCTAATAAAATGCTAGAAGTATTTTCTTGTTGATGAACACGCTGTTCTGAACCCTGCAATTGCACTTATTTGCTTTTCAGAGTTTTTGATAAGATACACAGAAGTGTTTCATAAAACCCAAATCTTTCAGTAGGTCCTTCATGTTATTCAGTAAAGTTAGTGGATAAGTTTGTTCCTACAGGCAAGGCATGAGACATTAAAGATGATCCTTCCCTAATATCTGTATTTTAATCGTTATTCATATCGTTAAATGTCAAACTTGCACAGCAAGTTCTGCACATAAGTAAAAGTGTGATAAACCATTTTCCCTATCTCTGTTCTTAACCAGAGCAGACAGTATAGAGCAATGCAAGTGATTTGGACATTTTGAGCAATTTTTATACCTGGGTTTTTGCTGGTGCTTGACAATCAAATATGTTAATGTTTGACCAAGTCTGTGTCACTTCAATTTTCCTAATACATTATATAGAAAGAATCACAATAGGCTGCTTTTATTACGAAAAATCTTCACTGTCTCTTAATATAAGTTAGGATCTGCTTTTAAATATATTCCACTGAGAATCTGAATATAAAAGAGCCAACCAGTACTCTAAATGGAAACCACTGAATAACTAACAGGGTTTAAAGACCCCCAACCCTCTCCATATGTTATATACTATAGTTTGCCATTATACAGAGTAAACTTTTTCTCTCCATCCAGCAGGTTATGGGAAATAATAGCAAATACCTGACTGTTTTCAGTATCTGGAACTGCGGGACAGTGATCAACAGGCAGGTGAAAGCTTGCTGAAATCAACTGGCTAATGCAGATTTTAGCTCGATTTTAGGAGAGCTGAATCTCTATTCATCATCTCTGCTTTCACCAAGCAGGAGTTAAAGGTAACATTTTTACCATTTCGGGGAAATATAAGCAGTTCCTGGACACACTGACAGCATGTGAGCAGTGACTAGAAAAAGGGGAACCCCTAAATTTCTTTGACCTACAGGCAGAGAGGGGTTTTTTTTAGCCAGCCAAGGGGCTGATGCAAGATGCCTGAATCATGCGTGCGCTGCCAGTGTACTATTACTCTGCTATGCAAAGCACTACTACATGCCTACACACTCACAGGGGCATTTGCCAGGGCCGTCCGGGTTTTGCAAGCCTTCCTTACTCTCGGCGAGGAGAGGAAACAGCTG
Source organism: Aptenodytes forsteri (assembly GCF_000699145.1). NCBI lineage: Eukaryota > Metazoa > Chordata > Aves > Sphenisciformes > Spheniscidae > Aptenodytes > Aptenodytes forsteri. Next base: position 2,590,115 of record NW_008794093.1, read on the forward strand.
CTTTTATTCACCCTTTAACCTGCTGTGTGTGGGGACACTGGGCAGGGGCGGAGGAAGCAAGTGGATGCTGTCAGGCTTTTCTGGGCAGAAAGCACCGTCATGGGATGATAAGCAAAGGCAGGACACTGGGAGCAGCACAGGCATTGACACCAACCACTTACTCAGGCTATCATATGGTCTATGTTATAGACATACTCTAAAAGTGCATCCTTGTCTAAGAGACAAAGAGGCCTCTAAGAGGGCATCCTGTGGACTGATCCTGGCTGAAAAAGCCACAGACTAACATTGTGCATTGGGAGACCCAACTGGAGAGGCTGTTTTGACACAGAACCTCAGATCAGCCTCCTACAGGACCCTCAAAGTTGAAATCCTCACATATTTCCTTGAAAAGTGAACACCAAGCCATGTTACAAAGGTTATTTCCAAAAGGCTCTAGTAAATGCCTTTTATTTAAGCCTTGTGTTTGAGAGATCACCAAGATAGAGCACGTCTGAAGGAGCAGGGGAAGGTGCTTGTCAGCAAGTTGGATACCTCTAGCACTACTGAATTTGTCACCAAGCAAGTCACTGTACGGACCAGCAGCAGTCAGCAGAAACCGTTGTGCTGAGACCCCAAATACACTCTGCGGAAATTTTCCATGCTTTGGAGAATTGTCTCCTGAAGGCTGATGCAGCTGAAGTGGTGTTTTTTGTAAGTCAATCAACATGAAACCTTTTGCACTGGCTCAGTAGAAAAGTCATCAAGAAGGGATGTGCCAAGCCCCTTTCTTTCCCTCTGGGAATGGGAGAGTCCAAACAGCATCTGCTCGTCTCCTTGTATAGGCACTGTGGGAACAGTCCTTGCTGGGGACAAGAGGTTTCACCCTTTTTTTCCCCAATTTGTAAATGTTTTTCATACAAGAAAAATTCTCATGCATGACCGTCACCACAAAACTTCGTATAAGATATTGATGTCGTAATCCTACGCTTTACCTCAAGCTTAACCCAAAACTTCTGGAAGTTTACTGTAAATGCAGTGGTGGGGAAGCGGATACACCTTAGCTGACATGTTGCCAAGAAGAAGGGGAAAACCACTATTAGCAAGTGGAAGATAATTTTTGGGAACTGCCGCGGTTCATGCAAATTTTTTCCAAAAGGAAGAACATCCCTTTATAGGAAAGGTCTTTTAAAACATTTACTGAGACTGAACTCTGAAATAGAAGTTACGCCATGTGGTCCCAGGGGAAAATGTCCAATATCAGTCTAATTTTCAGTCTCCAGAGAAGGCTTTTTTCTTAGTCTCCCTTCAAACGAAGACTGGGTTTAGGGATGGGACGTACACACCAATCTCCCATATCCACCTCTCCTGCTATGGCACAGACAGGACACCCCACAGTTTCTCTATGTCTGGGTCCACTCCCATCATACTGTCCTTCCAGGAGCTTTCTTCACTGACATAGAAGTTGTTTTTCTCAAGCAAAATGTGAGTTATCCTGCTGTCAACATGCAAGTGAAAATAAGGTGTGTAAAGGTAATGATTAATAAACGTAAAAAAACCACAAAGATGACCATTTATCTTGGCTGCTGCCTTTCTGGTAAAATTCAGACTAAAAGCAGATTGAGAACTTTTCAAAACTAACTAAAGTAAAGATATGTTGAATCAATGCATGTTTCTATTGTAGAGAAGAGGTTTGCTCTCTATGATTTCTAGTAAGTAGGATTTTTGACTCTAATCTGAGCTTAGACCACACAGAAATACACATGCATGCCTATCAAGTGACAACACATTCAGCACATTAGAAAAGCATTTGACTCAAAAGTTTACAGCCAAATGTGGATTTCAACCAGCAACAGCTCCCCATTGCTGACACCTACAACGGTTGGGGAAGGAAGTTATTAAACTAAAGAAAGCACCTTGGGTTTCCACATCAGTTTGCCTTCAAATTCCTTATTCAAACTGCTTCAAAGTTAGAGAATATGAACCAATCAAATCAAAAGAGGGTTTGTGTATTTATGGGGCACTATACGGTAAGAAATTTGCTACTACGTAACATCAGCACTGTTGAATAAGACCATTGCATTGCCAATCACCCATGACAAGTGCTGCACAGATCTTGACCCCTCATGGACTAGACCAGAAAAAAAAGTCTGGCAGTTAAAATAACTCCATTTACATTCCTATTATCCTCCTCTTCCAGGATTGGAAGCAGGTGAGGAAGAAAGTCACCTTCTAGTGACTTTTACTTTCCAATACCACCAGCAATACCTGGGTTGTCTCTGTCTAGCATTGTACATCTGAAACTGCCTCAGCTCCTCAGGCAGTTGCTCTCACAGGTCAAAACTATTTCTACTCATTTTTCACCCTCTCAGAGAGGAGAAAAAGCTTCCTTCCATCGGTGCTTCTACATGCACCAGCTGTAAATGAAGTTATCCCTCACTGGAAGCATTTGTGGAGCTAAGACTATTATCCTTGCAGGTCTAGTTGACTATTTAACAATGTTGGGGTTTTAAAATCTTTTAAATTCAGTCCTTCATTCTAAAGCTCAGACATGGAGGCGTGGAGATATATGGTGACTCCAAAGCCATAGGGAAAAAACCCAAGATACTTAGTAAATTTATTTGCAGACCAAAACTGCTCAGGGTGGAATTTACAGTCAGTAATTTTTCAGAGCAAGACTGAGCATCTGAAGTCCTGAACTCCCTTTCACAGAGTGTGGGTTTTGGGGTAAAATACCCAGGCATAGTGGTCACACACACTCCGACCTTGTGATCTATCCTGCAACCTCTGTCCTCTAGTTAGATGGCCTTCTTGCAGATATCGACATCTTTCAGCCATGCTGAAATAGAAGACAATAAATATCAGCTAGCATGACCCAATTTCCTAACAGCTGGCATAGACAAGTGGCCAGACCAATGAAAACCTGAAGACCTCTCTAATTATGTGATTTGATTCATATACTACATGTGCAGTGTGTGCTGAAGAAAAAAACTTCAGTGCTTCTGAGACATTCATCCATCATCTACTTGCTAATCCAAACAGGATTGTCAGGCTGTACCAACTGCACTTCCTTGGTCTTAAATTGCTCAACTTGTGCTAGATTTAAACAGTGACTCAAAAGGTAGGCAATGACTTCTTAGATGCTAAAAACCTGCAGATGGGGAGAGGTCAAATGATCCTACACCTGAGTGCTCTTATCTGGCTGTGGTCAGGGTGGCTGAACCTGGCAAAGCCTCAAAACAGCAAGGTAGCTTGGGTGGGTAGAGCATGGAAAAAGCTCGCAGGAGATGAAACACCAGTCACACCTACACAGACACTGACTTGCCACAAGCCTTCGTTGACCAAATGGATCCAAAACTTCCTGCACCAAACTTTTTAGGGGCTCCAAACTCCCTGGTCTTGGAAAGCCATGACAGGAACAAGACCACCCAGTCATTTTCAACCACTAATACTAGCTCTCTTCCAAGAACTGGACACCCTAACTGGTCCAGTACTAGCTCTCTTCTGAGAACTGGACACCCCTAACTGGTCCAATACTACCTCTCTTCCGAGAATTGGACACCCTAACTGGTCAGACTGGAAGACAGGATGGTTCCCAGCCTCCCAGTCATCACCATGACAGCTTTTCCAAAACCACAGGCTCTGGTCACTGGGATTCCCCGTGGCTCCTTCTCCCAAGGGCAGGTAACCAGCCAGGTTTATACCAAAACCCTGGCTGCTTTGGCCATGAGTCCCTCAGAAATGACATCTTTTCCTGAATTATTCTGGGTGTCAGGAGCTTAACATCATGCCTCCTTTCTCCATTATGGATTTCTTCAGTTGAGATGCATCATGGATGCCTGCTTTCTTTCTTCGACAGAGGTCTTCAAAATTTTTCTAGTTTTTCCTTCAAAATTTTTTCCCTTGAAAGTGCACATACCATTTCTCATGATACCCCCATATTCCATATTTATATGCCATATAAAAGGGATTGTTTCCACAACTGTGGAAATGTGCTGAATGAGAACCAAAATCAGAGGAGGAAGCTGCATAACCTGCAATAGGAAATCTGTGTTGAATAGCTTTGCAGAGTCCTCAAAGCAGCTTGTAACAGCCCAGCTTGTATTTCTGATGGATAAGAAAGAAGATAAACCTGGGCAGGATGTGGTTTCTCTTCGCCTCCTCTCAGAAGATACAAACTTTGTAAAACAAAACCCAGAACTCTTACACTAAGGAAAACATCCAAAAGTCCCAAGAAAACTAAGGGAAACCCCAAGGAAACAAACAAAAAAACTAACTTTTTTCTTAATGAGACATTTGATTAGCAAGTTGTGTGCAACACTCCCACTGTATCTGTCCCTGACTACATCTGACTCAGAGGCACTTAACTTTCTCAGAGGATTAAGATATGCCTGCCCTCTGAAAAGTGAAATACAGAAGACTGCTTCAGTGTTCATCACTTATTTTAATAACAGTCACAGTGAAATAACCCTGCAGATGCTAAAACGCTCTTTGACTAGCATTATCTCAAATTTGTCATGGGAAAGGAGCAAACCAATGTGAACCATAACCTCATTTACTACTTGTCACCTTTCCTTATTCAGTTCAGAGCAGGGTTAAGCTTCTCTTCTGTATATATTTAACATGCAGTATGAATGCATGCAAACATGACAAATAATCTAATTTAACTTAGGTCAAAAATATTTTGATTTTACATTTTACGTCTACAAGCATAACTTCAACCCAGTAGAGTCAAACCATGCATCATGACCAAAAGGCAACAACAAAACCAAAATTTGCAGCCTGGTCAGTGCTGTATCTGGTTGGAGGAGACCTTATTCTCCTCTTCCTGGGATTTTAGACTGCTCTGGAAACAAATAATTATAAAATTAAGTACAAATTATTTCAGGTGTCTCATTCAACTTCAGAGTGCTAATAAAAAATGCAGCAGGGAGGAGAATTACATGTTATACTAATTTACTTTCAGGTGATCTAGGAATAGCATGACTGACTATGATCAGGAAGACAGACAAAAGGTCAAATCCTTCTAGAAAGTTTCCATTACACTCAACCATTTTAGGATCAGCCTGTTACAAAAAGGAAAGGGGCCTTTGAAAGGAAGGTGGTTTTTTTTTTAATGAAATCACCTTTTTCTACCATATCGTTGGCATTTTCTGTTTCCTGAAAGTGATTTTGCCAATTAAACTAAGGGGTAAAATGATGGAGGAAAGAAGAGGAAGACAGAGACTGGAACAGGCACAAGGAACACTTGAAAATTTCAATTATTTTACATACTTGGAAAAGTATTTTTAAAAAATCATCCCCTGCCACAATTCCACCTTAATTAAGTCCAGCGAGTCTGATAATAACTTCAAATAAATAAATCAACTTCCTCTCCTGAAGAAATCTGAGGTCAAGCTATCATTTGCCATTTTACAGTATCCTGACAACCTTAACCTTTACGCTTGAGAGTTCAGGGAGAAAAAAAGGAAATTCATCAAAATATGCAGCATCCAGAAGGAGGAAACTATTTTTCAATGTTCATCAAATTAAACATTATTCTTAATGACATAACAGAAGAGGAAATTTGGGAGCTGGAATTGCATTTTAGTATTTCTAACTGATATACTTCAAGTTTCTGTTTCAGAGTCACTGGGTTTGGGGGATTTCTCCCCTCCCCCCAAAGTGAAGGTAGAAGTTACGGAGTTTGCTTTATCTGTGGGTTTGGGTTCCATTTAAAGCAAGTATTTAAATATAATTATGGACCAAAAACACCTTGTGACAAATCAAACTGATTTTGGTAAATCCAGAAATAGGTTTTAATTTTATTTTGTGTGGCTACTAGGACACAAAAATACAACTCACCCAACCCTACTTTAAAAAAGCACAGATAGCAGAGCTTCAACAAGCTGCCTCAATGTGATCTAGATCGGGGCTGTAGAAACAGGCTGTTTTGCTTGGACAGGTCCAGAAGCATTGGGGGTCTAGGGACATGGATCAGCTTGTAGGGCCTATACTGCTTGAGAGCATGTCCAAACCCAATAAAAAATACAATCACTATATAAATACAAGCTGTAACAACCTTACAAAGTTCAGATTTACCAAAGAGGGCTAACTAGATAATTTTATTTCTCAACTACCAGCGGAACATGTGATTTGCAGATTCACACAAGGCACACCATTCATCATGTTAGCCAGTGCGGTTAGAGACGGACCTTCCCTCACTCCCACAGCCCCACCAAAAATAACGTAGCTGAGACTTCATTTCTTTCCCCATAAAGACTCATCACATTTTTATTCCCAGCCCATGGCTGCAGACTCCACCTACGGTGCAAATCAGTGGAGGTGATGCCACACGCCAGGAATGCAGGATGGGACGGCACTGGTGGCACAAGCTGCATCTAGGACTTCCCAAGCTCCCTACAGAGCTCCACAGGAGCATCATCCCAAATTGATGGAGGGCTACTCTCCACCAGCCACCAGGCTGCATGTGGCAGGAGAGGGGAGAAAAGATGCCGTCACAGCAGCAGGAAATAATTAGACATGAGCTTCACCATACATTGAAGGTCCGACCGCTCACTGAGTCCATGCCTCCAGTGTCAGCCTCAGGCCTCTTGGCCCTATAGGCAAGTATGAAGGGAAGGGCTGTGGCTTTTGGCAAATGGTGTGGGGCCAGGCAGGAGGAGGAAGGTGGCTGATCAAGGACCTTTTGTCTTAGTTCTATTAAGATTTAGTTAAGCTATATTTACTGTGTCATTATATTCAGGTGTATATGGTATATCCCATTTAATGTGTATGATATGAAAGCAAGCTTTTTAAAGGTTAGCAGCATCTCTGATATTTTATCTGCACTAGAAACTATTATACACATAGCAACTTTGGTTTGCTCTGTGCCTCAAACAGTATTTTTTTCTGAAATAAAGTTAATTAAAAAGAAATTTAAATGGTAGGGAATGAAGACAGTTAATTTAACCCACCACAAAGTCAGCCTTCAACCCACAAAAGAGGAAGAGCTCCAACAGCGAGATGTTAAGCTTTACCATGCCTGACTCTAGTGTTTCAGACCACATGTAAAATGAGAAAAGTTTGTGTCTCTGTTTCCCAGATGCATGGCCAGTGTCTCCCTAGATGACAGATATTGAGCATGCACTTTTCCTACTGTCCTTCTTTCCTTTCTTCCCCCAGTTTCAAACAGAAACATCTCAAACCATCTGCTTTCCTAAATGTCTCCTGGCCAGAGAGGCAAAAAGCACATGCTTTCCACCAGTCTTGAATTAAAAGCATTGACCTTCTTGCCAGAAGGAGCCCCACAGACAGCAAGATGGATTTCTGCATGGAGAAAGATGTGAAGTTCAAGCCCTGGGGCAAAACAGATGTTTTTGTTCCAGTGAGCCAAGTTTAGTTATTACAGGCTGCCTTAAATTGTAAGAAAAGTGAAGCTCTGTAACCACAGTTTTAAGAGGGTCTCTCTGCAAAGAACTCAAAGCAGCTCTCTGGCAAGCAGAAGTGGCTGCAGTGCTCAGTGTGCACTAGAAGATACCCAAACATGTAGAAGAAATACACTGTTTACTAAAACACGCTGGGTGGGATTCAGCTCTAACTTTATCAGTGCAAAAGTTATACAATTTGGTCATCCAGGCTCCATCTATGGCCAATAGATAAGAGATGGATGTGTTCAGAGGATGAGTCACCCCACATAGAGACAGATATTCAAGATGTGTGGTATGAACCTCCTTTAGATGAGAGGTTTTTTCACTAAATTCTAAACTAAATTTTTAAACTAAATTAGTTTTAGACTAAATTCTATCCAACCTAATAGTAATAATTCTCACCCCAAACCTGTGAAGTCTTTCCCTTCTTACATTAAGACTGCAGGAGATTTGCTCATATTCAGATGTTAACATTCCATCATCACTGAATAATCTGTTCAAAATCCAGTCTTAATTCCATTCATGCCACATGCTGTTTGCCATTGGTGAATTAGTCACCCTGGAGATTTCTGAGGCAAATACCAAATTCCCCTTTTCTACACCAGCATGCACCAAACTGAGCTTGATTTCCAGGAATGTTGATTATCTTAATGACTCTAGATTAAGATCTTTAGGGATCATATAATTTGTTCAATTCTGCAATTAGCATACATGCTAAAAACACTAATAACCACCAGCTGGATCACCCAGGACACACCATCGCTTTCCTCTGATAAAAAAACTGCTGGAGGAGCAGGCCATTTTCAAGACCAAGGCTGGGTGAATATTTTCATCAAGATTCCTGGCCCAGTCAACAGTGATAGGGGTTCAGCATTCTCCTCACTATCTCAGTAAACAAAATATCCTTTTATTGAACCCAACTTTTCATGAAAACGGTTCATTTCAGTGAACTGCCCTCAAAGCAAACCCAGCACAGGGAGCCTCAGGGCTTTGAAGCTCCACAACCAAGCACACAGATCACCCTCTTCAAAATGAAAAAGAAGAGGAACAACTTGGAGGGGGGAAGGGAGTTTTATTGTTTTCTAGTCTGTATTTGATTAATAATAATGTCTTTTTTGAAGGGCTCAAGGTTTCCATGGAAGAGAATGGCTGAGTTTTAACCCAATCTCATGGATGCTTTGACATGTGAGTGGATGAGGTGCTCCAGTCTAGCCAGGTACTACTCCTGCAGCGAGTTGCTTGAGGGGATGTGAGGTTTCACCTTTGCTTTATTATAAAATTGAGTTTCTTTAGTGCAATTGATTTAATATAGCACTGAGAAAACACCAGAGCTTATTATTTATTTTAACCACTGACTACTTTATAGGAGGCCTCCCAGGAGATGAAAGCAAGTCTTCACTGAGAAAAAGCAACAGAGCATTTCTTTCTTTCCATTCCTTCGGGAGCCTCTGCCAAGTCTCACGATTATGGTAAGAAATGCCGCTGAGAAGAGTGGGAGCTGTTGAGCAGAGGGTCCCTGCACACTGACACAAAAGGAGGGTTTTTTTCCCCATTAAAATCTTATTCTCAGCAGTGGGGGTATGTACTGCAGTGTCACATGCAGAAAACCAGAATTAAAACTCTTCCTGACATGGCTTACACCTATCCCTTCCCCCCCAAGCTATCCGGCAGTATTTTTGTATTTGTGGACGCCTGTGCCACTAGAAAGCAGCTTTCCCCCCCGCCCCCATTTAAAAGCCAAGTCCAGGTCATGACACCAAGTACTCTGAGAACCAGAGCTGCATATTGAATCCGCAATAGATCATGCTGAGCACCAAAGAGATAGCGCACGGCTGCTCCCAGCCAACCCCGGGGTGTGGTCGGGGCAAATGCACAGTATCGTGCAGAGATCAAATCCATTTTGGTAAGTTATCATCTCTATTTAGCATATCAGCCTTTGAAAGGTCTGCTGACTCAGGCGTTCAGTATGCACAACCCAAAATCTGGCTGGTTCCAGGAAATGGGTTCATTGTATAAAATTAATTACTAGTGCTTAAATCATTAAAATCCATGTTGGGAACATCAATACAGCTATGAGATACATTGTATTTCACATCCTTTCATTGCTTCCCTCTCTGGGGGAAAAAAAAGGAAAATTAACTATGATACAAATGGCCAAAAAAAGAAACTATCTAGTGCCAGAAAAACTTGGTTCTGGAACTGTTTTTGAGGGAAATCATCTGCAGAAAACTTATCTTGGGTCAGCTTTGACAATAAGAATAAGTAGTAACAGAAAGGTGCTGCACTGCTGAACTTCAGGGTTACTCCAACTTTCCCAGCTCTGTTGTTTGTTTGCTCAAATTACAACCCTGTCGAAACCAAAACACACTCATGTCAATGCATCCACCCATACCCCTTCAAAGTATTTTTTTTCCTTTTCCCTTCCCCTCCATCTTTCCACGGCCTCGAGCTCCAAGCAACATGCTGCTTATTCTGGCTTTTTGTCACCCCCTTTCCTTTTTAATTTTTTTTTCCCCTTAAAAGAATGCATGCAAGCTGAGAAACAGACTTTCTTGGATGAGTTTTACAGAGTTCAGCCTCTCTGCAGAGGGCTGGATGCTGCCAGCTTAAGAAGAATTTTCTCCTACTCATTTTCCCATCAGCTGGTCTGCGAGTAACTCGATGACCAAAACACCCACTGCCAGAGGAATCAAGGGGAGAACCCCTATTTTATCATCTCCCTTGTTAAAACAAACAAACAAACACACACATCGGTGAGCTGTAGATTAAAACTGGTCAGACCCAGTTTGCTTCCCCCGTGAGGCCGATGCTGTTGCAGTCACAGGGTTTCTGCACAGACAGCAGCACACGTACAATATGCTTGCCTGCTCTGCCTTCCCACAACCACATCGTACCCCCTCCCTGGGCATGAAGGCTCTCACGTTGCCCATACGAGCAATGGATTAAGGAAACCCCAAGTTTCCCCTGCAGCACACATTGCTGCGCACTAAGGAGTGGGTTTTCCATAGCACCTTCCCCATCACTAGGATCCCTAAATCCACACATCATACCGGAGCTTCCCGGGGGTCTCTGGGCATCTTGCAGTTTAAGTAATAAAAATTTACAATCAGGTGATCACAGCAAGAAAAGACGAGGAAAAAAGGGCAAAGGGATGACAGCGTTCTCTTAGGTGGATGTCCCCTTGAGAAAACAGTTTTCTGCTAAGCTAAAGGCGCTCAGATCTATAAAGCTCACATGAGCATCCAAATATTTGCTTATTCCCCCGACACAGATGCTGAACCCAGGCTGGGAGCTTTGGAGTTCACTGCCTCTTCTGTTCTCACAAAGACCCCTTACAGGGGCAGGGAAGGGAGGTTTTTCTTCATGTCAAAACACAATAGGTTTTTTGTTTGGGTTTTTTTATTACCTTAGCATGAATTTATCACATTTATATCACATGTTTTGTGGCAAGGACAGGCTTCTTGGAAAAGTGGTGAACTGAGTAGGTTTCCATACTTGTGGGTGCCCACCACACACAGTAAGAGCACTCATCCTGTTCTCTTGCAGTGAATGTAAAAGCAAGCACCCATTTTTCAGCAGTTAACATAGAAATACATGCAGCAGAAGAAGCAATTATTTTCTATGTAAACAAAAAACACACTATGCATCAACATATGCTTAGTTTTGAGGCCCCAAATGAGCAGGCACAGCAGAACTTGCCTGATCAAGTGGAGGCTGGAAAACACCTCTTTGGACATATGAGAATTTTGGTGGATCTCATCCCATCTCCTGTGAGAGATTTAGGAAGAAATGGTGAATGGTAAGCTCTTCCCTACTTCTGGATGTATCCCCCCAAGCTACCAAAATTGTCAGCATCATCAGTCCCAAGTCTACAAATCACTTAATTGTTGTAACAGTATTAATGCCTACAGTTGATTATGGTCCACCAACTGGCGATAACTTCACACTACAGCCTCTTACAGGCTTCAAACATACTGACTATGAATGCTGCTGGCAAAGAAACTTATCCCCTCCTTCTGGACACAACCACAGACATGAAGAATTCCCATGATTTGGTTCAAGTGTTTAAAAAAGTCATTGTACACTTTGAACTAAAAAAATGGGAACAGCATTTAGAAGCCAGGGGTTTTATTCTATTGCAACCATAATCATAGGGAAATTTCCTATCATAGGTCCCATGGTTGCTAATAAACCAGTTTCTGATGAGGGGCAAGCACAGATGAAATACAAAAACCAGCACAGAACCCAAAACAGATAGACTCTGCCAAAACTTTATGCATGGAGGAGAGCAAGGAGCTGGCAAGAGCTACCCTCATTGGAAGTGAGGAACCAGATGCATAAGGAAAGGGAATGGTGCTTATTTCCTAAGTAACGCTCAGCTCCAAGAAGGCTAGACATGGTCCCTCCCGCTGCCCCAAGCCATGATCAATTTGACCCAAATAATTTGACAGATGCTGGTCCAACCTATTCTTAAAAAACTCAGCAGTGGAGATACCACACCCTTAGACCCATGCTTTGCTTTCATCGGAGAAAGGCAGTGGAGTTTCCTATTGGAAATTAAACCCACAACTTCTTGCTCTATTGCCTGTGGCCAGGAAGAAACAGCTCATTGCTTTAATCCCTGCAGGAGACTTTTTCAGACTAGAGGACGTCCTTCTTTCCTCCAGACTCCAGAAGCCTGTCCTCCATAAAACAAAACTTAAAACTAAGTCTACAGATCAAAGTCCATAAGATATAGCTTAGAAAAGCAGAACTATAGTTACAGGACTCAGGATCCTCCATATCCATTGAAAAAATTCTTGGTTCAAAAGAACTTTAAAAGCAGGGTGTAAACTAATCCATTTTTCCATTTTTCTTTGGTGATCAAAGTTCTCCAAACATTGCTCATTCTTGCCAACATCCTCTCCACTTTAACCGAGCCAGACCTTCTTAAGATCACTCAGCCAAAATATCCTGAGCACCCCAAACACAAAGGGCCCTATCCACCAGTCAACACCTAACGCAGCACCAGGAGTCAGCCAAGAAGCCACTTTGGGAGACAACTCAGGAAATCAGCCAGCAGTTCCAGGGAGGGGGTCTGACTGTGCCACCAGAGCGAAGGACATACCCCTCTGTAACAGGGCTTCATAATCCTTTTTTCTTCTCCAATCCTTACCCCAGAAACATGAATTTTCAGATCTCAACTAATTGGCACACCTAGGATCAAACTCAAACCAGGACTGAAGCTCCAGGGCTGAGCTTAAATGGAGCCCTGGGGCCACAGAAAGGGATGTGGGAGGCCCCAGCTGAGGCCACCCAGTGCCCTGACACACGTTACCTGTGAACATATTTATTAGCTGTTAAATTCAGCTTTTACAGGTATTTCCATCCTTCTCAGTATCTGGGTTTTATTAACTTAAATATCCCATCTGTGTTACTTATTATAGTACCCTATAAAACCTTTCTTTTCCTGAAAGCATTTGATGCACCCACAAACATACTTTTAATTTTATTTGGCCTGTCTATTAAAATTCATCAGTGTAAATGCTTAAATCATAAAATAACAGCCACAGATGAAGAGCTGTACTCATGTTGAAATGAAGCTTTCAGGAAACAAAGTGTTTCCATTTAAGAAATATTTTAAAAAAGAGCACCAGGAACAGCAAACTTAATAATATGCTTTGCTGCATTATTTACTGTGCTTTAGTCTCACAGGCAGTTTTACTGGCTGACTTCTCTTCAAAGTCTGAGCTAGTCTGAACTCATCCTGCGCTTCTAATGGGCTCATAAAATTTCAATCCAGCAGGTTCATATTCCATAAAAATCAAACTGCCGTTGAAGTACTGTAGGAGCATGTTTTCTTTATCCTTCACCTGTTTGTGTCCCAGGCTGGCAGCATCCATCCTGATCATCCTGTTTGAACGGGTACTTAAAAAACTCCTTTTGATAAATGGAGGTCTGCAGCTCTAGCAAGAACCACAATAACTCACGTGCATGCAGTGGCTTTCCTTGGAGAAAACACTCCAAAGTGGTGGTCAAGGCTGTTCTCCACAACTGTTTAGGCACATAGCGATACCAATGGAAACATCAAGGCTGGCGGTCTGGGGAACACACTTAATGAGAAGGAGACCTTGGTGGGCCACAGCAGGATGTTTCTGAACACAGCCTCAAAGCTAGGTCAGGCTGCTATGAGCCTTCCCAGTCAAGCTTTTAACATCTCCACAGATAGAGATTGCCTGGTCTCCAGTGCTAAACTATTTTCTCTATGAAAAACTTTTCCCTTATGCCCAGCTTTCCCCTGTTGCAGTGTATGCCTGTTGCCTTTTGCCATCATGCTGTACAGCCCCAAGGACAGTGAGGAGTTTCTCCATACGTCCTCTTTGACATGGCCCTCTGCACGCCCTGTGAGTGGCTGGCACCCCTATCTGAGGTGCCTTCTGCTCCCTGATGGATGAGGACTCCAACCCCAGTGAAGATCTGGGAATTAAATGAATGGGGCAAGAGGCATGTGCTGAGCTGCGCTAGAAGAGACGCTGGCAGCTATTACCATGTCAAGACAATGAAGGAATATTTTCCAAATTTTTTCTCTGTATGTCATCTTTCTCTCCCAGGCAGCCAGGGCATTTTCCTACTCTTCTGCACCATCTATGAGATTGGTGTCTCTGGTCACACTCTGCCACACAGCTTACTCCAGCCATGTCTTCCTCCATCCTTTACACCTTTTTTTGCCTTTCCTGGGCTATCTCTGGCCTTCACCCAGGAAATCTCTCTGAAGCATCAAGAAGCTTGCTAAAAATTGCAGGTCCACAGGTGTGGCACTGCTGTAAGACAACCACATGAGGAAGACTCCAGACTTACTCAAGAGGTCAGTCTCCCATCTGAATCCAGCTTTTGGCTTATATTGCTGACATCAAGGTTTTAATGTATCTTATTTTATGTACCCTGCAGAGTAAACAGGTCTGGGGAGACTGAATTTGTAATAAAGGAGAGTCCAGCCCAGTTACCTACATCCAACTGGACACCAGCAACAAGAATAGTATTGGTACAGAGTCTAGACATAGTCTTAGAGCTTAGATTTTTGTTACAAATCACCTGGTGTTGTAAAGGCATGTTTAAAGCTTGTTTTAAAAGAAGTTTTACTGAATATGAAATGAAATTGTCTTTAGCAGAAAAGGTGGCTGCATCCTACATCTGGAAACAAGCAGTGGATCAGCTAATACTTCCCATGGGTATTGGGGCACCCTTGGTACAGCACAATCCTCTTGCAATTATTTGTAACTCTTGACATTGTCCATCCAATGTGTATGTTTTTTTCAGAGTTGTGTGTGTGAGGCTGAATGTGTGTGTATGACTGAATAATTTGTTTAATACTCAATAATTTATTGAGGTAGCCTCACACAAGCTGCAACAGGTGTGAGGGATTTTCTGGAAACCGATGATTCAGCTGGAGTTCATGCATATGTATGGAAATGCAACTTGTGGCCAGTTTTCCAACTTCTACTAACAAAGCTCAGACAGGCACAAAATAAAATGACGCTTCCAAAGACCCTGCTAATAAATAAGCTGTCCACTGGATGCTCAGTGCAGTACCTGCCCGCCAGTGTTTGGGCTTTAACCCACTGAATGGCTATGTTTGTCTTCTTTAAAGATCCATTTCAAGCAAAAAAAGACATCAACAGAAAAATAAAATCTCTTTTGAGCACATAAAACAAAGAAATAAATATTTTGCTCATTCTTTCACTATTTCATCAGCTATTTTTCCCTCTCATTTTTAAAATCAAAAGCAATAAACCCCTTGAAACTCAGGTTTTGTTTAACTTGATGAAACAGCTAAGGAAACAAATTCATCATTAAACCTGCAAGGCAGGGCTGGGCAGAATACTCATCTTTAAATAATTAAAGACTTATTTGACTTACTTGAATTACTTCAAAAATGGATTAAAATTATGCTTCATAAGGAGAACCAGAGGGGGCAAGCTGGAATATCAAATGAGTCTTTAGCAATTTACTAAATACTTTACTTTACTTCAGTGTTACATTCACCTAAATTCAAGACAAACATCATAATGACCCTGGAAATCAGTCAGGAAAATAAACAGGATGTTAGCAAAATATGGGTAGCTAGCTGTGTACAGAAGGCCAGTGGGCCATGACCCTGGCCAAAAAAAAAGGTCTTGTGAAGACAGCATGATCCAACATTTGGACTAGGTAGGATTCAGAAAGGAAAGGGAAAATATTACCTACAATAAAATCTACATGTAAATTAGTTTATGTCAGTCATAAATTTAAAACAACACTGTATGCTGAAAGGCATGCAAAAGAGAGCAAGCTCAGAGACCAGACATGGAGTCTGGATTGCCCCCAGTGAAATAGCTGCTAGATTAGAAGTAAAGCTGGCCAAAGAACAGGGATTTTGTCTTGTGAAAATAATACGAGGTTTTGACATTCTTCGCAAACGTGCCTGCACGTGTACATGTGCGTGTCCAGCTCTGCTTGCATGAGTGCAGGGGTAGCTGCCCCCCAAAAAGGCAATGCACAGCTGTGGGCACCTCCCAGTTGAGATGCTCCACTGGGTTGTTGGGAGGTCGCTCTTCCTTTCGATTGGGAGTGGGGATATGAACTTCCATCTCTTCTCTTTTATGTGCCAAGGGAATCAAATGCATCTTCCAGTTGCCAGCAATTGCATGTTATTGAAAAATACTATTTTTTTTTTTCTATTCCTACATGAACTTGCCACGTCCTCCAGCCTGGAGGGTCCATCAGGAGCCACGCTCGCTCCTCCCTGCCTGTGCACACATTTCCTCTCGGAGGACGGCTTTCCTGTCCGCCCCCAGCTGCTTACGGAGAAAGACTGTGCACATTCCTGAAAACCCCATCCAGCCCCCGCACACATCTGGGGAGCAGGGCTGGACCTCACCTGCCCTGCAGGGAGTGTGCAGAGTCACGGCATCCCCCCAGTGTGACTGCAGGGTTCATCTCACTTTTGAGGCACTTCCTGAAGAGGCTGCAAAGGACACATTTACGAGAACTGAGCATCACTGAAAAAAAATCCTCCAATTTTTTTTTTTCCAGAAGCGATGTGCTGCCTGCTTAGCTGCGCTACACAAACAGATGCTCGCCAATGTGTGGACAAATACTCAGGCAAAAGAGAGAGAAAGAGGAACTTCTCCAGCTTGCTCGAGGTCAGCAGAGTGATTATTGTGAAAAAGGTGAATTTCTTGAACAATGAAAAAGCTTTCCATGCCTAAGTTCTAAGAAGAGTTCATGAAGAAAACCATTCTCACAAAGACTTCCAGAGCAGTACTGCATTCTGGAGAAACTGGGGTGGAATTTAGGGGTACATGAAGGTTTTGGGGTGCTACAAAAACCTCCCTAAGACCCCAAAAGCCAGGATTGCTTTCCTGGCCTTAGCACTGCTCTGCAGTGCAAGCCCCCCAAAATCACTCCCTCTTCGTTCCTCGGCTTCCAAGTTGTAACATGGAGCGACACTGGACTCCCTCGTCAGCACATGGCGACCTACGCACCGGTGGCATCCCAGTGCCACCACACAGAGCTGGATGGAAATAGTTCTTGCATTTTCTATAGGCCATGATGCCATTACATCATTCAGAAGATTTTAGGGGGGAGATAAAATTCAACAAATCAGTTTTCAGCACAAAAAGTCCTTTGGAGTCATTCGCCTTGTGTTGCGGACTGTTCAAAATGCTAGGGGTGAATAAAGGGGAGCCCAACACATGTTCCACAGTCAAAGCTGTTTCAGAAGACCTTAATTCATTTTTGTCTTTTTCCCTCAAAATCCTCCATCTGAAACACAGCTGATCTTCAATGGCTTTATTCTGCTTTGTCAGCCCCTTCTCCCAGAGGGAATAGTGCAGGATATTGCTCTGATTAAACCCATTCCACTTGGTATGAGACTCTGGAGGGTATAACTGAAAGTATAACTTTCAGTTGTACTTTCAGCCTTCTGGCTAGTTACTTAACAGATTTATTTAACTTAAGTCTGTTTTTAACCATAGCTCTACCTGTCCTTGCTGGTGATGTTACCATGTCATGGTAAAAATAGGGGTTTGCATTGAGACACCCTTTTGATGTGAGAATTGTAGTAGCAATGGTCCAAAAGCCAAAGGCTGGTGTTTAATTTATATAGTGCAAATAATACAGGTGCTGCAACCCTCCTGTATTCCTCATGGTTAGCAGAGATACTGGGACCAGCACTGGGACGAGGTGAACTTTTTGTGTTCCCAGTCGTCACCTCCAAGTTACGACGTTGCCCAAACTCTCCATCACTCTGCAGCACTACAACTTGCGCCGTTCGTGTTGCCCAGAGGAACACATCTTATATACAAGGGATTTTTCACTAGCTTAATTAAAATTCTGAATGTCACATCACAGAGTTACTGTTCATCCTGTCACAGCGATGCTAACACTTACGGCATCTTTCGTCCCACACCGGCTCTCCTCTGCCAGGGTCACTGAATAACCGAATAACCCTTTGCTGTTACTACCTGTCGGCTAAGAAATACGGCCATGTGACACCACACCACATTGCGAAGCTGAGCAAAAGCTACAACAAAGCAAATAGTAGTCACCTGGTCTGTAGAAAATCAGTTTTGTAACAGGACAAACTGAAAGCAAGCTCCGGGCGGGCCATGGCAGACCCAGATGAGGCTGAGAGGTCAGTCAGTGCTTAGCACAAAGCCTGTTACAAGCAGAGGTAACTGCAAGCTTACTGGGCTACGAGAGCTCATAGGAGCAGAAAGGCCCTTGCAGGAAACTCCCGATTAAAACACATGCTCATAGAAATGAGAAAAATAAAATTTCATTGCTGCAACTGAAACGTCATACAGAAAATAAAAAATATGAATGTGAAGAATTACTAAGTTGAACTCCACCTTTTCAGTATTACATGAGAGTTATCTAAATTTTTTTTTCTTTGCAAATATTTTTTCCAGAGAAAAAATGCAAAAAATTTGCAATTTCACAGAAAAAAAAGAAAAGGAAAAATTAATCAAGACAGCTTTTAACAAACCAATTATTTCAGCAATAACTTCTTGGCTGGGTTTTGAGGTGGGGCTTTTAGCATTCCTAGCATTGCCCTTCCGGCAGGTGCACCCTGACACTTTGCCATGGCTGCCCCGCACCCTTCCCCATAATGTCCCACGCTGCTGCCGACACGTGCCAGCTCTCTCTGTGGCGAGCACAGCTGGTGGGACAGGGCTGGTGGGGCATGGGGAAAAGGCAAGCTCCAGGCCACCCCAATCCCAGGCATCTTCCTTCCCGCGCATCAGCCCCCCTCCGTGGCCTCTCTCCCTCCACTGACCACGTCCCTGCCTTGGATGCGAGCCCTGCCAGAAAGCTGCGGGAGGGCAGGGTAAGCATCAGAGGCTATAATTAAACTTCAGAGCTCCGTGACACCACTCTCCAAGCATGTCCAACAAGAACACTGCTGTGGGTCCTCCAGTGTGGAGCTGGAGACGGATATTTCCGACGGCGCCTCGGAGCGGGACGAGGTTGCGCAGCGGAGAGCCCCACTGACGTATGCGGCCCTTCAGCAAACCCCTGTCATTATGGGCTGCCGAGACTGTGAAGTCAGCACAACGCTGCAGGGGTTTTATTTTATTTATTTATCTTATTATTTTAATATTTATTTTTTTTGCAAATGGAAAGTGTGAGTCTGTTGGGGAACAAGGGGTATGGTTTGCAAGCACAGAGCAAGGGAGGACGGGCAATCCAATTTAGCCCAGAACATGCCTCAAAACGGTTTGCAGAGATGTGTGAGGCCACTCACACTTGTAATTATGTTTCTTGCATTTACATTTAGGTTCCTTGTGGCTCTCTGTTTTTTTTACACACCTTGGACTAAATGGGCAGGTGGATG
Organism: Aptenodytes forsteri; assembly: GCF_000699145.1. Taxonomy (NCBI): domain Eukaryota; kingdom Metazoa; phylum Chordata; class Aves; order Sphenisciformes; family Spheniscidae; genus Aptenodytes; species Aptenodytes forsteri. Next base: position 2,609,357 of record NW_008794093.1, read on the forward strand.
CAGCTCTTTGTATGCGCTGCACAAGGAAAATGCCAGACTTATATAATGTAAATAGACATCCGAGCTGGTTTTTGGTGTTTCTGATGCTCGTCTGAAATACTAGGAGGGGAAAAAAGGCATCTGTTATCACATTTCATTCATAAATGGCTCCTTTCTGGAGAGGGATGGCAGAGGAGTGAAACAGGTTCATGAAAACCAGCACACGTATCAGTTTCTTCACTTTCTTCCACATATCAAAGAAATTTTATGCATTGCCCTATTTTGACCCATTGCTAGTGCTTCTCCGAGCCTACACAGTTCTTCCAGCTCAACCTGACTCAACCAGGAAATCTTGTTGAAAAATACCCATCCCCTGAAAGGTCTCAGCATTTCCCACGTTACGCTGGACAAACATCATCCCACCCCAGCGCTTCTCACACCATCCCCCTTTGCAGCCCCAGCAACAAGAAGTCTGTGAAAATGCAAACAAAGTCATCAGGAAAGACACTTTGGTTTCAGATCATGTTTTGGGTGAAGTTTGCAGTTTAAATTTATCTAATTTCTTCCTCTTTTACGTGTTACCCTGCTGAAATTTGGAAATTATAATGTGCAATCATTTGTAAGGGAGATAAAAACCACATGTAAAGGAGGCGCTTTTTAGTAATGTAACTGAAACAGAGGCAGGAAAGTGAGCGAAGATAGAGAAGATATCCACAAGAAAAAAAAAATCCATCTCAGTAGTTATTTTCTAGATTGAGATGGTCTAAATACCAGCCTAAGTACCTGGTGGCCTCAGGGGGCAGAGGTAACTGGGCAATTCAACACAAAAAATAAAGACTCCACTGCAAATGCTGTGCTTCTCCACACCATGCGGTCTGCAACCACTTGTACACACACCGTGTAGTCAGCACACCATCATCCCACCATGAAGGTACTTTTCCCTGTATCCCTGTGGCTACACCATGCTATTTGGAAGGGCGGGCATCAGCATGACAGCCAGGCGCGCCGTGGTGTCTCTGGGCTGGATGCTCATGGGCTTCTCCGCATGGGGCAATGGCATTTCCCTCAAACCACAGGCTGGAGTCTGAGGGGACGATTGTGAAAATGTTTGGTCATCTCCAGCTCTGCCCCAGGCTAGGAATAGCCCACATTACAGAATTCAAAGCGGGTGATGAAAAAAAATCATCAATAACATTTTATCATTCTTAGCAGGGAGACTGTGTGGGAAACAGCCCACTGCCCATAGCAATTGAGGCTCAGACTGAATAACTCCCATGATGGTTTATCTTATCCCACCCGTCTTGTTTTTGCCAGTCAGGTTGCCTGCAGGACACAGGCATCCTGGAGGACCGAGGCAAGCACACAAACTGGCAGCTGCCATGCATTAACCAGTCTAGAGACCTGAGAAGGCTGATAATGAGATGAGTTGTTTTCTACTTTATTTTTGTTAACTTCTCTGGAGGACCATTCACACTCTACCAAGTAGCACAAACTGATCAGAGAAGACAGAAACTTCAGGATGCCAAAAAGCCAGTTTCCTAAAAGTCAGGTGAATAAGCATCTCCCTTTTTATATAGTGGCCACAGAAAAGAAGTTGTCTGGACAACGTTTTAGGGAAAGAAATGCCTCAGACTACACAAGCCTCACAAGGTTTTGGATAGAGACTGTGCTACAGAGGCAGCACCACACTCCTCGGGAAGGTGTGTTTTTCCCCAGACACAAACTTTTCTGGCTGTGATGTTCCACCTGCCCCCTTCTCCCTTCTCTTCCATACTTCAGCAACCATCGTCTCCGCCTTTCCTCCTCTGTATTTCTCTCACTTGGGACACATCAGCTCTTGAACCGTCTCATCTCCCATTAGCTTCCCCCAGTGTAGTCTGCACATGCATCCATTAAATCAAGAAAACCAGCCCTGGCACAGACTAGGAAGTTTCAGAAATCCCTGTTTCTAGATGATTAGTCAAGAATCTGTAGCAAAGAGTGAACTTGTTGCTATCGTGACCTAATTCTGCATTTGCTCCTCCTGTGCCTATAGAACATGGTACGAACAGATTTCTGGGACCAGCTCAGGTAGATGCTGGAGGTCCACCTGGGCAAGGAACGTGGATGAAAGAAGACCCCCATGTCTCACAGCGTACGCAGATGGCATACATGTCTCAGACTCCAGCTCATTCCTCCCTACACCACTGTTCATGTTCTCAAATAAACAGGAAAGCATATATGAATGCTGCCTATTTGGAGATACAGTAAGTTAGGCAAGTTGTTTCTCCACTTTTCCTCCTTGCTCAAAAAAGGCTCTTGGCTTCTTGCCCACCTTTCTTCCCTATTTCTTACACTTTATGTTGCTCTGTCCAGTGAGGGGGGTGAGGAGCTCCTTGATTTCACTGTTCCTGAACAACTAAGAATAGAGTATTTCTGCCCCCAATATGAGCAAGAACCGGTTAAATCACACGTTTAAGTATTTCAGTTGCAGAATCTGGTATCCATTTCCTAGGAAGGCAGGAAGCCTTTTTCTTAAAGCCTTCCAACATTTTAACTGTTAAACACAAGAACGCCACTCTTCAATCACGCTGGAGTTGAGGTAAAATAAACAATCTCTTACATAAAGTAAGAAAGTCCAGAGGGAAAGCTAGCGTGAGTAGAAAGTAAACTTCCTTGTTATGCAACTCATCTTGCTTAACTTTTTAAAGAAAACCTTAAGAACTGAAGCTAAAATGACAGATGCAGGATGATCTTATTTCCTGTTGAACATTTACTCTCTCCAGCCACACAAGGGCTGTGTGCAGCTGATCACCAACACAGGCCACTCTGGCTTGCAAAGCAGCTCTAAGGAATGACTGTGGCTGGTTCACATCACGAACGGAGACACTTCATGCACGCACAGCACTCGATTGCATACAGCCGTGCCAACACTCATTTAATTATGTCACCATTTTAACACCCTTTTCTTCTCTCCTCCTGGAAATTTGAATAACTCCACTTTTTTTTTTTCTCCTTGTCGTGGTTTAACCTCAGTCAGCAA
>NW_008794093.1:2613031-2615434 GCF_000699145.1 Aptenodytes forsteri
TCTCAGTCGGTAGAGCATGGGGAGCTGAAGTCCTTGACTAGTGTAAGCACTGCTTAGAAACAACTAAAACATCGGTGTGTTATCAACATTATTCTCATCCTAAATCCAAAACACAGCACTGTACCAGCTACTAGGAAGGAAATTAACTCTATCCCTGATGAAACCAGGACACTCCTAAGTGGGATATATTGCTTGCACACATCTCAGCAAGCCATTTGAGCAAATCCACTTACAAAGATAGCATCAGTGTCAAGCGTGAGGAGTGAAAGTCTCTTTTCAAAGCCATTCAGTCCATGTCTGTGCACTGGGTTTCTCGCAGGCATGCTCGTGCCTGCAGGCACCACTCACTGAGTACCAAAGCAGAGCCAGCACCCCCAATACAGTCTGCCAGAAATAGACTGTAAGCACATGTTGAGTATCGCATGGCAGAGCTGGGTTAAAGTCAGGAGCAGTGTGGTTTTCCTCTTGATATGAGATCTGTGAGAAGCAGGGCTGGGGAGATACTGTCCTGCTCCAAAGCAAGATGCTACCTGTGAAGTACCTGGAAAGCATCTTACCTGTTTGGGATGGAGCATCCCGCTGTCTCTGCTGAGCTTCCAGCAGCATGCTTAGCCTCTAATTTGAGAAAGGAAAAATACTGTCTGGCACGCCACCCTTGAAATACAGCCCACCCATCTATTATGCCAAAGCTAGTATTTATAGTTTCCCTCAAAAAAGGTCACCAAGTACTCTGCAGGACAGTAATATGCACTATGCAGTGTGGGACTGTGTATCCACATGGGATGAGAGAAAACTCACTAAAATGGGAACTTAGTTTTATGCAGAACTGTATTTCTGTAACTCACAAAACCTTCCCTAAAGCTATGGATTTCCTCCTTCTCACATTAAGCAATCATAGAAGTCCTCTAGATCTCCTATGATGTCCTCTACAACCCAACCACCCTACTGAAGCCTGCAACTCATAACAATGTCAAATGAAGCCTTGCAATGTAACAACTTTAAAAAGCTACATGAAGAGCAAATTTTCTAGCACCACTTGAAGAGGAAAACAGCCTTCCTTGGTATTTTAATACCTATACAACAACAGCTAGAAATGCATGGACTGCAGGCTATGTGCATGGCCTCACAAACTAGCTGAAAAAAAATGGTGTTTAATATTAAAAAAATTAAAACCTTGAATTTAAAGGGGTGAAAATGCCAACAGTAATTTGTTAGAACAGTTCAAAATATCAATTTGGAAAATGCAATTTGCCTTTCACTGTGACTAAAAAAAAATATTTGGATATACTTCTCTACAAGGTTTTCATCACCGTGCAAAATGTTCATCATCATCATCATATTCACTTTTCTCCTGTAGCAAGTTAAGACATGGAGTCCCTCCAGACAGTTAGCCCAGAAAGCACTTCCCCGTAAAAAGCTTTGGTCCAAGCCATTAAAATGCATGAAAGTGAAGATCTACCTCAGATCATGTTTTATTGTCCATAGATGGAATGAAAACTGGCCTTGGACTATGTAACAGAAATGGTGGTAAGACTCCACAACACCGCCTACAACATCCATGTCTTATTGGGATGGTGATGGAGCTCAGCCTCATGTTCCTGAGCTCTTCTGGGGACAGAAATGGTACGGTCTGTCTACGCTGAAGTTTCCCAAATATTCCCCAATTCCTGCAGATCTTTGCCCACCTACATCCCCCATGCTGGACCTTGCGACCAGCCCCCAGGAAGAACAGTCATTTTCCATTTCATCTTGCTTAGAGTCCCTTTTCAACTAAATACCAGTGTTTTTTTCAGTGCCTGGCATCAATCAGGCCCTTTTACTTTGAGAAGCGAGGTCAGGAGAGGAGAAGGGCTCCCAGCCACAACTCACCGTTTCTGACCATAGTTGCCTGCTTTGTGGCTCCTTCGGTTCCTCTGGCAGAAAATCGCTGTAATTAAGTGTTAAGGAGTTTGATGAGGAAACCTTTCCTCACACTGGAGGTGGGAGTCTTAAACGGCCTCTTTCTCTCATGTTTTGACAATGCACCAAAGTGACAACATAAAGAGCCTTGGAAATTTCCAATGTTTCTGTTCCCTTTAAAGGCAAGAAAAGAGCTTTTTAGGAAAAAAATTTACTTTAGTCCCCAGACATTCAAAATGCAGCCAGAAGAATAATTTTTACCAGATTCCCTCCAGCGAGCAGCTTATGTCAATGGCGTTTTTGGAGGAAAAAGGAGCACAGAAGATTAAATAGATATTGAGATTAAATAGGTGTGCTGATTTTGGCTGGGGTAGAGTTAATTTTCTTCATAGTAGCTCGTATGGATTTGTGCTGAAAACAGTGTCAATAATACATGGACATTTTAGTTACTGCTGAGTAGTGCTTACACAGAGTCAAGGCCTTTTCTGCTTCTCACCCCACCCC
>NW_008794093.1:2615975-2638726 GCF_000699145.1 Aptenodytes forsteri
GTTTTGCTTTGCTTGCGTGCGGGGCTTTTGCTTTACCTATTAAACTGTCTGTATCTCAACGCATGAGTTTTCTCACTTGTACTCTTCCGATTCTCTCCCCCATCCCACCAAGGGGGAGTGAGTGAGTGGCTGTGTGCTGCTTAGTTGCCGGCTGGGGTTAAACCACAACAATAGGTGTTAGCTGTTGTAACACAGGAAACCCAATCTTAACTCGCTGCCTCATGGCTGGCTGACTTATCACGCTTATTTAGGTAATTATGCTGGAAAAAGTGGCTGAGGGAGGGGGCTTGCTTTCTTTTTTCTTTGGTGGGTTGTTTTTTTTTTTAAATGTTCTCACTTTGGAGGCATTTCCAGAGCTTTTTCTCAGCAACTGGGAATGGGTTCCCAAACCTTTGGAAAAGAAAACGTGGATGAGGGCCTGCCTAATTCATGGATGCTGGGAGTAACAGTTCTTCACACATGGTGGCTTTTGTAGACAACTGTCCACCTGAAGAAATCCATGGCTTTGTATCCCAACTTGTCACAACACCCTTTCGTTTTGCTGAACCCACGACAGAGCAGCGTGATGAGCCAGGCTGTCACCAGCTCCTCAGCAACAACGAGAAGACTTCTTGTGAAATTTTTTAACAGCTCTTAGAAATACATCCCCTCTCTGGTTTCTTTTCTGCCTTTTGAAGTTCCTTTCCTTGGTCTGAAAAGTCAAGTTCACGTCAAGTTCACTTCTTATTTCACTATATTGACCTCAAGCATGGAAGTGTGGCAGGGAGGATGGATGGTGCTATAGCACCACGACACTTTTAAATTTTCCAGAATTGGTGCAAAACTGTAAAGAAGAGATGACTGCTTACAGTCTCTGACACCCTTGCTGTCATACACAACTTAATCTTCAACTATAATCTTCGTATGAATTTGACAGAAGGTCCAACAAAAATGCATATTATGAACACACAAAGAATTGGAACATGTTTAAAATTTCCCAGCAATTCCAACAGAAAAGCAACTTATCAAAAGCAGTCTTTTCACCAAAATCTATAAATCTTGGGGAAAAAAAGAATCAGTTCTAAGTTAGCATTTATGGTCAAAATAGCTTCCCCACCAGGGTTATTGCTCCTAGCAGCAGCCAGCTCTTAGGTATTCGCCTGTCAGTCTATCCCAAGCTTTCCGTAGGAGCTGTTCCAAAATATTTCAATAATTAAGCATTCTGTGAAGCAAGATTTTATACCTTCTATATCATGAATTTATACTTTCCGTATTCTATGCAAGGACTGTAACCAATGGACAGTGCACTCAGCTTTTCTTTAACCCGGCCACTTCACCATAGACAGAGCCACATTAGAAGCAGAAATGACCTAAAAGCTCGAGCATGTCTTTAGGATACAGAGATTTGACATTCAAGTCCATGCCTACATAACACAAGAAAACTCCAAAAATGTTGCATCCCTAGATGGAGGATGAGATTTTTCAAATGCAAAAATTTGCAAGAGATGGGAAAATGGATACCTCCCCACTGAATCTTTATGACCAGACACAGACACTATAAATATTCAGTCATATCCTCCATCTGAAATACAACATACACAAATTACAATCCAGAGAGAACAAAAACTTAGTGTTTCCACCCTCAAGTCATAGTTCAATTTGCTAATTAACAGCAAGTTTGCACCCAGGGACTCTCTCACAGCCTTTCCTGTGTGATTCATTATCCCATATGATTGACAGTTTCTTTATGGTCCTTATTTTACCATGAAATATCTTTTACCTTTAATCATGTATTAAGACGAAGCATATGTTACTGATTACAAATTGGGCTGTACTTAATAGGCATGCAAATATTTGTTTTTGGTGAAATATAATGAGCTTCCAGCCCCATCTATTGGTGTAAGAGATGTTATTTAAGTGAAATTTAAGAGCCGTCATAAATGCCAAGAATGGAAGAACTCATAGTGAAGGAATACATGATCATCTCAGTGACTATCTCCATAATTCCTCAAATTGATCAAAACTTTTACCATCAAACAAAATCATGAGAATTGTTTTTTGGTTTGAGGGAGAAAAGAGAGGAAAGGATGGCTTTCGGTTGGATATTTAAGGCCAAAAATGATGCTTCCAAGCAAACATTTGTCTGAAGTTATACATCTCCAGATTTTATATGTAAAGGGATCACAGATGTAGATGAGTGGAACTAAAGGCACTAATCAGCGTACAGAAAGGAAAAGGTAGCTACCATGCTGGGCAGAAGTGGCTCCTGGAGGAAATTAGGGAAAAACATAGACTTTCTTTCTGGTTCTTCACCTGGTAAAATCAGGAAACAGGTTCATTTGAGGTATTCATAAGAAGCTAAATGGAACACTGAGTTAGCTTCAGGTTTTGTTTGTTTGCTTGGAATTTTTTTTTTTTTTTCGGATGAAACAGAAACTTTAACGAATCTATGAAAAAGAAACTTTTGGGAAAGGTGTCCTAACATCTTTGATAATTGAAAATTAGAAGTTTCTTACTAGTCAATATTTTAGTCCTGTTTTATAAAGGTGGAAAACAGGGAACAGAAGCATAAGAGGTATTTTCCCAAAGTCCAAAAGTGACAAAACAAACGAGTTAAGACAGCTAGGTAGAAATTGTAAAAGTCCAGTGTCACCTTACCAATGTCACATTCAAATATCTGAGCACCTCAGCAGTCTATTCTGTTCAGTGACCACAATGTACTTGTATTAAGCTTTGGAAAACTTCTGAGAAATAAATAACTTTACCCCTAAGACAAAATGTAAAAGCTTGACACAAAGACATCAAGCAGTTCACCCAAGGATGGAGCAGCGGATGTGAATAAAATCAAGCTCCACAGAAAAACGGCAGGTCATTTCCCTGGACTTTCCTAGGAAAACAGCAGGAGGATTGGTCTCATGGAGATACAAGAGAGACATACAGACTGACATAGTCACGGACTAGTTATGAAAGGCGTTTTAAAAAGAACTGTTACATTAAGTTTGTATTTCATGGGTTAAAGCTGAATTTATTATTTAGTAGTACAGAAAAAACATCAGACAAAGTCAGGCTGCGTACCAATTGCACTGCAGTTGTGATGTCCAGTACCCAGTGATGATGTTGACCACTTTAATTTTCAGTATGATTTGGAGTTCTAATAATAAAATCAGGTACCTTATAAGCTGATAGCCTAGAGATTGCCTAGCTCTTATACCAGATAAACTAAACTACTTGAAGAAAAAAGGAAGCCTTGGCTGCAGTTGCTTAGGAACACTTGGCAAAGCAAATTAGATCCAGGCTTCATATAGAGGTTGTAGATGCCCCATCCCTGGAAACATTCAAGGCCAGGTTGGACAGGGCTCTGAGCAACATGATCTAGTTGAAGATGTCTCTGCTTATTGCGGGGGGGTTGGCCTAGACAACCTTTAAAGTTCCCTTCCAACCCCAACCATTCTATGATTCCATGATTCTATGACTCTATAGCTTTCCTTAGCTTTTTCTACAATACCCATTTCCATACATGATGTTTGTATCTTGCTCCTGAGGTGTACGGGAGAGCACCAGAGTCTTTGCTGCTCTCTGGTCACAGCGATCTGTCATCATGGAGGACAGCAGAAACCACATCATGGAGAGAATGTTAACAGCTGACATACAGACATGTCCTGGTACAATTTTGTAGTATTTCTAGCTCTTTCTCCATGCAGAGACTTCAAGAGTAGCAGCTCCTATTGCCATTCAAATAGATATGTCCTCTGAAAAGTCTTACATTGTATTTATCCTCCAAATATCCACCTGTAAGCAACATTCTGCCCTCGACTTATTGACTTAATTTCATCACTATCAAACAACTTCTGTTTTGCGTTTTCAAAGCAGAAGTTCATTCCAACGGAACTTAAAAGTTCTTCAGGGGAAACTACTGAAAGTAACTTCTCCTTTGCAAAATGACCTGCCCAAGATTTAATCTTCCTCTATTACAATTACTTGTGTTTCATGAGAAAAAACTCATAAAATTTTTATAATTGATGTTAGCTCAAACCACACATTAATTAAGAAATGAAGGAATACTTCTATTAATACTGCTTTTGTAATGCAATGTCTACCTCCTGAAATGAACTGCAAGCAACTAAAAATAGCAAAATGAAAAACCTTTGGGGCATGTATTGCCTCTGAAGTATAAACAGTTTCAGATTTTTATTCAACACACAAAATTCCTCTGCTCTAACCCCCTTCCGTTTATAGGCAAGAAGCCAATAGAAAATAGAATTGTAATTAAATTCCTTGGAATTCATGCAGTCAAGCTATTTATTAATATAATTATTTTTTAGATGCTGAGTTAGCACAAGGATACCACTGTTCAAGCTTTATCACCATATCTTTTAATTCTTCTGTTTGCATTTAGCTCTTCCAACCATTTCCAAATTTATAAGCCAATGAGAATTGTTTTATTAGTGGAGATTAAGGTGCCTACACAAATATTTTGTCTTAAAGAGTCTAATTTTTTTCATACTTCTGAAGAGTTTCTTTTTTTCCTCATCCATTTATTTTATGTGTGGCAATTACACAATTGCTTATTCAGTTTATTATTTTATTTTTCTTGGAATTCTCCTAAAAATTACAGCCTTTTTCCAATAAAGACTTTATTTTTGTCTTCCTTTTTATTAAAAGATTTCCAACCAATTTGGAAACAATATACCAATATATTGTTAACAAAGCAGAATCTGTTTCCAGCTGCAAATACTAGCTAGAAATGCATAAAAGAAATGTAACTCTGCACAAATGAAAAGAGAAAGTAATAAAATATAAAACTTTTCACATCAGATAAAAATTAAGTTAAAATGGAGTTAAGGCTGATATTCCAAAACTATAACTTTGTGTGAAAGATGTAACCCTAAAAATAAGCATAATAAAATAAAGAGATATTATAAAAAAAAATAAACTAAGTAAATAAAATAAATACATAAATAAAATAAATGTATTATACAGAAATAAAGAAATTTAAAGTCCATTTTAACACAAAATTCACACATGGTAAGGTATAAAAAAAGAATATATGTCCTCAGCAATTATACTTATGCCTGTGTTTGAGGCACAAAAGTCTCAGTCCCAAATCTCATAGACATATACGAAGTATTTTTCCACATTTTCCCCTCTTACAGAATCCTTCCAGGGCAGCTTTGGGTCATTTTGTTGTACAGACTTCACCCTTCCTGGGAACAGGACATGAAGAAGAAAACTTCTCTGAGAATTTTACAGATTTATAAAGGTGGAAAACAGGGAACAGAAGCATAAGAGGTATTTTCCCAAAGTCCAAAAGTGACAAAACAAACGAGTTAAGACAGCTAGGTAGAAATTGTAAAAGTCCAGTGTCACCTTACCAATGTCACATTCAAATATCTGAGCACCTCAGCAGTCTATTCTGTTCAGTGACCACAATGTACTTGGAAAACAGGGAACAGAAGCATAAGAGGTATTTTCCCAAAGTCCAAAAGTGACAAAACAAACGAGTTAAGACAGCTAGGTAGAAATTGTAAAAGTCCAGTGTCACCTTACCAATGTCACATTCAAATATCTGAGCACCTCAGCAGTCTATTCTGTTCAGTGACCACAATGTACTTGTATTAAGCTTTGGAAAACTTCTGAGAAATAAATAACTTTACCCCTAAGACAAAATGTAAAAGCTTGACACAAAGACATCAAGCAGTTCACCCAAGGATGGAGCAGCGGATGTGAATAAAATCAAGCTCCACAGAAAAACGGCAGGTCATTTCCCTGGACTTTCCTAGGAAAACAGCAGGACGATTGGTCTCATTGACATACAAGAGAGACATACAGACTGACATAGTCACGGACTAGTTATGAAAGGCGTTTTAAAAAGAACTGTTACATTAAGTTTGTATTTCATGGGTTAAAGCTGAATTTATTATTTAGTAGTACAGAAAAAACATCAGACAAAGTCAGGCTGCGTACCAATTGCACCGCAGTTGTGATGTCCAGTACCCAGTGATGATGTTGACCACTTTAATTTTCAGTATGATTTGGAGTTCTAATAATAAAATCAGGTACCTTATAAGCTGATAGCCTAGAGATTGCCTAGCTCTTATACCAGATAAACTAAACTACTTGAAGAAAAAAGGAAGCCTTGGCTGCAGTTGCTTAGGAACACTTGGCAAAGCAAATTAGATCCAGGCTTCATATAGAGGTTGTAGATGCCCCATCCCTGGAAACATTCAAGGCCAGGTTGGACAGGGCTCTGAGCAACATGATCTAGTTGAAGATGTCTCTGCTTATTGCGGGGGGGTTGGCCTAGACAACCTTTAAAGTTCCCTTCCAACCCCAACCATTCTATGATTCCATGATTCTATGACTCTATAGCTTTCCTTAGCTTTTTCTACAATACCCATTTCCATACATGATGTTTGTATCTTGCTCCTGAGGTGTACGGGAGAGCACCAGAGTCTTTGCTGCTCTCTGGTCACAGCGATCTGTCATCATGGAGGACAGCAGAAACCACATCATGGAGAGAATGTTAACAGCTGACATACAGACATGTCCTGGTACAATTTTGTAGTATTTCTAGCTCTTTCTCCATGCAGAGACTTCAAGAGTAGCAGCTCCTATTGCCATTCAAATAGATATGTCCTCTGAAAAGTCTTACATTGTATTTATCCTCCAAATATCCACCTGTAAGCAACATTCTGCCCTCGACTTATTGACTTAATTTCATCACTATCAAACAACTTCTGTTTTGCGTTTTCAAAGCAGAAGTTCATTCCAACGGAACTTAAAAGTTCTTCAGGGGAAACTACTGAAAGTAACTTCTCCTTTGCAAAATGACCTGCCCAAGATTTAATCTTCCTCTATTACAATTACTTGTGTTTCATGAGAAAAAACTCATAAAATTTTTATAATTGATGTTAGCTCAAACCACACATTAATTAAGAAATGAAGGAATACTTCTATTAATACTGCTTTTGTAATGCAATGTCTACCTCCTGAAATGAACTGCAAGCAACTAAAAATAGCAAAATGAAAAACCTTTGGGGCATGTATTGCCTCTGAAGTATAAACAGTTTCAGATTTTTATTCAACACACAAAATTCCTCTGCTCTAACCCCCTTCCGTTTATAGGCAAGAAGCCAATAGAAAATAGAATTGTAATTAAATTCCTTGGAATTCATGCAGTCAAGCTATTTATTAATATAATTATTTTTTAGATGCTGAGTTAGCACAAGGATACCACTGTTCAAGCTTTATCACCATATCTTTTAATTCTTCTGTTTGCATTTAGCTCTTCCAACCATTTCCAAATTTATAAGCCAATGAGAATTGTTTTATTAGTGGAGATTAAGGTGCCTACACAAATATTTTGTCTTAAAGAGTCTAATTTTTTTCATACTTCTGAAGAGTTTCTTTTTTTCCTCATCCATTTATTTTATGTGTGGCAATGAGACAATTGCTTATTCAGTTTATTATTTTATTTTTCTTGGAATTCTCCTAAAAATTACATCCTTTTTCCAATAAAGACTTTATTTTTGTCTTCCTTTTTATTAAAAGATTTCCAACCAATTTGGAAACAATATACCAATATATTGTTAACAAAGCAGAATCTGTTTCCAGCTGCAAATACTAGCTAGAAATGCATAAAAGAAATGTAACTCTGCACAAATGAAAAGAGAAAGTAATAAAATATAAAACTTTTCACATCAGATAAAAATTAAGTTAAAATGGAGTTAAGGCTGATATTCCAAAACTATAACTTTGTGTGAAAGATGTAACCCTAAAAATAAGCATAATAAAATAAAGAGATATTATAAAAAAAAATAAACTAAGTAAATAAAATAAATACATAAATAAAATAAATGTATTATACAGAAATAAAGAAATTTAAAGTCCATTTTAACACAAAATTCACACATGGTAAGGTATAAAAAAAGAATATATGTCCTCAGCAATTATACTTATGCCTGTGTTTGAGGCACAAAAGTCTCAGTCCCAAATCTCATAGACATATACGAAGTATTTTTCCACATTTTCCCCTCTTACAGAATCTTTCCAGGGCAGCTTTGGGTCATTTTGTTGTACAGACTTCACCCTTCCTGGGAACAGGACATGAAGAAGAAAACTTCTCTGAGAATTTTACAGATGACAGAAAAGAGGTTTTGGTTTATGAAGAATTATGGCTCAAAAATCATAATTTACAAAATGTTTTAAAACTTAACTTAGGCAAAGGATTGCCATAAATTGAACAGGAAAGTTGAACAGTATCTTCATTACTCCACCAAAAAAAATTGGCCTGATACCAGGAACTGAATTTCACAAAGGACTTTCTTTTTAATAAGTAGATCACAGAAAAGAGGTTTTGGTTTATGAAGAATTATGGCTCAAAAATCATAATTTACAAAATGTTTTAAAACTTAACTTAGGCAAAGGATTGCCATAAATTGAACAGGAAAGTTGAACAGTATCTTCATTACTCCACCAAAAAAAATTGGCCTGATACCAGGAACTGAATTTCACAAAGGACTTTCTTTTTAATAAGTTTGAACAAAGAAAAATAGGCTTTGCTATGAACATGTGGAAAACTGAATAAACTCTGAAAGATGAAATGCTGTAATTTTGATTACAATACACTATCTCACTTAAAGAAAACAGGGTTTTCTTATCCCTATTTCCCATGAAGAACTGCCTTAACTGTGGAGCAGAATCAGCATGACCGCAGCATAGTGCTCCAGCAGCACTTGGTCAGGATTAACCTCTGATGAATAAGGTCAGAGTGAGTCCATCCAAAATACTTGAGCAATGAAAGGCAAAATATAAAATAAAAATCAAGAGACAATGTTTGTTTCTGCTGACTGTTGAGTATAATTCATATTCAGTGCGTGAATGCATACTCAGTACGTGAATTCACACATACTCAGCCCAGCGGGATCCCTACTGTGGAAAACTTGCCAGAAGGTTGATTCAAGAGAAAAGATTTTAGGAGAGTTAAAAAAGAAAATATTGTTCTATTCTCTTACTGGGTAAAACAATGAAACAAAGGACTTACTTCAGCAGATTGTGTTAGGAAATGCCATATTGAATCATATCAATAGCCCTTTAGACAATTTTAGAATGATTATTGGTAAAGGAGGTTGATTATTAATTTCTTCTGTTAAAGACTTCCAATCTCAGTCTAACAGTGAAGTCACTAATAAATATCCAGCCTTCAACTAAGTACTTCCAACAAATTTCCATCAGCTCAAATGAAGCACAGAAGAAATGTGCAACCAAAGAAGCAAATTTGAAAATTTTACTTGCTATATGCTCAAGATGTTATTGATATCCTATATAGACATTATATAGCAATGGCAGAAACGTATGTAAAAATAAAATTCTACTGTTCTATAAATAAAAAAATGTTCTGTAATTTAAGACAACCACGGTTCTCTGTGCTTTACAAACGCGAATGACATTTGGCATTAAAGAATTCGCACTGAAATCAAAGGGGGAATAAAGGCAGCTGTAGTGAAACTGCTGCTCTTGGTGTTGCCCAGGGACTGCCCTGGATCAGAGGTTTGAGAAGAAACTCATCTCCTCATTTCTCTCTAGACATCCTTCAAAATCAATTTCCGCATGTCTGCAGAGAGCACATTAATAATCTCCCTCTGAAATTTTATCAGAAAATTATCAAAACAAATAGGGATACTTCTCAATGTTGTTTTCTCAGTGGTGTTTCTAGACAAAGTAAAGACACTTGAGCTGGTCTCATTAGCAGCTGCTTCTGGGCTGTGAGATCTTTACTATATATACATGGGCCATAAGGAAGGAAGAGAGTCACGGAGCAATGGCTGATGAAATACGGTGCAGGAAGGTTCATTTTAAATTCCTTTGCTAGGAAACTAAGACAGGATTAAATATATATGGGTTATGCAGAAGGTTTCTGCGCAGGTGAGCTGGTATCTACAAGTTGCCAAATCTTAAGGACATGGCAGATTTGCTGGCTCTGCACGGGGAACCTGCCAGGTATAGGTGTCCTCCCAAATACCTACAAACAAAATACCTACCGCAAACAGTAGCAGCCAGAGTAACATTGACTGCGGACAGCGGATCTCTAACTTTGTGAGCAAGATGTTAAATATCTATAGTAAGATAGATATTAAAATAAATATTTTGGGGAATTTCCCAGCCACAGTAGCATAAATACACTGCTGAACCTTTCCTCACTAAAATATATAATTGGAGTCATTTGGTCTCGTACTAAAATGGGATTTGCTATATTTCTGGGAAGGGATTAGAGTATAAATCCTTCTATCTTACGCAGGGAGATGAACATTGAATTAATCACACTGCTTTATTCATGTCTTCCTCCACATTCCCTTTCTTTCTAGTTCTTCTAATTTGAGTTTCAGATTCAGATAGCTGCAATTATGGAAAAATTCAATCACAGGGTGAGGAAAAGGAAAAAAAAAAACAAACACACCAGAGCACAGCTTGGCAGGGCATGTTCTGTCTTTAAACAAGGATTAAAATGGGAAGGATTGTTCAAAATCAAATAAACTTATGCAAGCAATTAGTGCAAATGCCTATAATCTTGGGTTATTTCTCTTTGTTACTATTCAATTGCAACAGGCTAGTCAAAACAGGAATTTTCCTTTTTACTGGTGTCGTTCAAGGCGTCTCTACAGACACCTAGAAAACTCACTCATCACGGTTACCTAAGTTGTGTTAGGATTTTAAGAACAATTAAAATTAAATTTGTTAAGCTGGCTGAAGTTTAGACTGAGAACCAATCTTAAGACCAGCAAGGAGGCTACTTTACTAGTTCTCTTATGCGAAGTCGAGTGGAGATTAGAAGAATTTCAAGAAATGAAATCTAATGCAGACTGAAATTATTAGGAGAAATAGATTTATCTTCATCTTATTTTCATAATAGCAAACAGCCCTCTGGCTGACATTTCAGAAAATTCAACTCGTAGTCCCAATTTACTTAGAATTTGAGACGTACTGTGGGAAACAAAAAGTGATTAAAGACAGTTTTCCCGTGCGAGTAGGACGCATTCAATCAGGACTGCAGCTCAGGGATTTCCACGGATGGGCCACTGAGCTCAGAAACGCTGCTCCGCCGACTTACTCACCTTGGGTAAAACATCAGGGGCCAATATGATCCGGAAAGCCAAGGCAGAGCTCTTTACCTATAGAGGACTCCTGAAGATGCCACCATGTTATCAGTTTCCCTTGCCCTGCAGGCCGAAAGAGGCAGCAGTACACCTACAAGATATTTGCACATCACCCATGTACGGCTACCAATGCAAATGGACCATTCATGTAATTTGGGGATCTTTCAGCCTCAGAACCGAAGGCTGGAAGCTAGAAGAGGGTTACAGCTATGCCTGCATAATGTTTTCTAAATCAGGTACAGACACTCCAGCAGCAACGAAGAATTACCGTTTCATCTGGTTGCAGACATATTACCTTAGCGTTTGATAAAAGGCAATCAAAGATTAGTCTTGGAAGTTAATTATATGTTTGGAAGTATTCTATTAAATTAGTGTGAATCATTTCAAATAGGTTACACTCATAATGCATACAATAAATTAACAGAGAACAGGTAGTAGGTAACAAAAGGGAACCCGGCATCTTGAGCTTAAGATTTCGTTTGCTGAAGTTGTTACTGTAAACCATGATTGAGGTCAGGTTTCAGGTTAGGAATACAGTGTTGGAAAAGAAGAACGGAAGCACCTGCATTATGTCTGTAATCCTCCTGATGACAATTGTGATGACTGTTGGACCTTGTTCAGCCTGCTTTGACTGCAAACTAGCACCCACCCCCCAAAACAAAAAAGAAGTCCAAAATCAAAAGGAATAAATAACTTAAATTTTATTAATAACTTGTTTTATTAAGGTATAGCTCACCTAGCTATGCTTAAAGCTAAGATAGAAGTTAGACCTGGAAGTCCTAAGGGACCTTTATTAGCCATTAAGGTTTACATTTCAAAAGCCAGAAAGGGATTAGGCCACACGAGACACAACTGGGATCATCAGAGGTTGCCCAGTTACATCCCTGTGGGACTAACAAGACTGGGACTTGGAACTGCAAAACATCTCTCCGGACAGTCAGAAATCTGACCATGAAAATCTTAAGGTACACATGGATTAAAATTAGTCGTGTCAAACATTTCGTAAGAGATTTTCCCCTGCCTCTCCATCAGTTACCCTTCTGCTATCTTTAGAAATATTTTTTTGTATATCACATGCCAGGTGATTTATAAAACAAAATAAGGCACAGTAAAACATTTACTAGAACTATTGCTGAACAGGGAACCAATTATCTGCTGTGCCATAATAAGACAAACAAGTTGGACAGAGTGGTTCATAGAGAAACACTAATGATCACATTAACTCAATCTATTTTATTAATTACTACTACAGTAAAGTCCAGCACTTTATCACAGTCCTCTTCCATCTCTGAAATTAATGAGTTCAAAGCTATCCTCTTTAAAACCTGTTAATGGTCACCAACTGGCTTGCTCACACTAGACCCTTTTGAAAATTTGGAGAGATACTTTACATGTCACCCTACTAATTCCAAGAATTAACTAAGTCCCTGTTCTCTGAAAATGAGTCATAAGGTTTTGGTCCACCATCATTGTTTCCAGTCAAAACATTTGAAAAAGGAAATTACAGCAGCCAAGATAATCAAGCATTGAGTTCTTGGGGTGGATATTTTGTCACCTTAAATTTTACCATGGAAATTTGTTCTGCTTGAATGAATCAGGAACCTGGAAAAAACCCAAAATGAGTAAAAAAATACTACAATAGGTTGTGATTCATTTTTTCACCGTTAAGTGGCTACATGCATTCATACCATGCTAAAGGACACACTGTGAAGAAGAGCACTGCAGCTAGCAAGGGGAAGAAACCCAAACTTAGCATATACATCAGCAAATGAGTGTGACACATCCATCGGGTTTCAGAGCTCCATCACTGAAGAGGTGCTTTAACATCGTAATGATGAGTCCAGTAGGAAAATAAGGGGACTAAAGAAGAAAGAATAGCTGAAGAAGTCATCTTTTTACCGCAGGAATCTCTTCCTAGACATTAGGCAACATGTTTTACTCCTCAGAATGATGCTACATACAGTGTACATAGTGAATAACAGGGTCTAGAGTTTTTGCAAGCCCCATTTGGCACTTAAAATGGTAAATCCTTTCATTTCAAGCCTGGAACAGAGTATAGGTAGACATTGACTTACCACCATGGAGAAACTTTGTGCTGGCCAGCAAGGTGCAGGGAAGTGAAGAGGCATGCTGTCGGTAGGGACAGCATAGCTAACTAATGACACCTACATCTGAAGTGAAAGGATTTACCATTTTCCCTATTAATACCAATGATATCGTAGTAGAGAAGGAGAATTTAGAGAATTGCTTTTGTCGGAAACAAGCAATCACTCTAAACACGCTTTGCTTATACCATTTTGAACCCTTGGGCCTACTTGTACAACAGGGGCTGGTTGTTTTGTATCATGACATGAAAATACGGATCACACCTTTACTGCATGATGTAATAAAACAACAGTCAGCAGTCAGCTCTTGCAAACATCTGGCTTGCCAAAACATCCAAGGTAATTGCATCAATCACTGGCTCCATATAAACAAGTTCATGGTTGGTGGTAGTACAGTCTGACAACCATCACAAATTAGTTTACTTATGAGACAGTGTCTCTTAGTCTACGGACTACAGTCATATCTCCTGCAAATCTGCATAATCATTTCACTGATCTTATCAAAATTCCATCTATTTTGGGCTGAATTGGACCTGCAATCAGGCTCATGCAGCACAGGGAGATGTGGCGCTCACAGTTTAACCATCAGCCATCCAGAAGGTCTGCTTTCTGGGTACACAACGCACATCTACATGCATCCCTCAAGCTTCCCAGCATCTCTTGGGCAGAGCAGCCAGCAGCTCTCCTCGGAGAAGGTCAGACACCAAATGTCAGACCTAATTAAAAGAAAGTCAATACAGAATAGGGTTGGGCCAAAAAAACATTCATAGACTGTATGCACGGCAACATGAATTCCACTCTCCTCAGTTTCCCCCAAGAAACAAAATATAAAATAACTTTAGGGTGAGGTGAGGATTTAAAAATGCCCAGAATTTTGGTTTTATTTTTCAATTATTTTCACTTGGTGGGGGAAAGGAGTTAGAAAGTTCAAAACCATTTGGACATTTTGAACTGAAAAGTTTCACTTCAAACACAACAAAATTGTTAAGAAATTTTTTTTAAACTGGTTAAAATTAAAATGAAAAGCTTATCCAAAGGCATCATTAAATAAGACATCTTCACGTGGCACAGAGTTAAGCCAAAATCACTTTTTAACGTTTTCATTTCAACAAAAAGCATTGAAGATGTTATTTTGACTCAAGAAAAGCTCTTCTTTCAAGTTTCAGTTACCTTGCTGAACCACGTCTCTCTTCTGCCCAAGTCTATGGAAACAGGACCTGTAAAGTCGACACAGCTTATAGATTGGAGCAACTAACGTAGCAAACATGGATTGGAACAGGGGTTTTCCAGCAGGGGGAAAAAAAAGTGTTGTTTCAATTTCAGAAGTTCACAATTAGCCTACTAGAAGGGAGAGAGAAAAGAGAATTAAATCTCTTTATTTAAAAAAATTATATGTTCACAATGTTTCTTCAGGAATCTGTCTGGCATGCAAGACTGGATTCATAGCTAAGATGGTTGCATTTAGTTTTCTGAAGGTACTCAATTTTACATGCACTCAGCTAACCTAGGAGATTAAAGTACTTCTTCAAAAAGAAAAAAACAAAACAAAACAAAACAGAAGATGTTTTCAGAGCACAACTGTTTCTTTTATTTCAGAGGCTGAAGTCATAGCAGGTCAGTAAGAAGAGAAACAAAAATAGAAATCGCTATTTTTTCTTGTGCTGGATTCCTAAACCACTGTGCCAAGGCTGCACAAGCAAGCAAAGCAGAAAGTTTCTTTATTGGTGTTAACTCCTCGGCTGTAAGTATAAAGTTACATCATCCTCCTTTATTGATCATTGGCAATATCTGCTCCAACGTTCACGTACAAGAACTATAGGGCTAACTGTTTCTAATTTTATTATCTGGAAAGTAACTCTTCCCCGCAGTGTTTATAATAGCTCAGGCAATTTTAAATCCCTCGACAGGCTCAGCTGGGAGGGCTGCCTGGGGGAAGATGCTGCAGACATGGCTGTCTCCTTCCTCGTCCCCACGCTCTCTGTTACTAACTGCAGCCTGATGCATCACGGCCAGGCAGACAAGCCACGCAGGCATGACTGTACTGTGATGTGCTCTAAAGTACTCACATTTTTGCACAGCTGTATGCATGTGGTACAGAAAGGCAAGGAGAAACCATTCTGGCGTTTGACATTTTGAGGAGCGGGGAGGAAGGACTGTGGTTTTGCGGGTTTCCTCCCACCCCTTCTCCATCACCCCCCACAGTCTGACACCAAGCTGGTTTTCCTACCGCCTGGATATCAGGACGGCAGACGTGAGTGCCAGACTGCTTTGTAATTTTGCCCAGCAATTATCTTCTATCTTTCGATAACGCACTGTACCCTCCTCCTTCGCAGTGAAGAGCTTTCCTGACACAGACGTTCTCTGAAGCAGCTCTGGAAGCTGCTATCCACTCTAGTTTGGGGTTTCCATACTTTTTCTTTAAATATTTATATTGGAACAACCTGTTGAAATATGCAAGTGTATACAGAAAAAGCCTTGAAACTGGAGAAGACAGCCAATTCTACTTCCTTCATCTACTCATTTTCTCACTGCAGTAGAAAGAAGCCAAAATACAGGGCTGGAAGGAATTCAGACTTAAACCACTGGAACATGGTAATGAGTTTTTTCCATTACTAGATAGAGTTTTATCTATCAGTTTGGAAAAGATTCTTAAACCCTACCAGTGAGGTTAGGAGAAGGTCAGTAAAAATGAGAGAAAGCCTCCTTCCAACAAGCCCCTGCTTCAACTATTTCATTTTATGAAACTACACAACAAACTTTAAAGACAGAAAAAAAATACAGGAAAAGATAATGACTGCAATCTTCAGTAATAGTTGTGGGATGTATTTAACTTGGAGAGGGGTAACGTAGAAGAAGCTTTAAGCCATCTTCATGGTCCCCTAAGCCCAGGCCAGATGTGCCTGTTCAGTCGTGTAACATAACTCACAGCATCCTGCTATAATTTAAGCCAGTTACTGCTGGAGATCATTGCAAGCAGCAATATTGACCTTATTGCAGCCTTATAATATTCCTCTTAATATCTAAATCTTGAGATGGGCAGGGGTCCAGCCTTTCCTGAGCAAGCCAGTGTCAGATGAAAGGTTGCCAAAATAGACAATGCCATCACACTTGGGGATCTTACTCCAAGCTAAACAAGAGTCTTGACCATGTATATCCTTCTATCTTGTCTATTTGTATTTTAGGCTCTTTGGGCAAAAGATATGGAGATCTGATCCAACCTGGCAAGATCATAGCCACAAAAATATAAGCAAAAAGAATTCTTGCAGTTTACACCCTGGATTTTTCTCTCAGCTTTAAAAGCATTTTATTTTGCTAGAGGACTTCACTGGTGAATCAGGAAACTAGTGTGCTAAGTGCATATGAAAAGTAAAGCCCTCCAGACCCTTTCCCTCCTGCTGAATAGTAAGCATCTTTTTTTGTGGAAGAGAAACTGAGATTGAAATACTCGGGGTGATTAGCCAAGCAATCATTATTGATAAAATGATAATGACCACAACAATATTTCTCAACATTTCCATGGATGCATTGTAATGCAATTGATAATGGAAGAAATAGTACCAAGACTCATTCCAATATGCATTTTTAAAACCTCTTCAGGAAGTCATGTTAGAAAGACCCCTGTCAGATATTGACAGGTCCATTTATAAAAATCTATAAAACATTCTTGATATGTATGACCTTAGATTTTTAAAGAAGTTAGGTAACCAAGGGTATGTTCAGAAATTTACTTCAAATCATTCTCTTTCCTTGGATCCAGCATGTAACCATTCATCTAAATAAAATGTCTTTATATATTCCGCAGCTGAACACAGCCTGCTGCAATGGCACAGGGGAGGATTTCTGAGCAGAGGAATGCGCCACTCCCACCATTCCCACTGTTCAGGAAATAAAACTTTGTGAGAGACATTCACAAACATTAATTCTCGCATAGAAAAGCTAACGGCTATAAGCGTCCTCCATAGCCAGTGAAAACAAAGTAGCTGGTTTTGTATTATTTTACATAAATATTTTTAGAACTGCAATATTGCAAGACCTAATTTTGATTAGGCTACAGGGCTGATATAGCAAAGTTCCAAACCAAACCCTTAGAGGTTTATGGAAAAAGGAAAGAGCCTTCAGCACAGACATGTTAACATCACATAAATCAGGCAAGAATCAGAGCCAACACAAGTATGACTTAAGAAATGCATTAGTTCAAATAACAGAGAAAGTGAAAGCCCCAGGACACAGAGAAAGCAACCTCTTTCCCTAAAATTTGGAATCTGCCAGATTATAGCACTGTTGGGCTCAGTGTCATTAACACCATGCCAGACTAGGCAAGAATCCTCCTCCTCAGGCAATGATTGTCAGGTTCAACAAAGGAACACTTTCAAAAGTCAAATGAGGTAATATAAATACCCAAAGAAATCAGAAAAGGCAAGGGGACTACTTATAGTCTGTTCATATCTGTTGAAGTTTGTGAATCCAACATACCAGTGAGTCAAATGAAGTCAGTTAGCCCATTACTTTAGCAGTACCTGAGCAAAGCCAAAGACTAATATGAGGTTGCTTGGACTGATCAAAATCTTAGTACTACCTCTTGATCAATTATTGTGCTCTCTACCAAGAACCATACACTTTGAAGTCCCAAAATGAAACTTAATTATATTTTGCCTCCTTTTCTCTTAGATTAAAACCAATACATTTACACAAGATAACATCCAGCACATCTGATTGTTGTGCCAGCTTCTCAATCTAATTGAAATAACTACTTGTGCTCCAACATTTCTTGAATAAATTCCCAAAATTGTCTTCTCCTAACACAAATTTTGCCCTATAGTTTTTGCTATTGTGAAAAAAAGAAATGTTGCATATCCATGAAAAGGGGTCAGTAAAAGAAATATTCAAGACCTTTGTGAAAGGGAGAAAAGCTACCCAGAAGACAGTCACTCTGATGAGAAACAATTCACCCCAAGAAAGTCTGTAAGAAGTTTTCACTCAGAAAAGAGCGGAGCTATGATGCAGCAACTAGAACATGAAATTTTTTTTGTCTGCCTCAAGAAAGATAGCACAAAGTGGAGATGACTAGGTTCTACTGCCTAGAGTAGCAGTAGAGGGTTGACAGGGTACTGAACCCAGGCACATAATGAGACCAGACCAAGAACTCGGGAGTTGCCATCACAGCAACATCAAACCAAGTCCTAAAAAAAGGATACAGATGCCTGGATGCTAATGCAAAGGCTATCAGCCCAGTCTCTCCTCCATCTCTGGCTCTGTCATTATACCAAAACTTAATAGATGGCAAGAGTTCCCTTGGATGGTGCAAGAATGGGAATTTGGACACCGATGTGCTACAGGAAGGGAAAATGGAACGTAAATGAAGGAAACATGTTTGAAGCTTAAGTTTATACCATGGAACCTGCTGATCTGTACTTTATCCTTAGAAAGCAAAGTTAGCATATCATCTTACTCCAGACTGTCTTTGTACTGTCATGTCTTGAGCAACAACTACTTTTAAACCTCAGTCTTGCAGGAGAATCTGGTATGGTTGACCTCAACACCTACAGAAGGGCTGAAGCATCTGGCTTAAGCCAGAGATGGTAACTAAGAATCTAAAAAAAAAAATTTCCTTTTGCAAGTAGGGAAAGGTTACTTAAGCAAAACAAGAGCTTACTGATGCAAGCAGAAGATTATCATTAACACATTACCAAGATTACAATAAGTAACTTTTGCAGTCCTCATGGTAGTTGAGCCTCTCGTGTGATTGTCTGCAGCTGAGAGAGCTGTAGGCATCCCATAATACCACAGTACTGCACTAATCCTCTTCCAGCTTCAAGCTGGAAGACTCAAATTCAGTTTAGCATAAAATGAAAAAGTGCAAGTCAATGTCAGGCCTAGAAATTCTTATTTCACAACACCACTTAGGTTCAATAACATATCTGTGAAAATCTTCTCTTCTTCCTCAGTTTTTACACAGAAAAAAAATATTTCTCTTCATGTTTACTAAATCTTTCATTACTTTTTTTTTTTTTTGGTATTTTATATAATATATTTTATATTGTTTTCTCACAATTCATTGTGGGAAAGTATTTGCACAACCTAAGACTGAAGTCTGATTTGCTGGTGTCACAAATCACTTTTTAGCAGAATGGTTGTCACCAATCAAGGGTTCAGAAATGACCTTAGCAACAGGCAACATTGGATCACATTGTGAGCTGGCGTATGTGGTAACCCAGACTAAGTTAGAACCAGTGACTACTGAAGACTTCTTTTCAAATATGTCTCATAAGCAGCACAAAATGCTTCTCATTTATATATCTTAATGGTTCCATCATCCCAAGTCCTACCTCTTCACCATCATGAGACAATTATGGCTCGGAGGAAATTATAATGAGCCTGAAGCCACACAAATATTTGTAAAAGGTATATATAATACAGCACTAGCATAAATCCCATGCCCTGTGTGCAAAAAGCCCTCTATTACACTACCCACTTTGGTCTGTTCAAACTCAGCCGGACTCTGCTTGCTCCCATAGACTCCCTTGGGTGCCTTGCCATGGACTGCAATGACAGAAGGAGTGATTTGTGAACCCCACTCACAGTATGGCTGACAGGTACAGATAGATGCAAACTCCTTTCTTTGACCATACGATATACAGGATTTGGGCATAACCTTGTGCCCAGGTTAATCTGAGCAGGTTCAAACTTACCTGTCTGAGCAAATCCAGAGATGTTACTGTCTGTGTAGGTACACCTTTATTTTCTTCTTTCCAGTTGGTAGGGACAGCATTCTACTACTGCTTTTTAAAACCCTCTAAATAGAAAAATGAGACCTAGAGGCCAAGAGCCAATAGTAGATTTTGCAGTTGAAAGTATTGATTTTAATCTAATGTCATTTCACAAAATGTTCGAGAAATGCTGTAAATCATCAGACAGCCATCACTAGCCCAGATGCATCATGAAATGTTGCTATCATTGCTAAGAAAGCTTAGGTGACACAATCAAGTTTAAAAGCATTTTGAGGAAAGCCCTGTCTCTTCATGGGAACATAGTGTGTTAAAAAAAAAAAAAGATTTTTTTAATCACCTTTCTTAAGATGTTTTAAGTTATTTGTTGAGACAATGAAAAATTAATTGATAAAGCAATGCACTTAGCTTTCATTCTCAAGGTCTTTATGCTCTAAGGCTTCTGTTTTGACTATAGTGTGGGGAAAAAACATTTCAAACACTTGCTTCTGTTGAATGGAATAGATCAATTAATTAGTATTATCTTGAAAAGATACAGAAGAACATCATTTGGAAAGTATGATTTAAGGCCAGTATTTACCTCTAACATTCACTCAGTCTGCACTAATTTCATAGTCTGGAAACAGAGAACCTAAGCACACAGAAAAATGCCTGGTATTTGCTGTAACAGATTTAAAAATCCAGAAGAGGGGTATGGTTATTTGAACTAAGAAAGACTAATAATTTGAACATGGTTATTCTGCATGTCCTTCACAGCAGAGTCTTGTGGAGCATACGCGGTTGGAAAGCTTTGTGTGTCTTTTTTCTGCTTCTTTTCATAGAAACAGAGTTGTACCAGCATCATGATGCTGGGCACAGGTGATGCCTCACTACGCTCCCGGTTGCCAGAAGTTTGCTGGCATCAGCCAGCAAACTTGCCCTGTGCTGTGTCTTCCCAATGGGGAAGTTACACTCACCCAATCAAAGAGGAATCAGATTTGCTTACTCAATCACATGCACAAAAAAGAAAACTGAATCTCAAATACCCAAAGCAAAGTGTGCACAAAGGACCTAAAAGCGCAAAAATTCTTTGCAAAATTTTATCTAGGATCGCACATGAATAAGACACAGTCTGTTCAGATAACTCACTGTGCCAAAAGGGCAAATATTGATTGGAAAAGTAATTTTCAATGAATTAAACATTTACTGTAATTTTTCAGTTCCTCCAAGGAATCGGAAACAACTCAAGAACTCACACTCTGCTATGTCTAATGTGTGTGGAACATGAACATATGCAGGTGATATATATATACATATATATATATATGACAACATAAAACAACATATGCATCTGAGCCAGAGATTCTTTAGTAAAAAGCTAAGACAGAAAAAGTACAACCCAGCCAGAATTTCACCTCCCAGAGGACATTTTCCAGGACTCTTGTTCAGGAAACAAAATTACAAGTTTGCTTATCTACTGAAAATACTTAGGTGGAAGTTACTGAGAAGCAGTAACCATGGAGCCCAAATTATGCCATTTTTTTACTGTCATTTCCCAGAGTTTAACAACATTACGCTGCAGTGCTTTTGTTTCTAAGACATGGATAGTGCAGCAAGCTGCCACGAAACATCTTTGCTGGATATAATGTCTACTTGACCTCCATCCAAGGAGGAGCAGCTTAGTGTAATTAAACTCTTCCATGATACAGGGGACTGGACCTGATGATCAACGAAGGGTTCCTTCCAAATATCTTTTTGTGATTATATGCTGATTAAATACCTGTGCGTATCACCAGCTTATTTCCCCATTTTGCTCAAAATTCATCAGGCAGGCTTGGACCTGCATCACTTTATGACGTCCAGTATTATATCAGGACCTATGAATAACTGCCTACCTCCTTTGTGTGTCTGCCCCAGTCACTTCTGGGTTTTTTTTTCTTTCCCTCTGGTTTTATAATAATTTACTCTCTCCCTGTTATAACTGTAGACCTTGTACAGAGACCACCCACCCGGCCCCTGCACACAGAGAGCCAGTACAAGCAGTGTGATATTCCCGTGGTATATTCTCCAAAGATCTGCCAAAAAGGAGCCCTTGATAAGCTGCAAAAAACCCATAACATTATCACAGGCAATTAGAGTTTCACTGCTGCCCATGACATTCAACTTTACATAAACTTTGGAGGAGCAGCTGGCCATTGGAGACAAAACTGAGAAGGAGCTTAAGGAGACCAGCAATCACTGCACTTCTCTCACTGTTAGAAACAGTTTGTTTGGGTTTTCTTCAAAACAGGCAAATAGGAGAGAGGTCCGAAAGACCTTTTCTAGGGTCTCAGTGACATTGCTCGGCAGGAGACTTACTGTACAGCCAGTGTGGCTCTCTACCATAAGACCTACGTGTACTCTGATTCTTGGAGACACAATCCTGGCAAGGGGAGCCAGGTAGCCTGGCACCAGGAAACAGCTGTTTTGTGGGGGTGAAAAGCAGCACGGACTCTGGCAGGCACAGCAACCAAAGACCTTTATTGCTTTTTGTTAGCATCTTTTACAGCAAGCAGAAGTGTACACGCGCTACCTGCAGCTTGCAGATAGGTTATAGCCTTGTGTTCACACGCATCTATGCTCTAGTAGATTGGCCCGTTCTTTCTGATCATGCGAAATGCCTTCATGGTCTTTATCTTGTTTTTCTCCTTCCAGCTGCACATTCCTTTCTCCGTTGTTTTCTGCTTAAGTGCCTTGTCATGCCAGGTGGTACAGTGTTTGCTCATTAAAATCAAACTCAGGAATGTCCGTTAGTGAGATTCCCATCCCCA
>NW_008794093.1:2646013-2647390 GCF_000699145.1 Aptenodytes forsteri
TCATGCGAAATGCCTTCATGGTCTTTATCTTGTTTTTCTCCTTCCAGCTGCACATTCCTTTCTCCGTTGTTTTCTGCTTAAGTGCCTTGTCATGCCAGGTGGTACAGTGTTTGCTCATTAAAATCAAACTCAGGAATGTCCGTTAGTGAGATTCCCATCCCCACACTGTTCCAGTTGCAAACTCTTTGGACCAGGAACTGTGACATCCTGTATTCAGACATCCACTTACCTACGGCCTGCAGCTAGCTGTCATCTTAACAATTGTCTACATGGTAAATCAATAGCTACATGAGATTACCTGCATTGCCTGGACTCTGTTAGGAGAAAACTTCCTATTTGCTTTTAAAGCCTTCACTAAACCATGCGTGGAGCTCTGGTTAATCTCTGGAAAGGAAAACAAACACATGCAAGTTGTCTGCACTTGACTGCTGAAACCTTTTGAATAATGGGGTTACTGATGGGTCAGTTTACTCGATTCAGTTTTGAACCTGACCCTTTTCTCCACCAGAATATTTTAATCATATTGCACATGTTCACAACAGACTTCTGTAATGCATCCTTTACACCTAGCCCATGGCAAATGCAGTGGGACTCCCAAGTTGGTAACATCCTAGATGATACCATATTGACCAGGTTCGAGACCATCTGAGGAAATTGAAAATACAAAAGTCCACAGGACCTGATGAGATGCATCCCAGGGTCCTGAGGGAACTGGCAGATGTAGTCGCTAAGTCACTCTCCATCATATTTAAAAAGTCATGGCAGTCAGGCAAAGTCCCCAGTGACTGGAAAAAAGAGAAAGATCACACCCACTATTAAAAAGGGTAAAAAGGAGGACTCTGGGAACTACCGTCCACTCAGCCTCACCTCTGTGCCTGGTAAGACCATGGAACTGATCGTCCTGGAAGCGATGTCAAGGCTTCATCAAAGGCAAATCATGCCTGACTAATCTGATAGTCTTACAATGGAGTGACTGCGTTGCTGGATAAGGGAAGAGGAACTGATGTGACCTATCTTCAATTCTGCAAGGCCTTTGACACGGGCCCACACAACATCCTTCTCTCTAAATTGGAGAGATAGGGGTTAGATGGATGGACTATTTGATGGATAAAGAATTGCCTGGATGGCCTCATCCAAAGAGTTGCAATCAATGGCTCAATGTCCAAAAGAAAACCACTAACAACTGATGTCCCGCATGGGTCTGTACTGCGACCCGTACTATTTAATATCTTCATTAACAAGATAGACAGTGGGATTGAGTGCACCCTCAGCAAGTTTGTGGATGGCACCAAGCCAAGTGGTGCACTTGATTTGCTCAAGGGAAGGGGTACCATCCAGAGGGAGCTTTACAGGCTTGAGGAGTGGGCCCATGCGAAC
>NW_008794094.1:0-666 GCF_000699145.1 Aptenodytes forsteri
TTTGGAATAATATGGAGTGGCAATGTTGTTTTGAGGTGCATGGCGAGACAGTTCCAGGGATGGCTCTAGAACTGGGGCAATATGCCATCATGACAGGTGGGTGGTGAAACAATTGTTTGAAGGAGCGTTAGCTTCTGAATGTGCCTAACCTTGTATGTGTGAGGTGTTTCATTGCAAGTTGTATTTAATGTTGAGCATAATGGTTTTTAAAAAAAAGTTGTATTTAATGTTGCATGTAATGTTTTTAAAAAAAAAAAACACCTGTAAGGAAAAAACTGGCTGGGGGATTTTTTTTTCTCCCTGGCTGGTTTTGTTTCTTTTCCCCTGGTCCTGGCCAGTCTGTGAGGTGCTGTTCATTGCCAATGTTTTGGCAGAGGTTGGGCTCAGGCTGGGGTTTTCATAGGAGGGGCCATTTTTGAGGCCCCTGGGGAGTGCTGCAGACATGGGCCATTGGCCTGTTGTGGCAGGCTGGTGGCAGAATGGATCAGTTGAGAGTGAGGGGTGGTTGGTGAGGTAGCTGAATGAGTGGTGTGTGATGACCGTATCTAGCCTTGCATGGTTGTGTGGTGGTGGTGTTAATAATGTCTTTGCAGGTTGTGTGTGAAGTTGAGATTTTTTTCTTTTCAGCCATTTAGAGAAACTAGAATAAAAAAAACCCAGCTGGGG
>NW_008794095.1:0-854 GCF_000699145.1 Aptenodytes forsteri
TGGCGGCCAAGTGGGGTTTGTCGGTTTTTGTTTGGTTTTGTTGGGTTTTTTTCTTTTTTTAGGTGTCTTTTGGGGTTTTGTAGGTAGGTTGGGTGACGTAGGGGGGAGGCCAAGATGGCTGCCGGGCTGCCTGTCAAGATGGCCGCCGTTGGTTGTGTGGCTAAGGAGCAAGATGGCCGCCCCGCAGCAGGGTGGCTGTTGTTGAGCGGTGGTTGAGATCAAGATGGCTGCCATCGGGTTGTATAGGTAGCGAGCGAGATGTCTGCCGTTGGCTGTGTGGATAAGGAGCAAGATGGCTGCCATGCTGTTGCTGAGCAGTGGTTGGGCTCATGATGGCTGCCATTGGTTGTATAGGTCGGGAGCAAGATGGCTGCCGTGCTACGCGGCGGGGTGGCTGCTGTTGAGCGTTGGTTGGGCTTAAGATGGCTGCCAGCCTTCCAAGATGGCTGACGATCGGTTGTACAGGTCAAGAGCAAGATGGCTGCCGCGCTGATCGGCATTGTAATGGCTGCCATTGGTTCTGTAGGTGTCATGGCGGCTGCTGTTGAGTGTCGGTGGGATCAAGATGGCCACCAGCCTGCCAAGATGGCTGCCGTTGGTTGTGTAGATCGAGAGCAAGATGGCCGCCAGACGAGGCAACGCGGTGGCTGCTGCTGAGTGCCGGTCGGGATCAAGATGGCCGCCATTGACTGTGTAGATGAGGGCCAAGATGGCCACCAACGCGGTGGCAGAGCAAGGCCGCCATTGGCTGACCAACCAAGATGGCCGCCGTTGTGTAGATGAGGGCCAAGATGGCCGCCAATGCGGTGGCAGAGCAAGGCCGCCATCGGCTGGTCAACCAATAATGCCGCCCG
>NW_008794095.1:891-1292 GCF_000699145.1 Aptenodytes forsteri
CCCCCCGCGCGGGCGGCCCACGGCCGCCATTGGCTGCCCACCCAAGATGCCCGCCGTTGTGTAATTGAAGGCCAAGATGGCCGCCAACGCGGTGGCAGAGCAAGGCCGCCATTGGCTGACCAAACAAGATGGCCGCCGTTGTGTAATTGAAGGCCAAGATGGCCGCCAACGCGGTGGCAGAGCAAGGCCGCCATTGGCTGAGCAGGCCAAGATGGCCGCCATTGCCACGCCCATGGCCCAAGATGGCGGCTGTTGGCCGCCATCTTGGCTCCTCATTGCTAATGGCGACCAGGCCCGGCGGCCATCTTGAATTACGCCGTTGCCACGGCAACCTGGCGGCCATCTTGAATCCCGCTGCCCGCAGAAGGGGCTGGCGGCCATCCTGGCCCGCCCTCCTCGAT
>NW_008794096.1:0-249 GCF_000699145.1 Aptenodytes forsteri
GCCCCGTGCCTGGGGTACATGTAACGTAGAGGAAAAGCAAATTGTCCCCATCTCGGCGTAGAGCCGGACCTGTAAACCGAGCCTGAGCTAAGCCCAAGCGAAATTTAAGGCGAAATTATATCGTCTACGATAATTATACCATCTTCTTATGTATCATCTTATTTACCATCCTCTTATGTATCATCTGCGATGATATAATTAAGCGGAATAAGGAGCGGGTTCCCTCGGCGGAGCCCTTCCCGTGGGAAA
>NW_008794097.1:0-557 GCF_000699145.1 Aptenodytes forsteri
ATATTCAGGGGAGGGGGGGAAATAAAAAATCACCATTTCCACTCTACCCAAAACCCCCTCAATTAAACCTCGGCCCTTGGAGGAAAATGTCATTTTCCTCACCAAAAAACATCTCCCAGCACAAAAAAAAATCACAGACTGAGCCCCAAAACCTGTCTCTTTGACCCCAAATCTCCTATTTTTTTTCCCAAAAGCCACCCTCATACCGCCAAAATTTGGGGCTTTTGGGCCATTTTCGCCAACAGATTGCCCCGGATTAACTTTTCCCCGCAAAAAAAAGACCCTAAAATCGACTATTTTTGCCCACTTCTGCCACCAAATCACCTGTGGATCATTTTTCCCCCCCCTAAAAATTGTCTTTTTGACCTATTTCTCAGCATCAAATCGCCTCCAAATGGATTTTTGACCCCGAAAAAGCCCTCAAAATTGACTTTTTGACCTATTTTTGACCATCAAATCATCCCCACGTGAATTTTTCCCACACAAAAAGACCCTAAAGACCGACATTTTCCCCTCAAAATCTGCCATCGCATCACCTAGGGATGATTTTTTCCCCC
>NW_008794097.1:1236-2647 GCF_000699145.1 Aptenodytes forsteri
TGTCTCTTCTCCCTGGGTGCGTCGCGCGGAGTGATGCAACGGAAACGCGGATATGCGAAAAACGGGCGGGGAAAAAAAAAAAACAGAGAGAAAAGGGAAAAATAAGCCACAAAAGGAAAAAGCCTCGCCGTATTCGGGGCAAAAGCGGACACAAAGAGGAGAAAAACCCCCTATTTGGGACCACAACGCCCATATAAGGCGGAGAAATACCCCTATTTGGGGCAAAAAAAGGGGCATGAAGGCAAAAGCACCCGAATATTTGGGGCAAAATGGGCCAAAAGAGGCAAAAGCATCTAAATATTTGGGGCAAAAATGGCAACAAAGAGGAAAATACCCCGTATTTGGGCTCACAATGCCCATATAGGGCAGAGAAATGACCATATTTGGGGGGAAAATGCCATAAAAGGCAAACGCATCTGAATATTTGGGGCAAAAACGGCCATAAAGGGTAAAAACATCCCCATATTTGCTACAAAGATTGCCATAAAGGGAAAAATCATCCCGTATTTTTTTTTATAAAATTGGACATAAACAGCAAAATCATTCCCATATCGAGGGGAAAATGGCCATAAAAGCCAAGAAGATGCCAATATTTGGGGTAAAAATGGCTCTAAAAGGCAAAACATCCCCAGATTTGGGGTAAAGCTAGAAATAAAGTGCAAAAACATCCCCAGATTTGGGGCAAAACTGGCCCTAGATGACAAAACATCCCCGTGTTGGGGTAAAAATGGCCATAAAAGGAAAACCATCCCCGGATTTGGGGTAAAACTAGGCATAAAAGCCCAAAGCATGTCCATATTTGGGGCAAAACTGGCCACAAATGGACCAACACCCCAACACTTGGTCCAGAAATGCCCATAAACAGCAAGAGCATCCCCATATTTCGGTAAAAAAAAAAGGTAGCAAAAGCAAAACATCCCCATTTTGGGGTTAAAATTGGCCAGAAAGGCAAAAAGAGCACAAACAGAGCCAGATTTTGCGCAAAATTAGTCATGAAGGGCAAAAGCACCCCCACATTTGGGTCAGAAATAGCCCGAAGAGCCAAAGCGTGCTCAGATTTGGGTCGAAATTGGCCCGAAGAGCCAAAGCGTGCCCGGATTTGGGCCAAAAGTGGCCCACAGAGCCAAAGCGTGCCGGGATTTGGGTCGAAATTGGCCCGAAGAGCCGAAGCGTGCCCGGATTTGGGCTGAAAGTGGCCCACAGAGCTGAAACGTGCCAGGATTTGGGTCGAAAGTGGTCCACAGAGCCAAAGCGTGCCCGGATTCGGGTTGAAAGTGGCCCAAAGAGCAAAAGCGTGCTCAGATTTGGGTCGAAAGTGGCCCAAAGAGCAAAAGCGTGCTCAGATTTGGGTCGAAAGTGGCCCAAAGAGCAAAAGCGTGCTCAGATTTGGGTCGAAAGTGGCCCACAGAGC
>NW_008794097.1:11504-12503 GCF_000699145.1 Aptenodytes forsteri
CCCCCCGGGGAAGGGCCCCCCCCCCACCCCCCGGGCGCAGCCGCTGCCGGCAGCTGAGCTGAGCCCCCGGCAGCGTTTTTGTCACCGCCTGTACCACCGTGGCAAGCATAACCACCACAAGCAGCATAACCAGTATAACGAGCACAATAACGAGCAGTACCCACGGTGACACAGGGTGGGACAAAATCCCCCCCGGCGCAGCCCCCTCCTCTGCGGGGCCGCACGCCCCAGCGGCCACAGGCCGAGCTCGTCCCTCCCTCCCGGGTGCAAAAACGCCCCGAGAGGGAAAAAGCCCCCCAGAATTGCTGCCCCACTGGACATCGAGTGCAAAAGCCTCCCCAGACTTGGGGCAAAACTGGCCCCAAAGACCAAGAGATTCCCACAGTGAGGGCAAAAGGGGACAGAAGAGGCAACCTTCTCCGTGGTCACTGCAAAACTGGGCGCCAAACCCCAAAGCACGCCCCCGTTTGGGGCCAAAATGGCCACAGAGGGCAAGACAGCCCCACATCGGCTGCAGATCTGGCCCTAAGATCCAAAAGCATCCCCGTGTTTGGGGCAAAAAGTGGCCGTCAAGGGCAAAACCCCCCCACACTGGTGGGTAGGATGCCCAGAAATGAAAGAGGAATGCCAATATTGGGAGGGGGGAAGCGACTTCAAGGGCAAAATATCACCAGGTTTGGGGCAAAAAAGGGACGCAAAGTGCCGGAGCATCCCCCCCGTGGGGGCAAAACTGGACGTAAAAGGCAAAACACCCCAACGCATGGCACGGGATTGGCCACAAAGGGCAAAACCAGCCCCACCGCTGGTGCAAAAATGGTTGGAAAGGGACAACGTCGCCATATCGGGAGGGAAAATGGTCAGAAAGGGCACCCCCCGCGCCAACATCCGCTGCAAACACGGTCGTAAAAGGCATAAGCATCCTCCTCTTTGGGGCAAAACTGGACCTAAAGGGCAAAAGCGTCCGGATATCTGGGATAAAAGCAGGATGAAAAGGCAAAA
>NW_008794097.1:13717-14905 GCF_000699145.1 Aptenodytes forsteri
CCCCCCCACCGCGGGCGCAGCCGCTGCCGGCAGCTGAGCTGAGCCCCCGGCAGCGTTTTTGTCACCGCCTGTACCACCGTGGCAAGCATAAGCACCCCAACCACCACAACCAAAAACACCACTACCCACGGTGACACAGGGTGGGACAAAATCCCCCCCGGCGCAGCCCCCTCCTCTGCGGGGCCGCACGCCCCAGCGGCCACAGGCCGAGCTCGTCCCTCCCGCCTCCCAAAACGCCCCCGAAAGGGAAAAACGGCCCCAGGGTTTGCTGCAAAACTGGGCAGAAAGCCCCAAACCTCCCCCGATTTGCAGCAAAAATCACCGTAGAAGGAAAAAAACATCCCTAGGGGTGGGCGGAACGGGGGACGATGGGCAAAAGCGTCCTCATCCTGGGGGCAAAAATGGCTCGAAACCAAAAAAAAGCGTGGGCAGATCTGGGGTAAAACTGTCCACAAAAGGGTAAAACAGCAGCCCCAGGATCGGGGCAAAATCGCGCCAAAGGGCAAAACATCCCCCCACGTCCTGCAAATATGGCCAAAAGGCAGAACAGCGCCAGGATTGGGGCAAAACGGGCCATAAAAGTCAAAACATCCGCAGCCTTGCTGCGGAACCGGCCATCGAGGAAAAGCGTCCCCGTATTGGGACAAAACTGCGCATAAAAGGCAAAAAACGCCCCCCGTATTGGGGGCAGAAGGGTGCGTAACGTACAAAAAAAACCCCATCTTCGCTGCAGATAAAAGCATGAAGGCAAAAGCATCTCAGCTTTGGGGTTAAAATGGCCAGAAAGCGCAAAATATCCCCATGTGGGCGGCGATTCCCACCATAAAGGGCCAAAGGATCTCCAGATTGGGGCAAACCTGCCCTTCGGAGGCAAAAGCTCCCCAGACTGGCTGCAGGCACGGGCCCAAAAAGCTTAAAGCACCTCATCTTTGGGGAGAAAGTGGCAAGGAAAGGGCAAAACATGCCAAGGTGTAGGGCGAAGAGAGCTCTAAAAAGACAAGCATCCCCAGAGCCGCTGCAGAAATGGCGAGAGAGGGCAAAAGCATCCGCGGGTTTCCTGCGGCAGCGGCCGGGGAGGGGAGGGCAAAGGCCCGCGGGTTTCCTGCGGCAGCGGCGGGGGAGGGGAAGAGGGCACAACCGGGGGCTGCTCCCCCGGGAAAGGCCCCCCCACCCCCCCCCCGGGCGCAG
>NW_008794097.1:23948-24929 GCF_000699145.1 Aptenodytes forsteri
GTGTTTTAATTGCAAATCTCTGCTGGGTGCTCGTTAGCGGTAGGGATTTGAATTCTTTAATCGCAAGCTCTGCTGGGCACCTGTATCACTTGTTTACGCCGAATTATTTAATTGCACCGTCTCTAGGGAATCCGTCACAGGTGTAGAGCGAGTTATCGAACTGAACTGCAAATAGGGAATTCATCGCTGCCGGACGCCGAATTATTTAATTGCCAGCTCTGCAGCGCGCCCTTCTATCTTTTTTTTATACAGAAATATTTAATTGCCGTCCCCGTCGTGCAAACCTCGCGTTTTATTTACGCCGGGTTCTTCCATTGCCGGCCCGGCGCCGAATTATTTAATTGCCAGCTCTGCAGCGCGCCCTTCTATCTTTTTTTTATACAGAAATATTTAATTGCCGTCCCCGTCGTGCAAACCTCGCGTTTTATTTACGCCGGGTTCTTCCATTGCCGGCTCTGCCGTGCCCTCGTCGCTTTTTGCGCAGCGAATTCTTTAATCGCCAGCTCTGCAGCGGGCCCTTGGCGCTTCTTTGCCGTGGATTATTTCATTGCGAGCTCCGCAATGAAAATTAAATCACTCCTTTAACCCCTGAGTAATTTAATTGCGAGCTCTGCAGGGCCTTGATCGCTTATTTACACCGAATTATTTCATTGCGAGCTCCGCAGGGCCCTTACCACAGAGGTGCACTGAATTAATTAACGGCGAGCTCTGCAGTGCGCTTTTATGCCTTATTGACACGGAATTATTTAATTGCAATCTTTGCGGTGCGTCCTTACCACTTCTTCGCACCAAATTATTTAATTGCGAGCTCTGCAGTGTCTGCCAAGCCTTTTATGCCTGATTTACCCCAAATTATTTAATTGCGAGCTCTGCAGTGCCCTTCTGTGCCTGATTTACCCTGAATCATTTAATTGCGAGCTCTGCAGTGCCCTCGTCATTTATTTACCCTGATTAATTTAATTGCGAGCTCTGCAGTGCCCT
>NW_008794097.1:26246-26757 GCF_000699145.1 Aptenodytes forsteri
ATTTAATTGCGAGCTCTGCAGTGCCCTCGTCATTTATTTACCCTGATTAATTTAATTGCGAGCTCTGCAGTGCCCTCGTCATTTATTTACCCCAAATTATTTAATTCTGACCTCTGCCAAGCCCTTTTGTGCCTTATTTACCCCAAATTATTTAATTGTGAGCTCTGCAGTGCGCCCTTACACCTTATTTCCACTTGAATTATTTAATTGCGAGCTCTTCCCAGCGCTCATTAATTCTTCGGGCTTAATTATTTAATTGCCCTCCCTGCCGTGCGCTCATCGCTTGTCTGGGCTGGATTATTTAATCGCAATCTCTGCAGCGCCCTCATCGCTGACGTCATCGGCATCCCTTTGGGGCGGGAAGCCTGGAAATGAGCGTTCCGCGTTGCTCCCTTGCCCTCCCCTGCTGCTCTAACCCCTCCCCTCCCCTGACGCTGGGATTTTGGGGAAGGCGCTGGGATTTTGGGGAAGACGCTGGGATGCTGGTGCTCGGGGCAAGGATTTTGGGAAG
>NW_008794098.1:0-13764 GCF_000699145.1 Aptenodytes forsteri
CTATGATTCTATGATTCTATGGAAGGTCTCAGCCATGCTGGGAGCTGCTGTAGCTGCTTCCCACAGATTCCCAGTCCAGGCCTTACAGCAAGGCACCCTCTAGTCCCCCAGCCCTCCGGACACAGTTGTCTCCAACAGCTCTTTCTGCTTTGGCATGAGAGGAAACAAACTTTGGGCATCCGTTCAGAACGGGTAGTAAACTGGGCATTGCATGAAGTCTTCCATTTACTCCTCCCCTGGTCTCACCTCAGCTGTCATCATGGACCTTTCACTGATTACTACCTAACCTGCTTTGCTCCTGCTTCAGATTCCTTCCAGTGAATCCCCTGTTCAGGGCAGGGTGGGCAGGGTATTCCCCAGTTTCATCAGGGAGACTCGCAGGCCAGCGCAGTGCAACTTCATTACATCAGGCTTGCAGGCTTTCTGGGGATTTTGGATCCAAGATCAGCACCACAGGGAGTGGTCCCAGGCATGGATGCATCCCTGGCCTTACAATGCCGCTACCTGGTCCCAGCATCATGGGAGAATTCACCTGGGCATATTACCAGAATATGGGTGGAATAAATGGTCCAGGCCCCACTGAGGTTATGGACATCACCGGTCCGCCAGTCAGTCAGTCTGAGAGACTGGTTTACACATACTGAGCTGCGTGTGTTTGCCAGTACTTCAGCTGTGTGTGTTTAATCTGCATTGTCCTTAAAAATAAAGCTCTCCCGCCAAGTCTAAGCTCCTAATATTATTTTAGACACTTCCAACTGAGTTGTCCACCTACACCTGTGCTGCCTTCATAGGGAAAGAGAGAGGAACTGGCATCTCAGCAGGAGAGGATCTGGATCACAGGAATCACACTGGAAATAATAATTTGTCCATTTTTCATTCTGAAGAGATATGAGGAAAAAACATCTTGGAGATGATAGTTAAAAATCAATCTGTCTGATCAAAGCCATAAACAAACTGACAGATATTTGAAGGTGGCCCAGCCAGGAGTGGGAGCTGGACCTTCGGAGGTCTGTTCTATCCATGGTTTGAAGCCATCATTCCAGTTTAAGTGTCCTGTACCCTCACCTTCTACACGTTGCCCAAGAGCAGAGAGCAACAGTATTGCAGAAGAGGCGGGCTTTACAGTTTCTTCCAATTAAACATCTTGTTCATTTGTGGTTAAGCTCAAGATTGGTGAGGATGATTAGGGAGAGGAGCATTTTGTAGTATGGGTGAGGTCAAAAGTTTATGGTAAGGTCTGTCTTCAGTCACAGATGTTATCTGCATGATTTCTAGCTACTGAAGTCAAATTTAGATGAGGGAACTGAGGAAGTGACACTTTCAGCTTTCTTTAGTGTTTGCTCCTTTGTCAGTACCCTTTAATCTGTGCTGCAAAAAGACAGTGTTTCCACCAGCAAATGAAAAGGAGAAGAAATCACATACGAGCACCTTGTGTCTCTTTAGAACGGGCAATCTGACTTGGCTCGTGGAGAGTACTTTTCTTCCCAAATGCCCTTTCTTTCCTGAAAGTTGAAATCAAGTGTAAGGTTTCAAGCAATCCACAGAATTTTAGTTGTTCTTTAGTGAAATACATCAACGCAGGTGAATGAGGACTGAATGAGGACTGATGGACAGCTCTGGTCCAAGGCTGAACTCAACTAATGGAATAAAAAAAAGGAGAAATTCCTGCACATAGCCAGCCTGTTATGTAACTAAATAACTCATCTATTACTGTGCCAGGCTCACCAGTCAGAAAGTCTCTAATTTTGGATCCTTGAGAAGTACAAGCATAAACACAAACCAATCCTTCCAGATGGCATGAACTAAGAAGTTCTTAGATTGTGTTCCAAAGATGATATTGTAAACATGATATTGTAAACTGTAAAGATGATATTGTAAACTCTAACAATATGGGTGGAACAAAGAAATAAAGCCTATTCATTTTTTGTAATACCTAGTGTGGACAACAGACGAAGGCTGGGATAGGAATAATTCCCAAGGGGAAAGGGAGGATTTCCCATAAAGATTTTCAGAAGGGTTAGTTTGTGCTTTTTCTCATTTTCTCATATTCATTGCCCTCCCACCCCCTCCACCACTCCCGAGAAGGTGCTAAGCGTTGCAAACTATGCAGGCTTCTGTAAAACCCATATTCACATTAAGAAGAGAGAAGAAGAGGTTTCACAATGGTTCCTTTGACCATGAATGAAACACAAAACTTTCATCTCAATGGGATGAAATTTAGCTTCTTTCAGAAAGGAAGGTGGGAAAGGTGGTGGCCTTTGCTTGTTGTGAGGTGCCCACCAAGTTCATTGCTTTCCAGTCCTCTTTGACATCCCGTTTGCTTCTTGTTTAAATTCTCTTCCCTCACCACTGCTGTGGGTGTCACCTCTCAAGTGTGGTGGGAAAAGGAGCCCATCTGCTGTTCATCTTTGAATCCTTCAGGGTACCATTCAGCAGCTACGGAGACATGCTGACCTGAGGCACTTCAGGGCTTTAGATCTGCCCCATGGAGATGGGAATGAGGGCTGGGAGAACCCGTGTGATCAGGATCCCACGGGCTTTCTCCAAGAGCGCTGCAGAGTTCAGCTGCGCCTATGAAGAGAACATGAGCAGTAGGTAGATCCCATTCCTCCAGAGCCAGACTGTGACTGCCTCACAATAAGAGCTGACTCTGCCTATCCTGATCATTGTCTGTAATTAACACCTTCAGTTTCGCAGTGAGGTTGACCTCAGCTCTGTGTATAACTAGAAAAGCTAAAAATATTATTTCTAAACGCCAGCAGTCAACCTGGAACCTTTCCTCCCTGATGTGCAATGTAGAGAAATGGAGATCTGGAGAGAATGGTTTCCTGTCTCTAACATTGTGCAAAAACATTGGAGTTATGTGACTGCCATGTGGATGGACCCTTCCTGCCTTGCTGCCCTGGCTCAAATGAGAGCATAAGGGTCCTACGTTGGCCTTGCTTTGTAGTTCTCAGAATTGTAAAGCTGGGTGAGTCACTTATTCCCTCTCTTTGGGTTTGGGCCGAATTGCTTAAGCATGAGCATCTTGTGCCATTTGATGAGACACGGCCACGTGGGAGCTGGCAGGTAAAGGCACAGGAGACCCGTGTCCTACAGGAGCATCCGCTGCCGGCTGTAGAGAATACTTCAGGTCATCCAAAACGTTACCAAATGCTTATTTTTAGGTAACTAAGTTGCGTGCCAAAAAGTAGCTGAGAAGAATTCCAGCCCTAGATCCCAGGCAGCATTAGAGTTGGTGAGTTAAATCACCTCTTCCCATTGAACTGGAGAGAAGCTGATCTCCATACAGAATCGCAGATACTGACACTGATAGAAATCACAGAGCTG
Source organism: Aptenodytes forsteri (assembly GCF_000699145.1). Taxonomy (NCBI): domain Eukaryota; kingdom Metazoa; phylum Chordata; class Aves; order Sphenisciformes; family Spheniscidae; genus Aptenodytes; species Aptenodytes forsteri. The sequence goes on from NW_008794098.1 coordinate 3,331, forward strand.
GGTCTATGCAGAGGCAAGATCAGACTGTTGTAGATCCCAGGCTTTCAGGCCTGAAGGAACTGGAAGCAAACTTACATTCTTCGTCTGACTTCTTTCTGCAGTGCCATGAAAGACTAGCAAGTAGGTCTGCCCTCTGACAGTGACAGGTTCCTTCCTTCCATGACGTCACCTTCCACATCATCCCACTGATGGTGTTAAGGGAGCTGTTGCCTTTAGGTCCAGCCAGCCCTTTCCTTCAGCATCCTGAGTTCCCTGGAGAAAAGAGCTTTATGCAAAGAAAGAAAAGATAAAGTGGGAAGAAGCAATGGGGCAGAACCAGGAGAGGTAGTCCCAGTGAGTGGAGGGACCAGCGTATCTGTGGAAGAAAAGCTTGGACAATCTAGCGTAAAGGATGTGGCAGGTGTGATCTCAGCTGCAGGGCAGCAGGTGGAACTGGACAGAAAGGAAAACTCCTTTGGGGTGACATTTTGGGAGTTGGGTCCTTGTATGAACTGTAGGCTCTGTCACAGGTCCCTAACATGATTGGCATGGCATTGCTCTGTAGAAGTCTTTCTCTGCACTGCTTCGACAGAGAGTCCCAAGTCAGGAGCTCTGGCAGGGATGTGAAAGTGTTCAATATTTAAGGTGAGAACACAGGCATACAACGTTCCTTTTGCCTGCAAGGAATAAAGACTCTGCTGATCAAAAGCAGCGTGCCACTTGAAATAAAGTGTACTTATTTGCTTTAGGACTGCATATGTATTCAGTGAGAAATATTTGTAAGAACAAGGTGTAGGGACAAACCCTATAGGCTCTGAGGAAATGACAGCTGGGTGTCACCTCCCCTGAAGTGGCTGATTCTGAACTAAATTTATTTCATCTGGCTGTCTCTGGGATTGTTTCCCATTGGAACCGAAAGAGCGTAGATGATGAGATCAGAGGAATCTCTCTTCACTGGTGGTTTCTGAAGTTTGGTGAGGTCAGTGCCCTCCTTACAGCAGGTAAAGTGATTTCTTCTTTCGGTGAGGTCAGTGCCCTCCTTACAGCAGGTAAAGTGATTTCTTCTTTCACCAGATGATTCTTATTCTGTAAGAAAACCACCAAAAAACTCCAGAAAGTGTTGTATGTCCCCTAGAAGATAAACTGTCTGAAACCTTAAGCAAAATGCAAAGGCAGTAAGGAGAAGATTTAATTTTTTTTTTAATGTGTGTTTTTAGATGATTAAGTCCCTCAATCTTCTTTCCTTTCCTCCTTCCTTCCTTCTATTATGGCACTAAAAGGTCAAGTAACCAATAAAGCAGTGGAAGTAATCATCAGTTTACTGCAAGTGAACCCACATCCCCTAAAATTTCTTTCCCAAGGCGTCCAGTAATTTTGTTAACATTTTTTTCACTTTGTTCAACAAGATAGAGTTCTGCTAACTGTGAGGAGGATTTAGAAGTCCAGCTCAGCTGGACAAATATCTGCCACCACATGAGGACAGGAATGTATTCTGAGGCATACAGTATATCCTTCAGAAGACAATTGTGCACAGGATTTTACACACCATCTAAAAAATCCAAGGGCACACAGATAGTCATAGAGGAATATCTTAAAAATAATGTATTTCTAGCACATTATTGTTGTCTACTTAGGCTGCTTTTTTTTTATTGTTTTCTTTTTCAGTGTCTTAAAAAAAAAGTAAATCTAGGGAAGAATGAGGGAAAACCATGACCAATAGCCTGAGACTGAGCACACAGAATCATAGAATCATAGAATAGTTTGGGTTGGAAGGGACCTTTAAAGGTCATCTAGCCCAACCCCCCCTGCAATGCGCAGGGACAATCACGGTGATTCATTTCTCATAATGTTAATTGATGATTTGATTAATGATTTCTCTGTTCTTAAGTAAAGATCTGACTTTATATTTAAAAACTTTAAAACCATAAATATTGGATAGTTTATCAATAGGTAGGCTGAGGTAACTGTAGGAGGGTATTCTCCTTTACAACAAGGAGAAACAGACCTTTAAGGTACAGTTTCAGAAGCAGAGGGAGGTCTGGAAAATTCAGATGAATTCCATCCTTAAAGTGCCTTTTCCTCTCTGCTGACCAGAAAGGGAGATCGACTCAAGAGATCACCGGTATTTGCGTTCCATCAGATGACGACAGAAAAGAAATCTATGGATGCTAATAAACTCTGGTCTCAGCTGTCAGAAATAAGTATGAACACTTGATCAAAGCTACCATATAGCCATCTCCACTGAGGTCGTGCTCTTGCTTCCCTTTCTAGAGGGTTCAGAGTAACAAATACTTCTAAGGTACACTTCACCTCACCCTGCTCTGGGTATCCTCAGTTCAGATAATTTCTCCTTAAGAACTACCATTGTTGCAGCATATGAACGTCAGTGAAAGCAATGTCACCCTTATTAGCAGCCAAGGTTGACACAACACTGCAACTACCCATGAGTGTGGGCCATGCAGAACAGGGCTGAAAAGTATGGGTATGTGGCTACGTGTATTAATTTGTCTTGGGAAATGGTACAATTTCCCAGAACGCCACTTTGATCACTTTGTTGTGCAGGCTGTAGATCAGAGGGTTCAGAGTGGGAGTCACCAGCGTGTAGATAATGCTCACTGTTTTGTTTTTCTTCTCTAATGGAGTGCTAGTTGGCTGGGTATAGGTGTAGATGATGGTGGAGTAGAACAAGCCAACAATAGCAAGGTATGAGGAGCAGGTGGAGAAGGCTTTCCACTTCCCTGCAGAGCCCTGGATTTTCAGGATGGTGATGATGATGAGGCAATAGGAGAGGATGACCAGCAGGAAACTTCCCATGCCTAAGATGATGTCTGCCATGTAAACTGTGATTTCACTGAGAGAGGTTGAGCTGCAGGATATGGCAAGGACCGGGGATATCTCACACAAGAAATTTTGGACTAAACTTGGCCCACAGAAGACCAGCTGTGCCACAAGAAGGGTGTTTATAAGGGAATTGACGGTACCGATTCCCCAGACACCAGCCATTAAAGAGCTGCAGGTCCCCTTGCTCATCATGCTTACGCAGTGAAGGCAGCTTGGTGCTTTTTCTGGTATTGTTTCAATGGAAAGTGCTTGAAGTGGCATGTGGGCTGTGTAGTTGCCCAAGGATGCTGTTTTTTTTGTAATAATCTGTTGAATGTGCTGCATCTTGTCATGAGGATGGGATGGCGTGTTCAAGACCTGCTGGGATAGCACTGGAGACCTGGCCTGACCTCATCTGTGTGAGACTGAAAGAGTGATCCCTGGTGTGAACTCTCCCTAAAACCATGCGCAAATGTTGTCTAAAAAGGAATTAGTTGGCACCTTCCAAGGAGAGGTGGAAATGACCCTCCAGGCAGTATGAAGCGTGAGGGAACCACGTGATCTGAGGTGGAATTTGGCTGCATTTGACACGGTCACAGAACTTTATGTTTGTAGGCTACTAGAGGTCTTTCCACCAGACTGTCGCAAGCCACTAGTCCTCCATGACAGTCCCATGACCATGTCTGTTCTAATGGTGGGCCTGTAGATTGGAGAGTATTTGGAGCCTTGTTTGTTTCTAGTGCTGCTGCTTGGGCTTTGTATTTGAGCTCCGCACAAATCAGCAGGTGCACACTGAGACAGAAGGTAAAGATTTACAGTGGTATTTAGGCAGCTAAGGATGCAGAAACATGAGTAGCAGACTGTGAGGTCACCCAGGGTATCGAAGGCACATGGCACACCTCAGTGCTTCTAGGAACATGGCTGGCACCTCTCAAGACCTCCTGTTCCTGTAAAGGTCCCTGCACCTGAGCTCAGAGCTGGGAATCCTGACCCGACACTGTGCTATCAATGTACCGTAGTAGGTCAAAGCAGACTATCATACAGGCATTTTCTGATTTTGCGTACTATAAATACAGGAGAGTTTTCCTCTGGGCATGTGCTTGTGAGTGGAGCAAGGCTCCAGGTATTGGATCTCGCAAGGCCTTAGACTGAGGTCTGGATAATCTGTTGCCTTTTGGCTCACGCCCCTTCAAGCCAAGGGATGCCAACATGAACTTAAAGAAGAAATCCAGACCAAGGCTACTTAAATCAGTCCAGGCTTCCAAGGAAGGAAGGAGAAAATGAAGATACCTGCATTCCCATGTAGGTCACACAATAATATGGGAAAAGAAAGTCAGACTGACTGACAGCAGTCTTGAATACTAGTGCCACTTGGGAGTCGCAGAGGAAGCCACGGAGCTGATGGTGTGGCAGAGATACCATGAGGCATCTGACCCTTTCAAGAGCAGTGGCTGAAGGCCAGGTGGGTAATCCAATGCATCTCCAGTAGCACCGTGTCTCTCTGTTAAGGTAACCAAAGCAAATCCCAGTCAATAGTTATTGGAAAGAAAACAGAGCGTCAAATACAAACAAAATGTAGGTATCTGATCTAACGGTGATGAATGAACCTCAGCTGCACTGATTTTATCAACAAGATCTCCAGAGACTATGGAAAGAGCCTGGCCAAGCAGATCCCATGGAGATACTGGTATTGCAGACACCTAGGGTGGGACGTAGTCATCTCAGTCTAAGGAAATTGTAACAGGGAGCCTGGAGAGCATCCTCGTTCTAAACGCGTTACCTAGTCAGGTGGCTGAAGGGGGATGTGATGTGTCCTACCTAATGCTAAGAAATAAGCACAGAACACTCAGAACAGTTGAGAAAGTGAACATTTTGCTGCATGGACAGTTAGCGTTATCAGCGATGATCGCCTCAGTGTTCTTGTGTGATTTCGACCTTTGCAGCCACCTTAAGGGCAGCATCTGCCTAGACCTGCTTGACTTGCTTATTCCAAGAGGAGTGTACAAAAAGATTAAGAAGCTGGATGAAACACTACTTCTGAACAGTAGCTGGGTCTTAGCTCTTTCTGCTACTAAGTACAACACTGCTGAAAGTGTGCTTAACCACAGCTTTGCAGTGATAAAGGGAGGGATGTGAGACCCATTGTCAGAACTGGTGCCTTCCTGGGGCAACTGGTTCTTTCACAGAGAAGATGCAGGTGAGAAGCAGATTTTGCGTAAAATAGCAGCTCGGATCCACCATTTCCTTTTTCTTCCAGCCAGCCAGCCAACAAAAGCATCTTTTTCCTTTGCTGTCTTTGAATTTTTCTATCCCATCACCACCCTGCAAGGGCACATCCTGGCCCAGCCACATCCAGCTCAGATGCTCCAATATGAGAAAACCTCCACATTTCAGCCCTCAGGCATGTTACAGCTACAAAGCAAATGCTTCGTCTGAGGTTCAAGAGGACGTAAAGGAGAGAAAGGGTGTGAATAGGCTGGCTGGTGTCTTTACAGTACAGTTTATTTGGACTCCTGCTGCTCTACCCCACCACCCTCACACTGAAACCAGTCCTCCCATGCTTTGAACCTGTGGTCCCCCTGTTTTTCCTTCAGAAACCCCAGGCATCCAGGTTTTGCCTTTCCCCATCCATAGCTCTGATCTCTAGACTTTCCTGCCTTCACAGGTCTGTGGACACCTTCCGCGCCATTGTTGGGTGGGACTTGTGAACTGGGGCAAAGGGGAGGGCTGAGAAAGGCAATGGAGTAGAATGCAGTACCAGCTTGTGAATAGAAAAATTTGAAGAGAGGTTTTTCATAGCTATGGGAAGGGTGTGAGGCAAGTGCTGGCTCTGTGTTAGTGGCTAACATGGTCCGTTCTTCTCTGCTCAGGTCTTGTCACCCCTCACCTCACGCAAAGATGATGCTATGTAGCCTTCTGACAAAATGCAGGAAGCTCAGCAAGCTGAGAAGTGGGATGAGAAGAGTCATCTTTGTCTGGGGAATACAATCCCACTCTCCCACCCAAAGTCCCCACAGCCCCTGTGCTAGGAAGTGGATGGGCCTAGTGAATGCTAAAGTCCCTGCAGTGGATGTTCCTGTGGCCCCAGTGGCATAGCAGCCGTGGTGGGGAAGGAGGTCAAAGTGACCACTGCAGACTCTGTGGCAGGAGAACTCTGTGGCCATTAAGGCTGCTTTCCATGTTCCTGGTGAGGAGGGGGCGCTGACGCGTTGTCACCTATCTCACAGTGTATCCCGTAAAAGAGCCGTTTTTGTTTTTCTCGTTTCTTGTATCTTTATCCAGGCAGGTCGACTCTCTTGCTAATCTCTCCCTCCTCAACATTTGCATTGCCACTCTGCCGGATCTTTTTGGTTAAGGTGACTCACAGCTTCAGAACCTGTACGGAGACAGAGCACTTGTAGAAGAATACAGGAAAGCAGCCTGTGGAGGCCATGTTCACCTTCCACATGGTCATTGGTGCTGCTGACTACTCCTTTCCTGCTCACATGGCACACAGCTAAGACCGCATGTGAGAGCAGAAAGTGCTGGACCTAGAAAAGGATATTATGGAGTGGAATTTCAGTGGAAAGGGATGTTACGGGGTGTAAGAGCAAAGCCAGTGTGGTTCAGGACTGGATGGAAAACCTGGAGGGGGGGATGTGCAAGATTGTGGGCAGCCCTTGGTCCCTTCTGGCCATGTTATTTTTTCCTGTGGCAGGCCCAGGAATTGAGTGGCATTTGACCAGAAATACAGGTTGGTGCTTGGGATGACTGAGAGGAAGGCTTGAGAATTCCTATGATATAGTTGGACATCCTGTAGCCTCTTGTATTCATACCATTGCAATTTTGGATGTTACTTGATTCCAAATTATGGTAGAAGGGAGCCAAGTACTTGGGGTGCAACAGGAGGGCTTCAAAAGGTGGAGATATCTTCCTGCATCTAAGGTGGAGCCTCTGGAGCAGTTTCTGCCCTTGTAGAGTTGTCCTACTCAGATGATCCAATATGAGAAAATCTCCACATTTCAACCCTCAGGCATTTTACAGCTACAAAGCAAATGCTTTTTCTGAGGTTCAAGAGGATGGAAAGGAGGGAAAGGGTGTAAATAGGCTGGCTGGTGTTGAGTCTGTCTAAGGATCCTGAGACGGCTTCAAGCTGGTACTGGAAACCCACATGATCTCCCCTTGGATGCTGTGATGCTTCTGTTTCTGAAAGGCTGGGTAAATCATTTGGAAAGGTGGTTGTATCTACTTGCTGGCTTGACTGGAAGAAGCTGAAGGAGGGGAGGGACAGCATTTGCAGCCAGCAGGGATTGAGATCTACATCGCATGCCCTACCTACAATGGCAGGCTCAGGCTGTCCCAGAGAGTGTTATCTCCCCATTCTCACGCTCGGGTGTTTCATCCTGTTCCCAAGAAGGCTGCACACACAAGCAAGTTTGAATATGCTTTTATTGGTGGCCAGAAAGCAGAGCAGGAGGTAGCACTGTTGGGCAGCAGTGAGAGGAAGGGAATAATGTGAAACTGCATGTACTTGCGACCTGCGTTTTTACCTTGCCATTGAGACATTCCTTAACGCAGAAGCCTGTGCATATGCCATGAGGGCATCCCTGACTCCATTTCAGCTGCCTCGCTAAGCCTCTGAGCATGAGCAGGTATTTGATGCATTGTGGAAATGGGGCCCTGAGCATTTTAGTCAGAGGAAGGAGAGTCAGGTAGGTCTTGGAGTGCAAACTTCCTCAGCTCTTCACGTATCCAGGGCTCAAAATAGGAGACTCTGGTAAATACTTTAGGGAAGATGTTGTATTTGAGCCCATAAGAAACAATGCCGCGAGCCTTCCCATTGCAGACTAATGGGCCACCAGAATCACCCTGTGAGGTAAAAGGAGTGGGAGGGGTCAGACATGTCAGAGCACAGCTCCCCCAGCTCTAAGGAAAAAAGTGGCCTTCTTGCCTCCCTCCGTGTGAAGAACCTCCTCTTTTGACCATCTGCCTCCAGACCCAGCTCCGCAGGGCTTGTAGCTGCCTCACTACTCCTCTAAGCTGATCCGTGAAGCAATTCAGGCCTGGAGCCTGTCTGAGGTTCAGAAACTGCCTTCACAACCCTGAAAAGAAGAATCTACTCCTACTTTGGACATGTGGGACTATCCAAGCCATCCCACTGTGTCAGGAGGATATGACAGAGGATTTACATGAGATCTGGAGCCTGATGGAGCTGTGGCTAGGCTGGGTAAAATAGCCCCAGATACGTAAAAAGGCACATGATGCTGACAGCTGGGCAACTGCACCCCAGTTCAATCAACACATCAGGTTCAGAGCTCCTGAGAGGAGCCTCAGCACATCATCCTGAAGAATCTAGTTAATTTTAATCCCCTTCATCCCCCACCTGAGAACCAACCTGACCGTCTTGTCCCAACCTCATCCCAAGCTCGAAGCCCAAAACAACACTTACACGGTAAGTTGCTTTTTTGTTATCCTCATCACCAGCGCAGATCATAGACTGCTGCAGATAGTTCCTTTTCAAAGTCGTCTCACACACTTCCTTACTCTGCACCTTCAGGTCCACTTCCATCAGCACACTAGTCTTATCCTGTGTCATCGACGTCCAGCCCCAGCCAGCCACTGTGCACATAGCTCCCGGTTCCACATGCTTGTTGTGACTGGGCAAGGGGATACAACTCACTTGCTTAGTCAGCTTGGCCCTTGGCTTCAGCTGCCAAGCAGAGAGAACATAGGGTTAGGGCAGGCAAAGGAATGGGAACAAGTTCATGGGGTTGGGGAAGTGAGCAGGGGGAGATCCCTTGGGCAGCAAGGATGTGTGGGGGCATACCTTCAGCAGCACGATGTCATTTTCAAAGGTATCTCCTGAATAGCTGGGGTGGATGACCCAGTGGCCAATGTGGAATGCCTGCTGGCTCGGCTCTTTCTTACTTATGTTGTGGGCTCCCAGGGTCACAGTGATATTCACTTTCCTGCCAGGAAACACCAACATGTTCCAGCTGTACTGACCACAGCCACACGGCCCCCACGTCAGGTGGTTTGAGGGAGGTGGTGGTGGGGTATGCCTCCCTGGAGACTAGTTCTCCGCAAGTTGCCTTCTGTAGCCTGGGTTCCTTCCACAATTCAACCAAGGGTCCCTTACCCCAAGCTGACACAGGTCTGAGGTGTCCCATTCTGAAGACAAGAGGGAAACAGGGAATGGGAGACACCAGCCCCTCTTCTCCAACAGTAGCTCTGACCCATGGTAGGAATCATGGACCAGGAGACCGCTGCCGAAGAATCCTGTCCCAGGCACGCAGCCCCTGGCAAACAATTCCTGCAACTCACAGGGGATGGCTCGGCTCACAGAGAGCCCTGCTGTGCCTGAAGAGACTACAGAGTACTCTTTCACCCCAGACCAGGACTTGAAGAAAACCCACATACAAGAAAGACAGGGCCTTACGTTTTTCCAGCCACACAGTGAGCTGCTGAGAGCACTGCATCTGGGCGAAGTAGGAACCCTCCACAGTGAGGGCTATCTGACTTATTTCCAATTGATAAATAGGCCATGTAGGGCCTGGAGTGGGGCTTAGCTTCCCGTCCGCCAATGATCCTTCCTGGAAGAGAGATGAGAAGTGTTACTATCACATACGCCACTATTTCCCATCAAGTTTGGAGCTGCATGAGGAGAGAGGGTCATCCTCTGACATCATATGCCAATGATGCCAATAACTCTCCTTCCTTGGGCTGTCCAAAGCATTGCTTAAGCACAATGGAGAGAAAAACAAGCAACACTTCCTGGGGATGACTGACCATACCTGACTCTGGATGTCTGAAATGCTATCAAAGGGCACTATGCTAGTACCTGTAATGCATCACTGCTGTCAGGCACAGTCTGAGCTGAGAGAGATGAGTAGAGCAGAGAGTAGAGATATGAGAAAAGGCAAGGCAGGTACCAGACAGATTTCCTACCCAGTGCCCATTTCTGCCCTTGCATGTCCTCGTCTAAATCCTGTCTCTGTGTACTCACCAGCCCCAGACCCTGGAACAAGGAGAAAAGCACTTGCGAGCAGAAGGAGAAGCAGCATCTTCCACCACTGTCCTGAAGCGCCAAAACAGTTGTTATGGCCAGGCAGGAGACAGGTACAGAATGGCAATCTATATATACGAAGTTTGGAGCTGAAACAGGAAACCTCAGCCTGCTTTCAGCTTGTGTCGTTTGCTGCTTTTTTTCTTACAAAGCCCAGACTGTGGTTTGGTGAGGGGTTTGTGTCACAATCTCTGTTTTTTGTCACCATCTCCTCCAACAGCTGGAGAGATCGGGTCTTGTTCAGAGCACCCAGACTGCTCAGTACCCAGGCAGCAGTGAGAGGAGTGGGATATCTCCAGTTGAATGCACATCTCATTGGAGACCCTTGGCAAGAGCCTCCTTGGATCCTAGATATGGGTTGGGTTGTTTTGTTTCGGGTTTTTCTTTTTCTTTTTTTCCCTGTCCCCTGATAGGAACAGTGAGAGCTCAACAGGGCCAGGCAGAGGTCCTGATTCTTATCCGAGGGGCTGACTGCCATCAGAGGTACCCTCAAGGATATCAGAAATCACCTGTCAGAGTAGCTAAGGCACAGGACCCGCTGGAGACTCACAGCCTTGAGTACTAATGTTCTTATCACTAGTGAAAAATAT